>NC_045431.1:204766058-205100599 GCF_902635505.1 Sarcophilus harrisii
GAGAGAGGGGCATTGGAGAGAGGGAGGAGGGCAGGGACCCCTAGATTGGGGGGGAGGGTGTGCCCACAGAAATGGAGGGATCAAGAGCAGTTGCCTACAGTGGTTGAAAAAAAGTCCAAAAAAAGTCTTAAGGCTCAGAAAGGGAACACTTCACCTATCAAGCAGGAAAGAGAGAACAGATAGTGGACATTTGAGGGACCTCCTTTGGGAACTGACAGGAGGAGGCTTGGTCTGCTTACCAGAGGAACTTTTGCCCACAGCACTGGCCCATTATTCCTAGAAATGTAGCCCCTTCAGAGGTGGCAAGTCACCTTACCCACTTCTGAACCTCAGTTTTCCTCATTTGTCAAATGGGGCCAACGTTCTCACTGGATAAAGCTAAAGGAAGTCATGTCATAAATGTAAAGTATTTTAGAAAAGTGAGCTTCATTTGTTCAATAAGCATTTTTTAATGTACCAGGCACTGTAAAGTGCCAGAGACACAGAGATAAAAACGAAATAGTCTCTGCCCTTCCTCCTCTAAAAATTTATTGAGGTAGAGGGAATACCACACAGTACTTAGATATGGGTATGTAAGTTATAGTAAAAGTATAGAGTAAATAAATACATATGCATATATATACATATAATATACACACATACACACACACATACACATATATATACCCATACATATACAGGGGGAGAGAGGAGGAGGGAAAGGAGGAAGAGAAGGAGCAGAAAGGAAGAAGGAAAAAACATAGGGCCTAGCCAGTGCGGGGAGCATCCCAAAGTTACTTGTGAATAGGATGGCTTCTCTACCCAGTGGAGACTTTGCTGAATAACCCATTCCCACAGAGCATAATGTAGTGGAGAGTGTGTGGAACTTGAAATCAAAAAGCCTGGATTGAAGTCTG
The DNA here is from genome assembly GCF_902635505.1 of Sarcophilus harrisii. Taxonomy (NCBI): domain Eukaryota; kingdom Metazoa; phylum Chordata; class Mammalia; order Dasyuromorphia; family Dasyuridae; genus Sarcophilus; species Sarcophilus harrisii. The sequence goes on from NC_045431.1 coordinate 204,766,955, forward strand.
ACAGACAGATACTAATTGGCTTTTCAATCTCTGATACTCAGTTTCCCTGTTTGTAAAAAGAGAAATTTGGACTTAGATGACCTCTGCCCTCTCTTGATTTTCTGCTGGTCTGTGAAACTTTGATGGGGAAGGGGGAGATATGGGGACAGGGATAGGAAAGGAAGAGAGGGACAGGGAAATGGGGCAGGGGCAAGATGATGTCCCTACAGGTTAAAGGGCTTAGATCTGATTGAGGGAGTGGTTGAAGCAACATCAAAGAGAGGACCAGAGAAAATGGACTTAAAATTGACTAAACATCAGTGGATAGGTTGCCAACCTTGGAGTCAGGACAACCCCATCTCTGATACTTCCTACATTGGTGACTCTGAATAAAGTTATTTTAACCTCATTCTGCCTTCTTTTCCTCATCTATAAAATGGGGATTTTAAAAAACACTCCTCCTCAAAGGATCAGGGACCCAAACAGGCAACCTGGGACTGAAGTTAGGCAGAGAGAGGATTTTGGGAACTGAGTGTGAATCACAACATAGTATTTTCACCTTTTTTGTCATTTGCTTACATTTTGTTTTCTTTCTCATTTTTTTTTCCCTTTTTGATCTGTGTAGCAAGATAATTGTATAAATCTGTATAGAAGAATTGCACATGTTTAACATATATTGGAATACTTGCCATCTAGGGGATGGGGTGGGAGGATGGAAGGGAAAAAGTTGAAACACAAGGTTTTACAAGGGTGAAGGTTGAAAATCATCCATGCATATATTTTGAAAAAAAAAGTTTTAATAAAAAATGATAAATGTAAGCTCTGGGAGACCAAAGACAGTCTTATTTTTGTATTTATATCCCTAGCACTTAGCTTGGTACTTGGTGCAGAGTAAGCCCTAAATAAACACTTTTTATTTAATCATTCATTTCTTTCCAGCTTTAAATCCTGTCCTCCTGTGACTCATATGGGCCAGAATTGGAATGCTTTAACCCTAATTTCTGACCCTAGTCTATGACTCTTTTCACTCCCCTCACTCACCATCCTCCTATGTTAAGATACCCCCTGAAGCAGAGGCAGGAGGATGGATTGTAGAAGGGGGTCCTTGACAGAGGCTTCTGGGAGTTGGACTCTTACCTGCTATTCCCTCCTTGGGGAGAGTAGAGAAGGCAAGCAGAGACAGCAGCCCCAGTATTGTCAAGAGTCTTCCCTGTGGGAGAAGAAGGAGGGTGGAAAGAGAGGAGGAGGAGGAGGGCCCTGGCAAGTGCCTGGGGCTGTAGGCAGGAAGAGCAATAACAATTGATTCATAAATCTTAGTGTGCGGGAGGAATTGGTCCAATTGCCTTTTTAGGTCAGAACACATTCAAATGCAGACTGGGCAGGAGGCCTGGGTGGAGTGGGTGGCCAGCCTCCACCCCCACAGCTGTTGGGGAGACCAGGAGGGGGTGGGCAGGAGGAGTCCTCCCCAAGAGAGGGGGCCCACAGTGCCTTGTACAAGGCCACTGTCTCTTTACTCACCTTCCAGCCTCCTCCCTCTCCCATCTCTGGAAGGCTGTAAGACAATTGCAGAAAAAGACTGAAATCACCTGGATTTGCCCCCACCGTCCCCAGTCAAAAAGCGGACAGCCCTCCTCTGAAGGATTCACATGTGTGAATCTCATATACAGGGCAGATAATGGGCTACTTCTTTGAGTGAGAGAGAATGAAATGAGTGTGGAAGAGACATACAAACCTGTAAGAGAAAAAATGAGCAGGGGAGAGAGGGTGTCCTAGAGAATGAGGGAGATCAGGTGTTGGGGAGAAAATGACGGGGAGATGGATGGGAAAGAATGAGAGAAAAAATAACTGAGGAAAAAGTGTGTGTGTGTGTGTGTGTGTGTGAGAGAGAGAGAGAGAGAGAGAGAGAGAGAGAGAGAGACAGAAAGACAGAAATAGGGAGATGGTGAGAAAAAGAAATAACAAGAAAAAATATGTATGAGAGACAGACAGACAGAGATACAGAGAAAGACAGACATACACAAGAAAAAGAGAGACAGAGACAGTGTAACAGATAATGATACAGAGAAAGTGAGACAGGGATAGGGAAATGGTGAGAGAGAAAAATAACAACAAAAATGTGTGTGAGAGAAAGACAGACAGAGAGAGACAGACACACACACAAGACGGGGGGGGGGGGGGGAAGCAGAGACACAGGGTGACAGATAATGAGACAGAGAAAGTGAGACAGGGAGAGGGAGCTAGAGGAAAAAAAATGTGTTTGTACTTGAGAGAGACACAGAGAGAGACAGACAGACAGACACATGTGTGCACACAGAGAAACAGACGGGGAAGAAAGAGAGAAGGAGATTCACAGTGTGACACAAATAATGAGTCAGACAGAAAGTGAGATGGAGAAGGATAGAGAAAGACAGGAAAGAGGGAGAGAAAGAGACACAGAGAGGAGGATGAGGAAGAAAAAGAGGAGACAGAGACAGAGACTGAAGAGAAACGGAATGCTCATTCAACTGAGTGCCTGGGAAGGGAGGTGGGGGGGGGGGGGAGATTGAGGGAGAGAACACAAACTAATGAGACTACGGGTATGAAGCAACTGTCATTCAGGTCATTTAAAATTCCCTAATGACTAAATTAATGACAAATTAACTTCCTCTTTGTGCTACTTTTGAATGATAGTTTCCATTAGGAGTCCTGCCTCTTCCCAGTTCTGGGGCTGTAGCCCTGGCTTACTGGGCTAGTCCTATGGGAACAACCCCTCCCCTAGGCGGTCAGCCCCTTCCCCCTCCCCCCTGCTTGGAGAGGGGCTTTGCCTCCCGCCTCCCTCCTCCCCCTCTCCCCTACTCCACCATTGTGTTCATTTTCACACTCCCTGTTCTCCCATAGACCTGCTTAGATTGGACTGGCAGCAAACACCTTCAACCTGTGGTTACCATTGCTTTTTGTCTATGTTCCCTGCATTCTGGGGGAAAAAATTTTTATTTCAGCATCCTGTCAAAAGACATGAGGTGTTTTCAAAGTGGTTTAATAAACTAACCCCCTCAATCCTAACAAATCCACAGATTTATTTTTTTCTTTGTTATATTTATGTTGATAAGACATTTAATCAAACCTTTCTGATTCTACTGTTCATTCTCATTATAGAAGTTCAGAATATAAGAGACTTCAGGAGATGGGCAAATATCTAGTAACATCTGGGTCCTTGATCCCCACATTGGGGATCTCTGAGCCATTGGGATGCAGGGGTCCTATGTGCCTGATGACCAGCTTGGTCCCTGCCACTAGACATTCCTCCTCCCTCTTTCCTCTCCCTTTCTTGGGGATAAACTCTTACTCTCTCATTTATTTTTTAGTAGAGCTATTCTAACACACATCATTCTTTCCTATACAGATCTGACATCACTGAATGTTAAGAAATCCATACTATCTTCCAAAGACCCATATTCTTCCTCAGCTTCTGGTTCTGGGAATCCTTCTGGTGATGTGCCCCTGCCTCAGGTATGACCACTGAGATGTTTATGCAATACCCATTCTTTGCCTTCCATTGCTGTCCAGGTAAAGTAAACAGCCCAGAACAATAAGGGGGAAGATAAGGGGTTAATCACTACACTCATTACTAGTGTAAATCTGAGTCATTTTATTCAGTTCCTCTGCCCACCCACCCCCACCCCCAAACATGCACAAAGTTGACACCAGTATTATTGTCTTAAGACAATAATCCTTGTGGTAAGTCTCCTCTGATGCATCTCAGACAAAACATTCTTTCTTATAGGAACCATAATGCAACAAGATACTTTTTAAATCTTCCTTTCAGATGTCAAGGGCGATAATTATCCTTTGAAATGATCAAAGACCCCCAAACTTCTAGATGGTATGGGTTGCTGAGCACTGACCAGAAATGGTGACTTTTTGAATAATGGGACAAATTCAGGGAAAGAAATCAAGAAAATACCTATAGGATCAGGATCAGGTTTGAAAGGAATAGCAAAAGATCATGTAGACTATACCCTTGCTTCCAAGTCTTCAGCTGAAGAGAGTAGCTTTCCACCATCCTTGTTAAACTGTCTATCATACCCCACCTCTCCTCAACCTGATCCTTCTCCTCTCCAACTTAAACATACTCAGAGGCTTCAAAAAATATCACATGGCAAGGATTCAAGTCCTTTATTGCTTTCTTCTGGATATCCACTAGCTAATCATTATCCTTTCCAAAATATGGTGACCATACTTGAGCAAAATCCTCCAGATAAGCCATCACCAGGGAGGAGGGCAGTAGAATTATTTTTCTTGGGAATATTTTGTAAGTTGGTAGAAAATCTAAAAAAGGGCCAATGAAAGGTAATTATTTTCTCTCTCATGTATCAAATTTCCTTCTGATATTTAGAGTAGATTGTAAGGTTTTCCCAGGTAGGAGCCCTATTCTTTTCTTGTCTTTGAGTCTTCCCCTATCATCAGCTCAAAGCTCTGTGTGCCTGATGTCAGAATTGTCTAACTTCCCAGGAACCAAATCATTATCACTGACATCATCACCACTACCAGAATTGTCATTAGCAGTAGCAGAAGCAGCAGCAGCATCACCATTGCCTGTAAACATAAGGCATTTATAGAAAAATTAATAACAATAACTAGAGTCTATATCATTTTTGGATGTATCACAGCTAGCCATTTTTAATGAAAGATGGTGTTAGCTATCGTGACAAAATTTGGAAATCAGACTTATCAGTCATAGCCAGAGGCTTCATATTATTATTATAATTATTGCCAAAGATACCCTTAAGTCCAAGGGACATGACAAAGATGCACAGATCAATACAGGGCAATAATTTAATTTCGAAGCCAAGGTTTGATGAAACAAGATTGGAAATTGAGGAATTACTTATATCTAAAGAGAGGGAATCTGTTGAATTCAAAGACGTTAAAAATCTTCACTTAACCTAAATTCCAGGAATTAGTTCTACCTAATATCAAAAATAGATGACAAAAACACAGACAGTTCTTGCTTAACATAAATTGGACTTTACATAAAGGATTTTGGAAGAAATCTACATTTCAAAAAACCCCACAAACTCCACTGTTAATTTTATTATGCAGTACTGGGCTGTCTTTCTGTGCTCCTGGGCACTTTGCCCAGTGTCCAGTGGGTACACTAGCACCAAAAAAGAAAATCTCTCCAATAGAAGAACTGAGGCATAAGAGATGACCACTGCCTGATGGGAGACTTGGATTGAGACCTCCTTGTCTAAGGAACAAACCTTTGCCCCTTTCCACCCTTCCTGCCCTGCCCTCACATGTCTGTGTTCTGTATGTCTACTCCCGTATTTTGTATCTGTCCCTGCCGTCCTCCTATTTTCTCCTCCTGTGTTTATGTCTAGCCCCCAATGTTCTTCCTCTCAGTCCCATCATGCTCCAGCGTGGCTAGTCTCAACTTGTATGTGCTTCTTCCTGCTCTCACTTCATCATCAGAGCATGGCAAGAGGCCCTTTTTCTGTCTCTTTTTCCTCCCTTCCTTTCTTCCCCATGTCCACAGGCAAATTTGCATTAAGCAAATTACTTTATAGAGGTCTGCAGAATGGTCTGTTTAAGTTAAGTGAGAACAGTCTTGGGTGCTATTATCTTGAAAGGTCTAAAGTGATGGGCTCACTTAGAATGAGATTTTGAAAATTTCTGTCTGAGTCTGATGGCACAACTCTAACCAGCAGGTCAATCATACCAATAGAGAGTCATTCAAAAAAGCCTATATTTCCTATTTCCTTATAAACAAATGCATTTTACCTATTATTTGACAAAAAAATAATAAAATAGTTCAAAATTACATGCCACAGTATTTGCTGTGACTGTTGCCATGGTAAAGACCATAATAAAAATCATGGTGAAATTATTAAATGATATTCCTGGGGACAGATGTCCAACATCATCATGATGGACTTACCCTGAAAAGGATATTGACATGTAAAGGCATTGGAAGATTACAACAATGTCTAGTTGGTATGTGAAGCAAAATGATAAAATAATAACAACCTTGAATGCCATATTGTCTAATTAAAGAGCCAAAAGACACATGTATAATAGACCTCAGGATAGAGGGGAAGTATATGAGAGCAAATAAGTTAATCAATAACTAAAGGAAATGCTGAAAAGTAAAGGTGATATAAGGAATCAAAACAATGCAAAGAACAAATTCAGCATCAATCAAAGACTGTACTACAGAATTGTGAGAAGCAAAGAAATCAGAGAGAAAAGAGAACTCCTAAAGATAGAGGATGTGGGAAAATGCTGGTTGTCTATGCAGCTGTAAGAAATCTAATGATGAATATGCAAGTTGGATCAAGCATGAAACAGAAAACTTGTGTACTATAAATACAATGGACAACAGAAATTATTATGTCAAGGAAAGTGCCTGAAACTCTAGCTTCTGTGCAAAGCTAGAAAGTGGTGGGGCAGATAAGGTCAAATTATTGATACAAATACTTCATAGCAGCACTTGAATTTCTAGCAAAAAAAAAAACTTTAGCAGCTTCCTTTCAGACATGAGTCTAATCCCACCTTTCTTAATAGAACAGATTATTACTTATATTATCCAAAGATGAGAATACCAACTATTCCTCAAAATATAGGCCAGTTATATATTAGCTATTTTATATAAATGATTGTGGTTCATATGAGGGAGGGAGGAAGGGAGAGAGAGAGAGAGAAAGAGAGAGAGAGAGAGAGAAGAAAAGAAAAGAGAAGAAAAGAGAAAAGAAGAGAGAAGGGGAAGGAGGGAGGGAGAAGAAACAGAGACAGAGACAGGAGAGAGAGAATGAGAAAGAGAGAAGAAAGGATGGAAGAAGGGATGGATGGAAGGAAGGAAGGAAGGAAGGAAGGAAAAGAAAGAGAAAAAGAAAACAAGAAAAGGAAGCAAGGAAGGAAGGAAGGAAGGAAGGAAGGAAGGAAGGAAGGAAGGAAGGAAGGAAGGAAGAAAGAAAGAAAGAAAGAAAGAAAGAAAGAAAGAAAGAAAGAAAGAAAGAAAGAAAGAAAGAAAGAAAGAAAGAAAGAAAGAGGGAGGGAGGGAGGGAGGGAGGGAGGAAGGAAGGAAGGAAGGAAGGAAGGAAGGAAGGAAGGAAGGAAGGAAGGAAGGAAGGAAAGAAGAGGGGGGAAAAAGAATGCTAAGAAGTTTTAGAACAGCAAAAGCCAACTTGGTATTGGTATTATTGAACATGTCACATCAAAACTCCATAGCCTTTACAGATGATTATAAAGCTTTTGTCTCAATTCTGCACACCTACACGTGCCACAGATTTATTGTAGAAACCTAACTATGGGAATACTAGATCATTTGATGTCAATATACAAAAGTGCTCTCTTAAACATGGCACCGACATAATCACAGTAAGAATAGTTTATATAAATTGTGGTATTTTCCAGAAAGATAGTTCAAGCTGGTTATGATTCTGCATAACTTTAAAATCCATTATCATCTTTCCTGAAAAGAAGTGAATTTAAGTCTTACATCAAGAGTTACACTTATACATTTTATTAATCACTTAATCACAAAGATGGCATGAAATTATATGGTTCTACTATCGAATAGCTCCTTCATACCTTGGAAATTTTCTTCTATGACATAAAAATATCATTTAAGACTTGACAACTATAAAATTCTTAATGAGCACAAGAAAAAATAGAGGAAGACTACGAGCTTGAATCTGGAGATAAAATTGAACCAATAGTCAAAGGTGATATTGACAGATGCACTAAATAATAATAATTTTCTGCACCAGCATAGTAGTCAGCAAAACATTCAACATAAAAGGATCACAGTAGGTTGGTGACTTGTCCCCATGATCATTTTTATCTGAACACCATCAAATAGAATAAGATTATAGTTGATCATCATAGGGTCATTGAATGGAAGGACCTCAGAGGATAGCTAGTCCAATCCTGGTGTTTTTCCAGATAAGGAAATTGAAGCCCAGAGAGGCTAAGTGATTTAGGCAACCAAAGTTGAATAGGTAGTAAGCATCAGAAATGAGATTCAAAGACTGATATTTTGACTAGATAGCTAGTCATCTTTCTACTCTGTTTAGTTCAGTCATTTTTCAATCATGTCCAACTCTTCATGATCCCATTTGGAATTTTCTTGGTAAAGATATTGGAATAATTGCTATTTTCCTCTCCAGCTCATTTTACATGTGTGGAAACTGAGACAAACAGGTTAAGTGACTTGTCCAGGGTCACACAGCTCCAAAGGATCTGAGATTGGATTTGAACTCAGGAAATTGAGGCCTCCTGATTCCAAGCTCAGAACTGTATGCACTATGGCACCATCTAGCTGTCCTCTTTCCACTCTGTAATATTATAAATCAGGTAACAATAATAACCCCATAGATTAGTACTGGCAATACTTATTTCACAAATGAACATACTAAATTTCAAGGATATAAAATTACTTTCCCATGTTCATCATTATTTTGGGTCTACTAACCCAGGTCTTTAGATTCTAAGTCTGATGTTCATTCTCCTACTTACTGCCTTCAGGAAATGTATTTTATTTAATTTTATTATTTTTCTTTTGCTGAAGCAATTGGGGTTAAGTGACTTGCCCAGGGTCACAGGAAATGTATTTTAAGATGAAACCTGACACACTGAAAGCATCCTGAACAGACTTATCTCCAACCTTGCTCTGGCTATTTCCTGGGGTGGAACCAGCATAGAGTAGATGTGGTTTGTCCCAGGACATTGACATCTACAGTGATGGGAGAATAGTGAGTTCCCATGGTATCATCTGTCCCCATGACTGCTTTTTGGTATTCTAGGAACATGGGGTTCAACTACCACTGGTCACTACTGCCAGGATCCTATCTCCATGATGTTTCATTTCCTCTTACTAAAAGATTTTTCCCCAGCTGTAGTTTTGGCTCTATTCCAACACAACCTTCAAGAGTTTGGTGAGAGAAATACCTGGAGAATGGTCAAGGAGAGGAATGACTATAGAAAAATAATGAGTTATAGGGATTGCGTGATAATTGTTTTTATGTTGATTTCTTCTAGGTGACATCATCCATCAATTCTCTTGAGATCACAAGAGGACATTCCCAGCCCCAAAGTCCAGTCATTCAGGAAAGAGTTCGCATTCGAGAGGTGTGTAAGGAAATCCCTCTCTATGTACCTCATCATTTCCAAAAGGAGGAAAACCATCCCTTGGGGATGCCTAAGGAAGACTCTTCTTCCTCATATAAGCCAAGGGATGCTGGCGTGAAGAGTTCCAATGGCTATAGGAAAGCCAGAGCGATTCCTTGGGAACCTCGGAGTGCCCAGAAGGGTCCAGATCACACTGGAGTAGAGACAAAGAGCTGGGCATCTCTAGCCTTATCTCCTAAGGAGGGCCAATGGAATACAAGCATTGGAAGTAGGAGAGAAGACAACCAACTGAAACTGGCTGAGGGGAAAAAACAGTGCTTAAAGAAGTTGGTCCTCACTCAGGAACAAAAGTCTCAGTTGCTGGACTGGGAAGATGCTAATGCAGAGAATCTAAGCCTGGGTGCAGAAGAGAGACCAGAACCAGTGCGTGCAGGAGGTAACGAAAGAGGTGAAACATCAAAATTGGCTGACTTAGCATCCCTTCCTGGGCCAACCAGGGAAGCCTTGTCAGACCAGAGAAGTGCTTCAGAGGGAGCCTGTGGCCCAGCACTGAAGGCTACAGGGGAGTGGACAGTACGCAGACCCAAATCCCCTCTACGCCTCATAGCAAATGCTATCAGGAGATCTTTGGAGCCCTTGCTCCCTAACTCGGAAGGTGGAAGGAAGACCAGTGACTCCAGACCAAAGGCACCTATGGACAATTCATCATTGAATGGCCCCCACCTTAGTGTTCACTCCCAAAACTTAAGGAAAACAAGTTATAGTAAAGACCATGATGTACAGAAACCCAACCTCACTTCTTTACTGGTACCTGGGAAGGAGAAAGAGAGCACCGACTCGGCCTTTACACTACATGATACTACTACGTCACTGCCAGGGGCACATAGCCTTTTAGATAGAGCTGCCCGGGCTCACAGTTTGCCCAGTAGGCAGAAGAGACCTATGACCTTACCCTCTGCCAAGATAGAAGATGTCTCTGACAAAGTTAGATTGAAAGAGGTGCTATTAGGGAGACCTTTGGATCAGTCCAATGCCCTGACAAAGAAGAGCAGTCTCTTTTCTTCCTTTAGACTCAAAGAAAAAACTAACGAGAATCTGGGGACAATGAGAACATCAAAGGATCTCAGCAATATCTTTAGTAACCCAGGAGCAATGGACATTTGCCACCCTTCAACGATGTCTTCACAGCTATGGAATAAGTCCTCCTCAGGCCAAATAGATATTCCTTTCCCTGGAGAAAACCCAAGTAAGTGTGTTCTTTCTAGCAAGATTTTCTATATCAATCATTTAACATTTCTTTATTTTGTTTTGGTATGGCTTTAGTATGGATTTTTTTTTGGTGTGTGTAAACATATTTATACAATTTTCTTGTTGCACAAGAAAAATCAGATCAAAAAGGAAAGAAAATGAGTAAGAAAACAAAATGTAAGCAAACATCAAAAAAGTGAGAATAACATGCATTTGTTAATCACTTACTATGTGCTAGGTTCTAAGTCCTGAGACTATAAATCCCAAAAATGAAATAATTTCTAATGTCAAAAAGTTACATTCTAAGATAGATATATATATATATATATATACACACATATATATATATATATATATATATATATATAGTAGCTATAATAAATATCAGTAAATACAAAATAATTCCATATGAGGTAGTGTGGAAGGAAGGGTGTCAGAAATTGGAGGGAATCAAGAAAGACTTCAAGTAGAAAACAATAATTGAGATACATCTTAAAAGAAGAGACATAATTTCTGAACAATTTAGTCTTTTCATTAATAATACCAGCATTTGAATAAAAGGATTGTCATTTTGCCATCTCTTTCTTAGACCAAAGACAACTGTGGCATTAGGCTCATGGCTTATATGCTCATTGGAACAGGGTTGTTCCCAAGGGTGGCAGTCAACTCTGGTTAACAATGAGTGACTGAATCTATTCCAATGTACTTTGATTATGTCATATATTTCTAAGTTACCCCCAACCTTAAGCAATCTCTTTAAAGAATTTATCCCCACCTATACCTGAGTAGAGCATGATGGCTTCATCACTAGGATGGGGTCATACTCTAATCTTATTATTAAGATTAGTGCCCATCAAGAGATTGAACTTTTGTAATCAGGACTTTAGAAAAAAATAGGGAAGGGAACTCTAGAAATCCCAAATCATTGTCTATTGATAATAATTTCTTTCAGAAGAGATAACATCATTGAGCATGGAATAAATTCCAGACACCGAAGATGGGGAAATGGAGTGATTTGTTTAAGAACAAGGGTGTTTTGTTTAAATTATAGAGAGGAGGATAGAGGATAATATCCAACGAGGATAGGATAAGTGAGGATCAAGTTATGAAAGGCTTTAGAGATAATAGGGAGAGACTGGGATTTATTAAATAAGGGTGTGATATGATCAGATCTGTGTTTAAGGAAAATAACTTTGACAGCAGTGTGGACTGGGAGAGCCTTGAAATAAGGATATGAATTAGGAGGGTGAGGAGGCTGTTGTAATGAACTCTGTGAAAAGTGATGAGGACATAAGGGTGGCAGCTGTGGTAAGAAGTCAAAGCAAGGGATGTGAAGGGAAAAACAATGATATGGCAACAAATCAAATCCATGGAGTGAGAGTAAGCTGGCTGAGCCAAGGAATATTTATAAAACCTGAGATTTGTTTGGTTAGAGCAGTCAGCTTCATGGACACTCAATGGAGGAGACTGTGTAGAGAATGAGCCATCTTAAAAAGGTCTAAAGGCCAGCAATCTCCCTGTGAGTCAACAATAAGTTGTCAATAAGTGAGTCAACAAGGAAACTAAGATCATAGTAGGCTGCCTCAGGAGAAGCAGAGTTATGGGGATAAAAAGCTAGTAAAGGAGCAATTTCTCTGGACTCTGTTCTGCTCAGATTCCATTGCAATATGGTATCCATCTTTAGGCTCTGCCACTTTTTAAGCAGGACATTGATATGTTTGTATGTCCAGAGGACAACTGAGATAGTGAAGAGCCTTGCTGTGTGAAAAACATATTTCTTCTGGAAAAAAAGAAGACTCAGGGAGGACATGAGGACTGTCTTCATTATTTGAATGGCCATTATGGAGAAGAGGGATTAGAATTTTTTTCTATTTGGACCCAAATAGTAATACCAGAGCATTGTCTCTTAAAAAGAAACAAATTCAGTTATGATGACAGTGAAGTTCATAATAACAATAGCTAGCTTTTCCATCGTACTTTAGAATTTGCAAAGTATTTTCCAAATATTATTGCATTTTATCCTCATAATAACCCTGGGAGGTAGATGTTATCATCATCAATCATCATCATCATCATCATCATCTGCGTGTAAAATATTTCCTAATGATTAAACTAGGATTTAAATAGGTTGCAGTGGACTCTATCTCTTGGAGGTCTTAAGGCACAACCTTGAGGTCCATTTGTTGGGGTTATTGTTCAAAAAAAAGGATTCTTGTTCATATGTGAGTGGGACTAGGTGGGCGCTGAAGTCCCTTCTTCCCTCAAATGTTGTGCTGAGATCCCATTCCCTTCAACACTAAGCATAAAATGTTAGCACTAGGAGTTTCATGTACTCCCCACATGATTTGGGAATTTACTCTTTCCCCCATAAATAAGATAATTCACCTGCTTAAAAATCCCAAATACCCTGGCTCTGGTAAAGAGAAAGATGGAGGTTAGTGAGAAACACCTGGAGAGTGGCAAGATGTTTGGGACCAAGAATGGACATGACAGGGGCTTCCGATTTCAGATTATTCAGGGAGTAATTTAGGAGAATCCTGCCATACCACCCTTTTCCTTCTCAATCCCTGTCATGGCAGAAGGTATTACTTATGGATTGCAAGAGTCAAAAAATTGTCAATCCCTTAGATGCTTTTACATTGCAATATTAGGTCAAGAGGATCATAGTGGTGATTCTGAGGAGCCACAAAGATCCTCAGATTTTTTTCATACTTCCCTCATTTTAAAGACATACAAGAATGGCAATATGGAATCTCCCCAAAACCTTGCCCCATCTTTTTTTTTTGAGAGATAAGCAGTAAAAGTGTAGTGAATATGCCATGGTGAATCAGGAAAAACTGGATTCAAATTCTGCCATAAACATTTACGAGCTATGTGACACTAGGCTCTATATTTCAATTTCCTTATCCAAGTTCTAAATCTATGATCCTATGAAAAATTCTTAGATTACTTAAAGCTCTTGAAGAGAATCCTATCAGATTGGGGAGTTTTGGGTCCTGTTCTAGAACAGGAGGAAAAAAGAGAAAATTTGTTGGTCTTTCTTCTCCTGCATTAGAAATGACCTGGCTTCAATGACTCAAAAAGTCACATTCTGAACTCACAATGGGTCATATCGAGAACCTGTTTGACACCTGATCACTTCAGTAAAAATTAGGGTTAATGCTTGTGGGAAATTTAATATAGCATTTAGTATAGATGGCATTTTTTTCTGGCAAACTATTAAGTGTTATGCATTGGATTTGGTTGGATTTGAACACAGGTTCTCCTGACTCCAGGGCTGGTGGGTGCTCTATCTACTGCACCATCTAGCTGTTCCTGCACCATCTACCTGTTCCCATAGATGGCCTTTTAAAAGAATTTGATTTTGGAAAGGAGAGGTAGTGAACATAGCTAGGAGATGGTGGAATTTCATGTGTTTTTATTTTTATTTTTAAAGTTCCCTCCATGCTTAATCCATATGAAATCTCAATGGAAGCATTCAGGACAGAATTATTTCCAGATCACACTATTTTGGAGGGTGAGGAGAAAGATAGTGCAAAGAGAGAGACATGCTAAATATAGCAATAGGTACATTTCTTCTGGTTCCCATAACCCAGATTGAGCAGGAGTTTTATCTGTGTGATTCAGGCCCATCAAATTCTGCAGGCATGGAAGAGAACTTGCTCCTCCCCATTTGTTTTAGATTCTCTTAAAGGTGCCCACAAGAGAGGAACTCCTATTTCAGCTGGAAGATCTTAATCTTTTGGGGTTTTGACTCATGGTTGGCCTGCCTCCCCAAAAGGAATGGAATCACTGCAAGTCTCCATTGGACATTAGTTTCTTCTACCTGCCTGGATAAGTAATGTGTTCTCTTCCTGTGGGAGTATTTCAGGTTAGCTGGGTGGCCTACTATATAACTGATCCTTTCCTGAAACAACAGGACCTATGTCCCGACTCCATTCATCATCCAACTTCCTGGCAACCTCTGCCTCCTGTTCCCAGTGGTCCAGCCTTCTAACCAAAGGGCACTATACCCACCAGAGGAGAAGGCGGCTTTATAGAACTCAGAGCTAATGAAAGGAAAAATGGGTTCCTGTTGCAGACATCTGTGGTCCAGGAAAAACAGCACAGTGGAGCTACCTTTGTATCCACCTACTTCTTAGGGAGCCCAAGGATCCAGGCCTGCAGCTCCCACTCTCCCCACCCCCAAAACCCGGCTATGAGAGTTCTTGTTCCCAGTCAATGGAACGTCAAGAAACCTGTCTTTGTTCAAAGAAGACATCAGTCTTCAGCAGAGTCCCTGGCAGGGAGGGAAGCAGGTGCTCCAGTAGCAGCCGGCTGTTTATCCAGCAGCCCTTGTAACTCCAGTTAATTATTGATGGGACTTCAAGAGGATGGATGAGAAGGGGGTAATTTATTCCCGCTGGGAAAAGAAACAAGGGAGCAAATAGCAGGTTATGGTCTAAATCTGAACAGGAAGTTGCTCGAAGGTTAGAATTGGAGAGCTGAGGAATCAGGAGTTTGGCCGTGACATCTTGTTCTTCTGCTCTGTTGCCAGCACCAATCTGTGCTGCTCAGATGGCTGGGGCTTAATTGACCAAGCTGAGTTCAGGGCATCCATCCCCATGCGAACTAGTTGGTTCTGATATGCCTGGGCCTCTATGATGGAAGACCAGCCTTACAATTGGGAAGTTCTGAGATTGAATCTTATCTCTGACCTATTCTAGCTATGTAACCCACAGGCAACCTCTTAGTATCCCCAGACAACTATAATGTGCAGAATTACCCATCTGTATTGATGAGGGGAGTTTTCATTCTGGGAGATTCCTGAACCACTTCCCCCTGGTCCCATAATGTTGATGATGATGATCATGATGATGAGAATGATGGTAATGATAATAGTTTACAATTCTATGGTGATTTGAGGTTTTCAATGTTCCTCACAATAGCCCTGTGAAGTAGCTGGACACCTAGAAGAGTGTCCCATTTCTCAACTGATAAAAATAAGCCTCAAAAGTACTAAGAAGGTCAAGGTCATACAGCTAATAAAGGTCAGAGCTCCTAATCCCACTCTAGGCTTAGAACTCTCTCTACTCCTTGGGCCCCAAGTTTTGCATGTCCTCATTCACCAGGATGAACCAAGCAAGAATCAATCTAGTTAAGAGTAAGACCTATCCAATCAATCAATCATTTAGTCAGTCATCAAGCATATATTAAGCACCTACTATATACTAGGCACATGATAAGTGTTAGCAATACAAAAATGGAATAGGGTTAAGCCCTGCCCTCAGCTAACTTATACTCTCACTAGGGGTGACAAACATGTAAATATAGGCAAACTACCTACAATGAACTCTAAGTAGTTTGGGGAGAAAGGGATGATAATACTAAACAAGCAACTCATAATGAGGAAGGTAGGCCATGGGATGGAGCCTCAGAAGCTGAGGAGAATTGGGGGACTAACTCATCCACTAACTTGCTCTTTGAAAAGTCCTTAAGTTTCACTTTCTTCAGAACTGTTAAGTCTCATTTAGCTCTGCCCAAGAGCTTCTGTAACTTAGACAATGTCCCTTTACTGGGAGAAGACATCAGAAGGAGATGTCTCCAAGTCATTGGGTTAGGCTGGATTAACTACCAGCGTGGGAGGCAGGAGGCTCAGAGCCAAGTGATCTTGAACATGTCTTTTAAACTCTGTAACTCTCCATCATCAACATGCCGTTATACATCCCAATCTGTTTAATCAGTTGTCCTAGAGTAAAGATTTCACCAGACACATGAAAAGACAAAATAAGATACCGTTGGTCTCCTTACCTTGTCCCTAATTTTTTTCCTAAAGCTAGATTTAGTGCACAGAATTTCGGTTTCAGATACCTGACATCAAAGGAGGAAGGGACAGGATTGAGAGGAAGCAATAACTTTAACCCTTCCCCTAAGTCAATCTGTTAGGGGACTTTTCTCCTCATTAATTCATCATGGAAGTCAATGAGTGAATTTAGAATTTCTGCCAACTACCTTTCCCAGATTACAAAACATTAGAACTAGAAGAGTCCTTAGAGATCACCTCCTTTAATTCTCTCATGTTACAAAGAAGCTTAAGCCCAGAGTGGGGAAGGGTCTTGGCCAAAAAACACAGCAAGCTGTTGTCATCAGGAAGTCAAAGTAAAATGCATATTTTAGTTTTTTAAAATTTGTTTTGTGAGGCAATTGGGGTTAACTGACTTGCCCAGGGTCACACAGCTAGTAAGTGTTAAGTATCCATCTAGCCATCCCAGAATTTTAGCTTTTTATGCTTTGAATGAAAGGGGGAAAAACTGGTTTAGAAATTCTAAGGAAAGCCTGTACATGCATATCTCCGGTAGAAAGGGGCATATCTCAGCTGATAGCTTAATAGCAGAAGCAGAATTCAAATTCAGGACTGAATCCAATACTTGTCACTGTATCATACAGTTTTCCTAAGGTTTCTTCCCTTTCAGCTGGGAGGAAATCAGAAACCTACCTGGAAGAGGGAATGGTAGAGTTTAACTATTATATTACTCCCTGCACACGCTTGCACAAGTGCACACGCACACACACACACACACACACACACACACTGCTCTATATACCTCTCCCAAGAATTAGACTAAATGTTCCTTATTCTTTGTTAGGGCTTGTGGGTTCAATTTTCTGCTGTGTTAATGATTTGCTTTTTCAAAGGATTCAGGTTCATTTTCTGCTCTTGATACTCATTACCTGTGTGAGGTTGGGCAAGTCCCTTCCTCTCCATGGGCCTTAGTTTCCTTATCTGCACAATGAGGGTCTTGATTCATACTATCCACTTTGTGAGGTCTCTTCCAATTCTAATATTGCCTCAGTCTAAGCCTACTACTATTTCTTCCCCCCCCCCCCCGAGGCAGTTAGGGTTAAGTGACTTGCCTAAGGTCACACAGCTAGAAGTGTTAAATGTCTGAGAGTGGATTTGAGCTCAGATCTTCCTGACTTGAGAGCCAATGTTCTATCCACTAAGCCATCTAGCTGCCCCATCTAAGCCTACTTCTAAAGGATGAAAGAATACTTTAAAATATGTGGGGAGAAAAAGATCTTTGAAAGATCTAAAAACTAAAATCTCCCCTTATTTTTCCCCAATGTATTTTTATTTCATTAAATTTTCCCCTCATACATTAAAATTTTTAACATTAATTTTTAAAATTTGGAATCCCAAATTTTTCCCCCCCTTCTACTTCGCCTTTCTCTGCCTTGAGAAGGTAAACTACTTGATATCAATTATACCTTTGAAGTCATGAAAAACATTTCCATTTAGCCATATTGAAAAAGAAAACAGAAAAAAAAAGGAGAAAAATACAAAAAGGAAAAGGAAAAAAGTTTCCTTCAGTCTGCATTCAGAGTTCATCAGTTCTCTCTCTGGAAATAGATAGCATTGTTCATGGATCATTTGGAATTGTCTTGGATTATTGTCTTGATCAGAGTAGCTATCTCCTAGGATCATTGATTTAGAGCTGGAAGAATCCTAGATTTAGATTATTGAAAGGAGTCTCAGAGGTCAGCGAGTCCAACTCCCTTCAGATAGAAAACAGACCCAGAAAGTAAAATTATTCACCCAATATCACATAGGTAGTGAGTGTGAGAAGCAGGATTTGAACCCATGCTGCATCTCCTGGATGTCATCCAATGCAAGCCCCTCCTTTTGCAATTGAGCAACTGACTTAGTGAAGGAGAACTAATTTTGGAATCTGAAGAATCGGGTTCAACCACCTTCTCCCACCCCTTATCTGTGTGATTTGAAAAAGTCACTACCTCTCTGCACATCATTTCACTTATTTATAAAATGGGGGGAGGGAGATTGGAATTGGTGGTCTCTGAACTTCCTTGTAACTCTGTGATCCTATGACAAGACCCAGTGAAGCTAAATGACTTGCCTAAAATCACTCAAGTAGCCACAGAATGCAAATTCAGGTCTTCTTCAGAATCCATTACTTTCTACTCTATCATATAATTTTCCTAAAGTTTGCTTCCTTTTCAGTTAAGAAGAAAGCAGAAATCAATCTGGAAGGGGAAATGGTAGAATTTAACCATCATATTACGCCCTGTGCACATGGGTGTGTACACACACACACACACACACACACACACACCTGCTCAAATATGGGCTTACACAAGAAACTAGGATGCAGTAAATTATCAGTCACCTGGGCAGGGCCAAATAACTTACTTCCCAATAGGGCCATTCATTGCCCTGAGCTGGGCCAATCCAGATGTTAATCATTAATCCTACAGAAGGTTGAAATGGAAAGGCAGATGTTTCCATGTGAAGATACCAGGTATCCAGGGGTGTTCAGCTCATAGACAGAGATGAGCCGAATCCTGGTCACAATGGGCAGAGTGTTCCCATCGACTCTGCCTTAATTAGGGTTCCTTGACTCACAAACTATTTCTGTGTCCTACCCTGCACCTCCCCCCCAACAAAGCCAGACTACCGCATGGGAACACATTATTGGGATGTCCGCACTCCCTTCCTCCCCCAACCTCACCAATCTTTCCTGATGTTTTCATCACTGCTCTGATGATGTGATAATATTCTTACGTGGGGAAAATAAAAGTGGCATTTGTTTAGACATAATTAATGAAATATTTATGTTGCATGAGACTGTGTGATAAAGCCCCGTGCTGGCAGAGTCCATTTGCTTCTGATTACATTTGTGATTTTTTTATATGACCAGACATTCTGACGCCAGCTCTTTTACACCGAGCAGATGTCATGTTCTAAAAATGGGTGCCAGATGCTGAGAGCCACATAAGGGTAATTTGTTTAAGAGCTGGCTTGGACTTTTTGCATTCAATTAGACTGCGTGGTGACCCTCACACAATCGTTTGAGGTACCATGGCTAACTTCAGTCATGCATTTTAATAATAGATTTCATTTCTGAATGCGTTTGAAGTCCCATGATCCATAAGTGGTGTTTAAGGAATTAATTGATTTCTGCATAATACCTTGTGTGTATGTTTTTAAAATAAGGACACCAAGAGCTGTACAAAGTCCTTGGCCAGGGGCCAGAAATTTAATTAACACAGGGAGCCAAATTTCAGATTGCCCTTAGGTAGCTCTGCTGCTTAGGCTTAGGGCAGGTGCAGTGGATAAGGAGGGAAAGGGTGTGCTGGGTCATGAAATCTAGGGAAGAAATCGCTTGATTGGGTACTTTGTTCCTATTTCAGGCTCCAAGCACCTACCTGTCAGAGCACAGATGACTGAGTGTTATTCCTCCTCTTCTTCTGAGACTACCTCCTCCTCAGATGGTGAATTTGAACCCAAACCTTCCTTACCACCAAAGGTAATCTGCCCTTGGCAACTAAGGAAAGGGTTGTAGGGGGTGGCAGTTATTCTTGACTGATAGGGAAATTGTGAGTTTCCAAGCATTTTCAAGCTGGCAGATATTTTTATTTAACAGACTTACCTGTCATAGCATCTGATGTTTAGGCCCTCTTCCTCTTCCCTTGGCAAGAGTCAAGAGTCATTCCTTCCCAAGAATTGTCTTTGCATTTTCAGAATCTTTCAGGTTTCACAGATGAATCTTTTATTTCTCTAAGAAGAGCTTCATTTGAAGGAGAAGGGAAAAAACCCCCAAGACAGCGACATATTTACTTGAAACCACTTTGAAACTGCAGCTCTAAAGTGGTTTTAATATGAGGTCCAACAAGCAAACCATTGAAAAATGAAAACAAACAGATGCCTATGTCCCCAGGGGGAAACACAGCTTCATTTAAGAAGCACTAGAGGCAGATTGCATGGAAAATGTTATGTTTATTCTAATCAGAAATATTAAATGAACCATGCATTTGCATCTAGGCATTTATACTCTGAAAATGCCTACTGTGACTTGGGTTTGCTGACTGTAGACATAGAGAATTTCCTTTCTGCTCTGCTACTCCATAGAATTTGAGTCTTCTTTCTAGATTTTGATTCAAGTAAACTTCCTCCAATCAGTTCTTTCCTTCCCAAATTCTATCCTGTTTTTTGTCGTCCCCATGGGTCTCTGGGGCAGGAGCCTTTCAGAGGGCCTTTGGGCCAATGGCTCAGACTAATGTGTTTACACTGGTGGACAGAAAAGTGGTTTCTCTGCCATTTGCTGTGTTTATTTGTTGGCTCGGTGAGGTTCCCGGGAAGGAAGGAGGAGAACCGAATTTATTTACTTACAATTGTTTCTTCCACATCTGGTGATATAAGCACTGGAATTATCCCCAGTAACTTAAAGCTGCCTAACCCCACTGCTCAAATAAGACCAAGTCAATGACCTGGTGTGTATGTGTATGCTTGTATTTGTAAGAGAGAGAAAGAGACAGGCAGCCGAGACAGAAAGACATAGAGACACGCAGAAAGACAGCTAGAGGAAGGGAGGGAAGGAGAGGGGAGATACTGTGAGACATGAAGAAAGAGAAACAAAGGGAAAGATGAAAGGAGAGCATGAAGAGAGGTGAGATTGAAGCTGTTCCTGATTATCCATCTCTGATTAGATGTTGAAACCAAGTTTGTGTTTTCTGTTGATCTTTACACCCTCCATATCATCTCATTCTTCTTTTGACGGCTTCTCTCTCTCTCTCTCTCTCTCTCTCTCTCTCTCTCTCTCTCTCTCTCTCTCTCTCTCTCTCTCTCCCTTGATGTCTCCTCAATACAGGCATCCCCTAAGGCTCTCTCCTTAGCCCTCTTATCTTTTCTCTCTATATTGCCTCCCTTGAAGAACTTATTTACTTAGATGGCTTCAATTATCACGTCTATCTGAATGAATCCCAAATTGGCATCTCTTCCTTGGGATCCCTTCTTCTCCAGCTGTCTTTTGGAAATCTCCACCTTGATGTCCCAGCGACACCAAAGAACTCATCATCACCTAGAGGAGAATGAGATCATAGGTTGAGTTCGGGGGTGGGAGGGGTACTTTGGATGTCATTTATTCTATAACATCCTCTTCTTTAAAATGAGGTAGTTGAGGTGACTTGTCATGGGTCATCCAGGTGGAAAATGGTAAAACCAAGATTTAAACACAAGCCATCTCATTTCCAAAATGATCAGCTTTCCCTTGTACCAAGTTGTCTCCCTTGTGAGATGTTAATTGACTTGTCCAAGACTATTATAGTCCCTTCCCCAAGGATTAATGCTGACTCCCCACAGCCCTCTTGGCTAGTAATAATAACTGGCACTTAAATAGAACTTTAAACTTTGTAGTCCCAACACCCATCCCTGCCCAGTCATGCTGACTTTTTGAATGCTGAGACCACCTTATTTTCTCAGTCACCCACTAGCTGAAATCTTAAAGTCATTTTTGAATCTTATGCTTCTTTGTTTAGTCATTGGGTCTGTAAATTCTTTCTCTGCAGTATCCCTCCCATATGCTCCTCCTTTCCATTCCCTGCCTGTTTCCAACCTAATTCACTCCCTCATTGCTTCTTCCCTATTTCTCATAGAACTTTCCTTCTTTCTCATAGAACTATAATATAGAGGTAGGTAACGGTATCTTGGCAAATGTTTTACAATGGACTATTGGGAGAAAATGTATGAAGGACACCTTTTTAAGTTTAATCTGCATTAATAACATTTTCTCCTCACATTCTTAAATCTAG
Source organism: Sarcophilus harrisii (assembly GCF_902635505.1). Classification (NCBI taxonomy): domain Eukaryota; kingdom Metazoa; phylum Chordata; class Mammalia; order Dasyuromorphia; family Dasyuridae; genus Sarcophilus; species Sarcophilus harrisii. The sequence goes on from NC_045431.1 coordinate 204,788,879, forward strand.
ACAATCAACAAAACAATAAATCAGGCTCTGAATTGTAGCATGTGCTGATTTCTGAAATGCAAATGTTCATACTGGAAATTTAACAAATAGTTCCAGAAAGCCAGTTCAAGCTGGTTCCAGCATACTCTGGTGTTACTTACAGAAGCCTATGGTAAATAGGTTTACACATTATTTATTAATCAATAAGTCAGGCAAATGGCACAATCTGTCTACTATATGACACTATGTTCAAGCACTCTTCCAATGGTCTCATCCAGGTCTCTCAGACACATACACCAGAGATTTGATTCTCCACCCTTTATTGCTAGACAAAACTGCTAGGTAGGATTCAAAACAAAACAAAACATTTTGGTCAGAGTCAGAACTGATCTGGGGTATGATATGACATGTGGTTCCAAAATTATTACAATTAGAAAAATATCTGGCTTGTTAATGCCCCCCGTTCCTTACATCTGGAATTTTCCTTTCCATTTTCATAGAAAACAGACCATCCACATTTTATGGCCACATCATTTATTGTGCATAATGAATATGAAAGAAAAACTGTCTCCAAAAACTGAAACCTCTTCCCATGGGTCCCTTCAATTTTCTAAGATTTTGGAAATATGTGCCTGTGACTTCTTTCAGAGGAGAAGCTATCTCACCAGCTGATATTTTTGAAACTTGCTAGTTCCTATGATTCAGGAATTCATCTTCATTCCTGTGCTTCAAGCACCTAAGCAAAGTCTATCTTTGAAGTCCCTGCTTGCCTCTTTGTTCCCAATCTGAGTCTCAACCTTTCCACCTGCTGTTTCCAGTGACCACATGATGAGCCTCAGGAAGGCAGTGGTCAGGAGTATTAGTGTCAATGCCCTCAAGGCTCTCTGATTCCTTGCAACCACTATTAACAATTAAGGACATCTTCAATCCCCCTAGGTATCATTCCCTTTATTTATGTGCTCATACCTCAGAATTACTTAATGGTCAGGAATTTTCTCTTGGGTGAAGAAAAAGAAAAATTAGGAACCTTGGAATCTAGACACCCTCATGACAGATCCCTTGCCAATGTGTTTATCCCACTGAAAATTATGGAAGATCCCTTGGATTTTGACAAAGAGACATGGTACAAACACTGTAATATATTATCACACTAGCAATGGAAAGAACCACAAGAATATCTAATGCAATAAAATTAATTCAGATAATAGAGAATGAAACTCAGACTCAGAAAAGGTCATAACTTTTCCATTCTCAAAAAGAGCAAGTTAGAATCAAATGTAGACCTGGAACAGCAGTCTCCACTTCTAACTCATGCCATACTCATCCCCTAACTGACCTCTTCCCCTACAAGTGACATGGTCACTTTAAAGCTCAGATCTGATGGTTGGCATTCAGCACTTCCCTTATTGTGGCCCTAGTTTGATTCCCAATTATGGAAGTCCATTGAGAAAGAATATATTTTAGTGGATACAGTATTGGTGCCAGGGGTTCAAATCTTGCCTCGGTCACTCTCTGCATGACCCTTGGCAAGTCATTAAGGACAGGGTTTAAAATAAAGGAGTTAGATTTAGTGACTTCTAAAGTCACTTCCAAATATAAAACTACAATCCTGTCACTTTGCTGCTAAAAACAAACAAAATCAAACATTTCCATTGGTTCCCTTTTACTACAAAATAAAATTTAAACTTTTCAACCAAACTCAAAGACCTTGATGAATTTGGTCCTAATCTACCTTCCATGCCTTTTATCTTTCCACACCCTTTCAAGAATCTTACATCTCAACCAAAATGGTTCATTCAACTAGTATTTATTAAACACCTATTGTATCTTCCACTAGGAATGTCCTATTCCCTCTCCTCATCCATCTCTGCTTAACTATTACTCAGAGTTTAAGCTTAATTTTAAATATTGCCTCCTCTATGAAGTCTACCCAGATTAGTAGTAATAATCTCTTATTGGTTGGTAATAATCTCAGATTTTAGATACAATTAATGAAAGCATTTCAAAGAAGATAAAACAGGGATAATGTCAAATTTCTTCTTTTTTCCCTTCCCCTTCCTTTCCTCTTCTGTCTTTTCCTTTCTTTTTCTTTCCTTCTTTTCCTTCCTTCCTTTTTCTTCTCCCTATTCATTGATATCAATTTTTAACTATTCCTATTTCGGAATAGTAAGGCATAAAAACTTCGTTAACTTTTCAACACAGTTCTTCCTTTAATAGCATTTAGCTGTCTGAAATTTGGGGAAATATGGGATTCTTTCTCCACTATCTGTAAGAATAACAATCTAATTACCACCACATCCCTACTCTTCCTCCCTCATCAGTATCATATCCTAATCGAAAGGAAAAGAGAGGTTTCAAGAGTGATTGCTCAATTGTGTGCTATCTATACTAACTTGGACTGGATTATTTGCCATCAGTGCTTTCCTGAATAATGACAATCAATGCAAGTTTCTTACTCAACTTAGTTCTGCAAAAAAAGACTAATGGAGATTCTCTAGGGAAACTCCTCCCCTAGTTATACAAAGACCTTTCTTTTAAGGTTTGAATCCATGAGCAGAGCACATAGAGACTCATGTAACACCTAAAATGATCACAAGAGGACAGAAACAGATAGTCCTGTGTCTTGAAGTGGTCAATCAGAGCCCTATTCAATTCCTAATACCTGTTACCAATTGTACTGGGTTGATATGCTCATGCCTTCTGCCTCATCCAAATTTGTAGCTATGGCTGGTCTCAAATCACTAGCACCAATAAACTTTAATATACATATATTTGAATATTTGAATATTCTTTACTTTTTAAGTTTTGAGTGCCAGATTCTCTTCCTCCCTCCTGCCCCTTCCCTGTCTACTGAGAAGGCAAGCAATATGATATCAATTATATATGTGAAATCATACAAAACATTTCCATACTAATCAGTTTTTAAAAAGCAACAAAATAAAGAAAATGAGAAAATTATATTCCAATTTGCTCTCAGACTTCACCTGTTCTCTCTCTGGAGGTGGATAGTATTTTTTTCATTATGAGTCCTTCAGAATTGTCTTGATCAGCCAATCATTCACAGTTGATCATCATATGATATTGCTGTTCCAGTAAACAATGTTCTCTTGATTCTGTTTATTTCACTTTGCATCTGTTCATATTAAGTCTTCCCAGATTTTTCTGAAATCATCTTACCATTATTTCTCGTATTTTAATAGTATCCATCTCAATCAGATACTACAACTTGATCAGCCATTTCCCAATTGATGGCTCAATTTCCCTCAATTTCCTATTCTTTGTTACCATAAAAAGAGCTACAAAAATATTTTTGAATGTATAGTTCCTTTTCCTTTTATCTCTGGGATACACATCTGGAAGTAGTATTTCTGGGTCAACAGATATGCACAATCTTATATCCTGGGGATATAAGTTGCAAATTGTTTTCCAGAATGGTTAGACCAGTTCACTACACCAACGGTTTATTAAAGTATCTATTTTCCCCTTATCCACCTCAGTATTTGTAATTTCTGATAGGTATGGGGTAGTGCCTCAGAGTTGTTTTAATGTGCCTTTCTCTAATCAGTAATGATTTAGAGCTTTTTTCATATGATTATTGACAACTTTGATTTCTTTATCTGGAAACTGCCTGTTGATATCCTTTGATCATTTATCAACTAGGGAATGACTTTTATTTTAATAAATTTGACTCTATTCTACACTCAATATATATTTAAGAAATGAAGCCTTTTATCAGAAAAACTTGCTTCAAAAATTGTTGATATTATTTCATTGTCTATGGTACTTTTTTTTTTTTAAGCAAAATGTAGGTTCCCTGATTATCCCTTTTAATTAGGTCTGTTTTTTTGTTTTTGCTTTGACTGATTACTGACCTACCTTTTTATTTAGTTCAACTGAAGAGTATTAGATTCTGCCCTGGTCCTTTAACTGTATGTCTTTCTGTTTCAAGTGTACCTCTTATAAAAAACATACTAATCACTTCTGCTATCTGCTTCCATTTTATGGATGAGCTTGTTCTATTCATATTCACAGTTATGATTATTTTTTTTCCTTTTCAGTTATATTTTATTTCTCTAACCATAAGTAAAGATACTTTTCAAGGGCAGCTAGGTGGTGCAGTAGACAGAGCACCAGCCCTGAAGTCAGGAGGACCTAAGTTCAAATCTGGCCTCAGACACTTAACATTTCCTAGCTGTGTGATCCTGGGCAAGTCACTTAACCCCAATTGCCTCATGGGGGGAAAATTAGTTTTCAACATTCATCTCTATAAATTTTTTCTTCCTCCCTCTTCTTCCTCCCTTCTCCCCAAAACAGTAAGCAATCTGATGTAGGTTATATATGTATAATCATCCTAAATATATATCCATATTAGTCATGTTGTGAAAGAAAAATCAAAACAAGAGGGGAAAATACGAGAAAGAAAAAGCAAACAGCAAACCAAAAAAGGTGAAAATAGTATGCTTGGATCCACATTGTCTCCAAAGTTATCTCTCTGGATACAGATGGAATTTTCTATCCCAACTCTATTGGATTTGTCTTTTATTCCTGTATTGCTAAGAGCCAAGTATATCATAGTTGATCATTATATCAGCATTATGATTATTAATTGTGTATTTCCTCCCATCCCATTTTCTTTGGTTTTTTTTTCTCTATTTCTTTATTCTAACCTCAAATCTGAATTCCTTTTTATCATCCCTTCCCTGTCACTTAATTCCTTCCCCACCTGTTTCTCTATTGGATACGTTACATTTTTATATACAACTAAGTGTCTATGTATATTCTTCCTTTGAAAAGATTCCAGTGAGAGTGAAATTCAAGATGAACAGAGCTGAGCATAGCAAGACCATTACTTCCCATTGTTCTGACACGATCATTCAATTATTTTAATCATGTCCAAATCTTCATGCTCCCATTTGGGATTTTCTTGGCAGAGATGATAGAATGGTTTGCCATTTCCTTCTCTACCTCTTTTTACAGATGAGGGAACTAAGGCAAACAGGGTGAATTGACTTGTGTAGTGTCACACAGCTAGTAAGTATTTAAGGCCAGATTTGAACTCAGGAAGATGATCTTAACCTCGCTCACTCCGTAAAATGGGAGTGATGACACTGGTCATTCCTACCTCACAGAGTTCTCTGTGGTCAAGTTTAAATGAGATGATATGTATAAAATGTTTTACAAAAAGTGACATACATATTAGTTTATAATGATTATTATTAGGATATGTACACTGCTTTACCTTTATATTGCCTTTATAAGGCACTATAGAAGCCTTAGATATTTTTTAGCTTTTAAGAGAGCTTTGAAGATCATTTCTAATTTGAGATTTTCATTTTACAAATAAGGGAATTGAGGCCCAGAAACAAGAAGTGGATTACTTAAGCTAGTTAGTGACAGAACTAGAATTCAGGACTCTCAGGTCCATTCAGTCTAATAATCCAAACTGGGTAGTCCATTAATCTTAGTGCCATTTTAAGCTATTGAAAACTGTTAAAGACTAATTCAGCTCTAAGTTTTTTGAGACACTTAATATATGACAATCTGGCCTCAGTTACGTACTACCTTAGTAATCCAGGGCAAATCAATTAAATTCTATTTGCTTCAGTTTCCTCAGATGTGAAATGGGGCTCAGAATGTCTCTAAAATACTTTGCACAGTACTTGGTAAATAGATCAACTCTACATAAATTATTCAAGTGACTTACCCAGTGTCATACTAGACAAGAGATAATTCGGGCTCAAAAGTAATTTGGCCTGATACATAATTTCCTCTCTTTTCAAGATCCTCATTGATAACCATAGCCTAAAAAGCTGATAAGTACTACTACTTTTCCAAGGAAAGGAGGAAGGCAGACCATTCAGCATCCCTTCTCTGGGTCATGGACAGACACTACATTTATTTGGCTTGACTATGTTGTAGTGTACTTTTTACTTACATTCTTGTAGGGGTCATAAATGTTTTCTTAGCTTCTCCTAAAGCTTCTGAACTTTCCTATCAGTTGAGAAGTGGTGAGAGCAGATGATTTGGGGCAAAAACAGGGGAGTGGAAAGAAGTTGGAGCATTATTCTGTCAAGTTGCTATCTATTTATTGTTGCCCTTCACCTTTTCTCTTCTTCTTTGGCCCATGTAGGAAAGACGAACACTTAAAAGGATAAGGAAGATGGAGAAGGCCTCTAAACAGCTGGCTAAGCAAGAGGAATTAAAAAGGCTTTACAAGGCCCAGGTAAAGAGCTTGTTGATGTCTTGTGGTTTTAAGCATGAGGGCTGCGTGGGCTCATTGGTGATGAGGTAATAGATATGCGGTGGGGCTGGGAGGGCAAATTATCTTCATTACTGCATGAAAGGGTGTGCGAATGGAGGCCCTCAAAGAGTGAGAATTGTAAAGCTGCCCACATGGGAATCCGCGGAAAGAAACTAGCATGTTCAGTCTAAGAAGGGAAGATTTGATAGGAGAGTTGGGCAGGAGGGGAATGTTCACTGTCATTAACTATCTGAAGGGATATATTTGTATGTGTGTTTTATATATATATATGTATATATATACACAGAGAGACAGACAAACAGACAGAGACAAACAGACAGGCAGAGATAGAGACAGAGACAAAGAGAGACAGACAAACAGAGACACACAGAGAGAGAGGAATAAAAGGAAGAAGAAAGAGATAAGGGAGGGAGGGGGTAGAAAAGGAGTAAGAGAGGAAGGAAGGAAAAAAGAAGGAAGGGAAGAAGGGAGGAGAAAGTAAGGAATGAAAAAAGGAAGTAAAGAAGGAAGAGAGAAAGGAAAGAGGGAAAGAGGAGGAACGGAGGAGTGAGGGAGGGGAAAAGGAAAGAAAAAAGGAAGGAATAAGGGAAGGAAAAAGGGAGGGAAGGAGGAAAGGGAACAGGGAGGAAGGAAAGGAAGGAAGAAAGGAAGGAGAGAGGGAACAAAGGAAGGAAGGAAAAAAGAAGGAAGTGAATAAAGAAGAGGAGAAGGGAGGGAGGGACTACTTTTGGTAGTTCCAAAAATCATAGCTAGGTGTAAGAAGAGAGACTTGCATAGAAATAATTGTAGTGGAAAGTATACAGGGGGTCTATCTGCTGGCTGTGTAATCTTAAGCAAATCATTTTCGCAGCTCAGACATCAGTTTCCTAACATGCAAAATAAAGGGATTGGACTATATTGTCAAGATCTCTTTCAAGTCTAAATCCCATGATCCTCTGAGGAAGAATTTCCAAATAATTAAAACTCTTTAGATGGTAGAATGAGCTGCCTTGGATGGTAGGAAGTCTCCCCTCACTTCAAGCAAAGGCTTGGCACCTTATCAGGCTTCTTGTAGAGGGTATTCATGGTAGATGACTTCTGAGAGTCTCAGATTCTATGAAAAAGAGAAATATTCAGGGGTCATTCAGGCTGGGTTTGACTTTATAGTACAACTGTGATGTCTGGTTCAAATAGCAATGGAGGCTATTCATCTGTACATAATACTTGGGCTGTCTGTGCATTGACTTAGTTTAAAAATGCAATGTTACCTATGTTTAATTGCACTTTTATTTATTTTGTTGAATAGTTCTAATTACATTTTAGCTGTATTTAGACTTAATGGATTTTTTAAAATTTCCAATTACACATAAAAATAGTTTTCAACTTTGTAAAAATTTGAGCTCTCCCTTTCTTCCCTCCCCCATCCCCAAGACAGCAATCAATCCAATATAGGTATGTATGTATATATATATATATATATATACACACACACACACATACATATATACACATATACACACATACAAACACACACACATATATATACAATCATACTGAACATATTTTCATATTAGTTATGTTTGAAAGAATAATCAGAACAAAAGGGGAAAACCATGATAAAGAACAAAGAAACAAAATTTAAAAAAAAATTAAAGATAGTATGCTTTGATCTACATTCAAGCTCCATAGTTCTTTCTCTGAATGTAAGTGATATCTGACTGTATTTGGGAAGGTTGTTGATGTCTGATACTTCCATTTTTTTCCCCTGAGGCAATTGGGGTTAAGTGACTTGCCCAGGATCACACAGCTAGGAAATGTTAAATGTTTGAGGTCTGATTTGAACTCCGGTCCTCCTGATTGCAGAGTTGGTGTCCTATCCACTGTGCTATCTAGCTGCCCCAATGTCTGATACTTCTATAATTCAGTTAAGAAAGCTCTAGCTCTGAAGTTCGAGGACCAGGGTTCAAATCCCATCTCTTGACCTTATCAAATGACTTTACCTCCTTGTGTCTCAGTTTCATCTATAAAATGAGGAGGTGGGACCAGATGGCATCTGAGGTCCTCTCTGGATGATCCTGTGACTCTGATCTCCAGGGACAGGGATCTCACTCCCTCCTAAGTTATCTGTGAGCGCTTGGTCCATTCTGTTGTGGCCCCCCTTCCCACACCCAGAGCAAGTCAGCTCCCACAGCTCCCTCCACGTGTAGCCCCGTCCCTCTGTCAGTGTGCAGGAGCACATAAGTCCATTTGTGAATGCCATTTTGCAGGCTATCCAGCGTCAACTGGAAGAGGTGGAAGAACGGCAAAGGGCCTCAGAGATCCAGGGCGTTGAGCTGGAGAAGGCGCTGAGGGGAGAGTCAGGTAGGCTGTTGGGACTGATAGATTGCATGGGGGCAGCCTGACCTCCACGTGGCTTGGAGCAGCCTCAATTGGGGGCTAGATGCGCAGCGATAAGGCCCCTCCGTGGAGCTGTCAACAGGAACATTTGTGGTCAAAGCTCAAACTGCCGCAGAGTCCCACAATCCAATTGTCGGCAAGACTGACTTCAGATCCCCAGCCAAATGGGCCTGTGTCCCAGCCCCCTAACCGAGTTACCGCTGGGGCAAGGGCCGGTCCTCGGCGAGCTGGTGGGGAAGCTCTCTGCAAGGCTGTTGGTAATGAGATTAGGGAATGATTAAGGCAAAGAACAAACAGGCCCCAAGACATAGAGAGGTACACCCGGGTTGGAGCTGAGCATCCGAGCAATTCTGAAAATACCGTGTAGGCTGGCACTCGTGAACTGACCCTCTGTGACTTCCTGCCCCCCAATCCATCTGTCTGGGTGACTCTGAGATAGCGAATGTGTGGGTGCAAGTACCTGCTAATATTTACAACAGATATATCTGCTGGATAGCAATAGGGAAGGAAGAAGGAAAAGAGGGAGAGAGACAGGGAGGAAGGAGGAAAGAAAGAGAAAGAGGAAAGGAGAGATGAAGGGATGGAAGAAAGAAGAGAGAAAGAGAAGGAGGAAGGAAGGGAAAGAAGGAAAAAAGGGAGGAAAGAAGAGAGGAAAGAAATAAAGAAGAGAGGGAGGGAAGGTGAAAAGGAGGGGAAAGGAGGAAGGAAAGGGGGGAAGGAAGGGAGGAAGGGAAGGAGGAAGGAAGGAAAGAAGGAAAAAAGGGAGGAAAGAAGAGAGGAAAGAAATAAAGAAGAGAGGGAGGGAAGGTGAAAAGGAGGGGAAAGGAGGAAGGAAAGGGGGGAAGGAAGGGAGGAAGGGAAGGAGGAAGGAAGGAAAGAAGGAAAAAAGGGAGGAAAGAAGAGAGGAAAGAAATAAAGAAGAGAGGGAGGGAAGGTGAAAAGGAGGGGAAAGGAGGAAGGAAAGGGGGGAAGGAAGGGAGGAAGGGAAGGAGGAAGGAAGGAAAGAAGGAAAAAAGGGAGGAAAGAAGAGAGGAAAGAAATAAAGAAGAGAGGGAGGGAAGGTGAAAAGGAGGGGAAAGGAGGAAGGAAAGGGGGGAAGGAAGGGAGGAAGGGAAGGAGGAAGGAAGGAAAGAAGGAAAAAAGGGAGGAAAGAAGAGAGGAAAGAAATAAAGAAGAGAGGGAGGGAGGGTGAAAAGGAGGGGAAAGGAGGAAGGAAAGGGGGAAAGGGAGGGAGGGAGGAAGGAAGGAAGGAAGGAAGGAAGGAAGGAAGGAAGGAAGGAAGGAAGGAAGGAAGGAAGGAAGGAAAAATTTATTTTACCTGGATACAAAGATCAGAGTTAATAAGAAGAGAGACTTGTATTAAAACCATTGTAGGACAAAGGGTTTCAATTTGCTAGTTGTGTGACCTTAAATGAGTCATTTCCCCAGCCAAGATCTCAGTTTCCTAGATTGTCAGAATCTCTCCTGTGACTCCATATCTTTTCATGTGTCATAACTAAGCTGTAAAATGGGGATTTTCATGTCCCTTAAGGCTGTAATGAGAATCAAAATACAACTTCTATGTCCATACTTCTGTCATTCAAAAGAAGATTCGGGCACATGGTGGGTACTTCATATATTTTTATTGACTGATTAACTGGGAATCAGGGAATTGTGATACTGATATAATCTGTGGGGTGCACAGAAGGAGCTCTTTGGAGTGAGAAGATCTGAACTCACATCTCATCTTTTTACCATTGACTATTTGTGTGATACTGGGCAAGAATCTCCCTGAGCCTTATTTTCCATATCTATAAAATGGAGAGAATCATCCCTGCTCTAACTTCTTCACAGGGTGGTTGTGAGCATCCCATGAGATTTATGGCCATTAAATGTTTCTTAACTATAAAGCAAGCTGTCATTATTAGTTATTATCACTGAAATTATTTTAAGGTTTAAAATATGAGTGCTGATAAATATTTGATGGATTTCTCTTCTAATAGCTCAGATTTATCCACCAGAAATGAGTATTCACAAAACAAATTTATGTCTCTTGATCATGTTCTACTCTAGTAGCAAAGGTTCAGTGTCAATAAGTACTTACTAAGTGCCTACTGGGTGCTGGGAATACAAAGACACTCAAAATAGTCTTTGCCTTCAAGAAGCTTACAATCTCAAGGGGGAAAGCAGCCAAGTATTGACAAACAACCTGCGCACATGTTATATATTATAAATTAAGAGAGGGAAGATGCTAGAATTAAGAGGAGTTGGGAAAGTCTTCCCATAGAATATGGGATGTTATTTGGGACTTGAAGAAAGTCAGGGAAGCCAAGAAGAAGACATGAGGAGGGAAAGTGTTGTATATATTGGGGGACAACCAGATAAAATTCTGGGAGCCAAGTGATGGAAGGTCTTGTTCACAGAACAGCCAGAAGACCAGTAGCTGGATTGCAGTGTATTTGGAGTATTGGGGGGAGGGTAGACAGGGAGGGTTGTAAGGTCTAAGAAGACTGGAAAGTTTTGGGGAGGATGGAGGCTAGGTTATAAAGGGTTTTGAATATCAGATGATTTTATAATTCTCTGTCCTTTTGAGTTAAAGCCAATGCCCTTAACCTCCCAAGTTTCATATGGTACAACGGAAAGAGCAATTTGGAGTTCAAGAACTTGGATTCGAATCCCAGTTCTGCCATTTTCTGCCTGTATAACTCTAGCAGCTAGCTGGGTAGCCCAGTGGATAGAGTACTGGACTTGAAGTAAGCAATACTTGGATTCAAATCCTGCCCCAGACACTTCCTAGCTGTGTGAACTAGGGCATATCATTTGTCTTCTGTCTGCCTCAGTTTCCTCATTTGTAAAATGGGGATAATAATAGTATCATCATCATAACTCTGCCTTGTAGAGTTGGGTTGATAAAATGAGATAATACCTGTTCAGCATTTTTGCAAACATTAAAGCACTCTATAAATGCCAGCTATTATTATTATCTCCATTATTAATATTAGAAAAAATCATTTCATCTCTCTGGACCCCAGGTTACTCACCCATAAAATGAAGGGGTTGGCTCTCTAAATCTAGGATCAAACAAATAAGAAATCCCTGATGATGGCATCTGGAAACTTATCATCCTCAAAATTGCAGGAGAACCCATTTTTATAGAACAGAGGTCATGGAGAAGGCATGTAAACTAGACTAATTAAACCTTTTATTTTCCGTTTGTCCTAAAGGATCCACTCTCATTAAAGCAGCATCTTAATTGCTATCCTGGCCTCTCCCGTTTGAGGAAGAAAGAAAGAAAGATCAGCAGCCTCTATAGATAGCATTGCATTTTCACGATAGAAACCTGCTTTTTCCAAGTCTCCCCTTCCCAGGCTCCTCTGTGTAGCAGAAGGGGAGCGTCGAGTAGGGGGTAAGGGAAAGAACACCCAATCTGTTTTGCAGCTGTGCTCTGACAGCTGCCTCCATGCTCTGCCCGAATCTCATCAGCTGGAAGATTGATTCAGCTCATTCCCTTTACATCCTTAGTAATTTAATTCCTTCTGTTAAGTTTATGGGCCCTTTCTGTGGGAATTGGTCTGGGCGGAGGCAGAGATGCAGCTGAAGCAAAGGGATCTGCGGGGTGAGATGGCCTCGCTGGCCCTCCGAATGCAAGGTTGCCGAGCAGGCGGGAGAATTAATATAGTCTAACTTATAATAACATTTGGGACGTAACAATGCTCTTCTGTGGTTTCATATTCTATTCAGACCCTGACAAAAAGGTACCCTGTTGCTTAATGAATGACCGATGCTTATTAGGTTAAGTTGTATTTGAGTCTGCCTGTGCTTATCCAGTTCAAGTGATTTAATAGGTATTATTTAATAGGTATTATTAGGATAATTAGAAAATGATCACAGTTAAGCAATAATATTGAGCTAGGAAGGCTGTGAATAACCGAATTTAGAACTAGCCCTGTGAACACTAGTCCTCAGTGACAGTTATGCAACTGGCCTCTAATAATGATGGGCACCGGGCCTGAAAAGCCCCTTTGTTCGTGGGAGTTATTCATCAGCCGCCGGCACTGAATTGGAAAGGGCCCTGCGTGGGCACAAAACAAAATGCTGAGGAGCAAAATGAGGCTTTGATGATCTCCTAATTGTAGCAACAACAATTCCGGCTTTCTCTTTTCTAACTGTCAGAAATCATCTCGCAGTCCCAGGAATGATTTTTCCCTTCTTTGTCGAGGGAAGCGACCCACCCCCACCCCAGAGCCCACCCCAGACACAGCTGCGGGGAGCTTTTAGCAAAGCATGGGTGGGTTTTGTTTTGTTTTTGTCAAAGTACTTAGGGGTGGCTTATAGGACAGGCGGCCTATGTTTGGAATCAGGGCTTTAGATCAGGGGTCCCCAGGTAACATAAAAAAGAGCTGTGAGCTCATGCAAGGATTATTTTTTATTTATTTAATTCTGGCTTTTCGTTGCAAATAACTTGTTTATTATTATTGCTATTAACTGCAGTTATTACATACTATTATTATTATTATAGTTACAACTATATTGTTATTAACTGTAGTTATTATATATTATTATAGTTGCAACTATATTATACAACTATACAGTTACAACTATATTGTTATTAACTGTAGTTATTATATATTATTATAGTTACAACTATATAGTTACAACTATTGTTATTAACCATTGTTATTATATATTATTATTATAGTTACAACCACATTGTTATCAACTGTAGTTATTATATATTATTATAGTTACAACTATATAGTTACAACTATTGTTATTAACCATTGTTATATATTATTATTATAGTTACAACCATTGTTATCAACTGTGTTATTATATATTATTATAGTTACAACTATATAGTTACAACTATTGTTATTAACCATTGTTATTATATATTATTATTATAGTTACAACCACATTGTTATTAACTGTAGTTATTATATATTATTATAGTTACAACTATATAGTTACAACTATTGTTATTAACCATTGTTATTATTATTATAGTTACAACCACAGTGTTATTAACTGTAGTTATTATATATTATTATAGTTACAACTATATAGTTACAACTATTGTTATTAACCATTGTTATTATATATTATTATTATAGTTACAACTATATTGTTATTAACTGTAGTTATTATATATTATTATAGTTACAACTATATAGTTACAACTATTGTTATTAACTGTATAGTTACAACTATATTGTTATTAACTAGTTATTATATATTATAGTTACAACTATATAGTTACAACTATTGTTATTAACCATTGTTATATATTATTATTATAGTTACAACCACATTGTTATCAACTGTAGTTATTATATATTATTATAGTTACAACTATATAGTTACAACTATTGTTATTAACCATTGTTATATATTATTATTATAGTTACAACCACATTGTTATCAACTGTAGTTATTATATATTATTATAGTTACAACTATATAGTTACAACTATTGTTATTAACCATTGTTATTATATATTATTATTATAGTTACAACCACATTGTTATTAAACCGCATTGTTATTAACTGTAGCTATTATATATTATTATAGTTACAACTATATTATACAACTATATAGTTACAACTATTGTTATTAACCATTGTTATTATTATTATAGTTACAACCATATTGTTATTAACTGTAGTTATTATATATTATTATGGTTACAACTATATTATACAACTATACAGTTACAACTATATTGTTATTAACTGTAGTTATTATATATTATTATTATATAACTAGAACTATATAGTTACAACTATATTGTTATTAACTGTAGTTATATATTATTATAGTTACAACTATATTGTTATTAACTGTAGTTATATATTATTATAGTTACAACTATATTTACAACTATACAGTTACAACTATATTGTTATTAACTGTAGTTATTATATATTATTATTATATAACTAGAACTATATAGTTACAACTATATTGTTATTAACTGTAGTTACATATTATTATAGTTACAACTATATTTACAACTATACAGTTACAACTATATTGTTATTAATTTTAGTTATATATTATTATATTATTATTATAGTTACAACTATCTTATACAACTATATAGTTACAACCACATTGTTATTAATTGTAGTTATATATTATGATAGTTACAACTATATTATACAACTATATAGTTACAACTATTGTTATTAACCATTGTTATATATTATTATTATAGTTACAACCACATTGTTATTAACTGTAGTTATTATATATTATTATAGTTACAACTATATAGTTACAACTATTGTTATTAACCATTGTTATATATTATTATTATAGTTACAACCACATTGTTATTAACTGTAGTTATTATATATTATTATTATTATAATTACAACTATATTATTAACTATAGTGACCCTTATAACATTGGATTTTCCATTTAAGGACGTTAGCATGTCTACCTAAAGTGCTGTTTTCCCAAAACTTACAGACTACAACATGGCAATGTATTATTTATCCAGCAAGGGAGTGCAATATCTGAGTTGTCCACCCGGTAGTGCTCTAGTTGAATTATCAGCTAAGTGATGTGTTCAGTTTCTCGAAGAAGTAATGAGAGTTTTTCTTTTTATTTCCGTAAGTAGCACAGTGGAGATTCGGTGGGGTTTAGAATCAGGGAGACCCGAGTTCAAATGTAAACTGGGACACTTATTAGCTACGTGGCCCCGGTCCAATCACTTAATCTTGTTTGCCTTACCTCCTCTGTAAAACGAGCTGGAAAAAGAAATGGAAAACCACTCCAGTATCCCTACCAAGAAAACCCCAAATAAGGTCAGGAAGAGTCAGAGTGACTTAAAAACAACAGCATTTTTTTTTTTCTGAAACATAGTGGGTTTTTTTGTCCTTTGTTCCCAAAGAGGACCATGACATCAGGGAGGTGATGCCATGAGATGCAAGTGAATAGGAGTTGAGGGAGGGAGGGCTTGGCAAGATCACCTGTCTCACTTTCCCCTCCAGAGCCAGCTGGGTCCCTGGGCTAGATTTAAATGTTTGTTGACTGACTAAGCCTGCTGGCCACCAGAGGGTGCTCATAGGCTGCTTTCCCCCAAAGTAATTTGGGCTAATCTTTCCTAGACAGGTCTGAAATTAATATAGGAGAGGAAATGGAATCTTGCTTTAAAAAATTAAAATGCAAATTCTGCTATCTGGACCTAACTCAAAACCCCCACTTTACATTGATTTCCCTCAGTTCTTGCTCCAGTGCATTATAAAATTCAGTCGGACCACACTAAGGTAGTATGGTTTATCATACACAGAATAAAATGAAAAGGAAATAGATCAAACAATTTTGAATGGAAGTGTCTGCCTCTATACCTCCTCCAGTTGCCTTCACAGATACTTGAGGAGCCAGCTGCTCTGAATGTAGTCAGGACCTGAATTCAAAGCCAGTCTCACATTTATTAGCTTTGTGGCTCTAAGCAAGTCACTTAACCCCTTCCTTCACATTTGAATTCAGATCTTCCCGACCCCAGGGCCAGCTCTTTGGCTACTGGCTACCTTTTTAGCCATTGTTTAATGAATGCTGAACTGAATCTAGGGAAGTGGGGACCCCATGTTACTTGACCTGGTGAGTCCCCACCTGCAGAATTTTGTTCATTTCTGGATGCCATATTTTTGAGATGAGATACTGACAAATTGAAAAATAATTAGACAAGGCCAACCAAGATGATAAAGTGGCTAGAATTCAAGTCAGATGAAGAGCAGGTGAGGGCAGTGAACATGTCTAGCTGCATGATTGAAGACTTGGGAGGGACACGAGAATAGTTTACAAGTATTTTAAGTGCTGCCATATGGAAGAGGGATTAGACTTGTTCTGCATGGTCCCAGATGGCACACTCAGGAGCAATAGGTGAAAGTGACAAGGAGACAGATTTCAATTTATTATAAGAAAGAACTCTCTAACAGTTCAAGCTGTATAAGAATCAAAAGGGTTGATATTCAAAACTGAGAGTTCCTAGTCATGGGGAAGTGTTTAAGGAAGAGCTTGGATGAGTCAATTATTCATTTGTTCATTCATGCATTCAGAAAGGCTCTAAATTCAAATCCAGCCTCAGACAATGTGTATAGCTACGTGACTCTGAACAAATAGAGAGATTTTGGGGTTAAGTGCTAATGTTCTATCAGGGAAGCTATGACAGGAATGGGAGGGTATTGAACCAAGAGCCTGCTGCAACTCCTTCTAAGGCCAAGGTTTGGTAATTTTGTGATCTTTATTTCCCTGTATTTTTAATCATTTTTAAAAATTGTGAATTTAAGTATCAACAAATTTGAGAATCTCAATATACAAAGATTTGAAAAGAGGATCGTATGAAATTCTGAACTGCTTTCTGTTTCACACTTTAAAAATATATATTTATTAATTTGATCACATAGTAACAAAACTGCTCTGCTTACATGTTTCCCTTTCAGAATTTCCTTCTGTTCTCTTCTGGGTTTTTCCAAAATATCTCACTAAAATCATTCTCTATCTTTCCTTTCCTTTGTAAAGTACACTGGAAACCTGAAAGTACAATATAAATGTTAGTGATTATTATTAATTCTTAAAGTGATTGATCAGGTTTCTTTTTAAAACTCTTTGGTTTTCAGTATTCTCATTTCTTGTGATCATCATTGGGACATGATCTCCATTTTGCACTGATCAATTTTTAACTATTGTAGCTTTTGATTGTGTCTCAAACCAAAGAGAGTGGTTATTCTACCTTTAACTTGGAGAATGTGCTCCATTGAGAGTAGAATGAGTCCAAGATATGAAGTTGGAGAGCCATGTGTTCAAATCTTGCCCTTGATACTTATCTTTCGGAAACATAGGCAGGTCTCTCAACCTCAGTTTTCAGAGTTGTTATGAAGTTCTAATAAGAATACTGTATATAAAGGGCTTTATAGGATTTATGGGAGAGGCAGTTGTATTCCTGATGTGTTGGCAAAGTTTGCTAAACACAGTTAAAACCTCAATCTATGAGTATGTGGATCTAGAGTGTTTCTAATAGGTATCATAACTCCTACAGCCCTATGTTCCTGTATCTCTAAACCACTGAAGCCAAGTTCAAATAAAAGGGGCCATTAAATCATATATAAGGCTCTCCAAAAACCACATATTGACATAGAAAACCGCACACTAGCATTATGTATATTCTATTGTATTTATTTATTTTGTTAAATGTTTCCCAATTACATTTTAATCTAGGGCAGGTTGTACTCAGTAGTAGTAAGTGAAATGTAGCCTCATTTGACCCCTCTGCTCTAGATTACCTGTATTTGCTTTGACTGGCAATGGCACAAGTATAACATATTAGTTGCTCAGTCAATAACTGTTCTGTGGTGTAAAATGTACTGGATTTATAGTCAAAGGACATGAGTTCAAATCTCAGCAATGTCCTGTAAATTCTTGGAGAATAGAGATTTTTTCGTTCTTTGTATTTTTATTCTGCATAAAATAATGTATATAATGTATAACATAATGTAAAATATATATTCTAGCACAGTGCCAGATACATAGTACACTTGTTGATTTACTGGTTCATTACAACCTGTTTGAGCCTGGGCACATCATTTTTTTTTAAATGTCTTCAGGCCTCATTTCCCATCTATAAAATGAAAAGGTTGAAGTGAATAGATTACAAAATCCCTTCCAGTTCAAAATCTGTAATGTGTTTCTTGATTGCCTGTTATATCTGTGCTAAGAACTGTGGGGGATGTGACCTCTACCCTCAGGGGTCTTAAGCTCTAGTCAGTCTAATCAAAGGGGACTAGTACATGTTCAAGGTAGCCAAATGAGCCAAACAAGATATTGGCTTATATCATAATGATATATATATATAATGAAGTACTGAATTTGGAGGTTAAGAGATGTAGGAAGACACACAGAGAGAGCAAGAGGAGTAAGATGAGTAAGAGAGAGAGATGGGAAGGAGAAAGATAGGAGGTAGGAAGGGAGGGAGACAGAGAAAGAGACACAGAGATAGACAGACACAGTGAGATGCCTTTGAGCTCTAGAGAAGTCAGTAAAGTCTTCATGAAAGAAGTAAGAAGTAAGAATTATACCTTGAAGGATTTGAATAGATGGAAAAAAAGAAACGAAGACATTTCAGGACAGAGGCATAAAATTAAGATGAACAAAGAACTATTTGTATTTCCATTCCACCTATAATTCCAGTATAAATGTGTGTATGTCATTTCATACCTCAGTTTATGTTTGTAAAGTCTGAAACATGTTTGTTTGCTAAGTGGTCCAATGCATAGAGCACTGAACTTGTAGTTGGGAAGGCATGAGTTCAAATCCTGCCTTAGACATATACCAGCTCTGTGGTCCTGGGCAAATGTCTTTACCTATATCTGCCTCTATTTCCTGTAAAATAGGAATAACTCCCCACCTCACAGGGCTTGTTGTGAAGATAAAATGGAATAATACTGGTAAAACTGCAAATCTCAAAGATCTACATTACTATTATTTTAGGTTACAAAATGTCAACTATAGAAGTATAGAATGGGGAAGTTGCGTGTAAAAGAACTTTAGGAATTAAGGAAAACTACTGATGCAATATTAAATCAACAATATGACACAGCAGCCAAGAAAAGCTAAAAATTTTAGACTGTATTAACAGAAGTCCAATGTATAGGCTATTTTGTGAAGTCACAGGAAATAAAGGAAGGTTTCTGACATATTATTTGGACCCTCTGTGGCAGAGGATATAGACAATAGCCACAAAGGATGAGTGGGCAAACAAATATGAGTTGTGAGCTGTCGTCCAGAAAATATTTCCAAATCAGTGAGATCACAAATCTGTTTAAGTATACAGATTGAAGAAAAAGACAGTCTGGCTATTCTCAAGCAGGTCAAACTATAACATATAATGTCATTGAAGCACCAAAGGGTGCTGACCCATGTTCACTGGAGAGTCACATACCTGCCATAGTGGTTTTTGTATGTCCCTTAGCAGAAATACTAGATTAGTGCTATATTTTCTAGAATTAAGGAAGAGTCATCCATCTTTTATATTTCATTTATTCATATATTCTGTCTGAATCATTGTCAAAGGATATGGATTGGTAGAAGTAGCCAGTCAAAATTAGCTTTGAGCCCTTACCCCACTGGTCAAGCTTTGCTTCCTTAGAATATGTTGAATTCTAGTGAACACCAGCTTTATGACTGTGACTTAATGGACTTGGTTTTCCATCACAACAAATAGGCTTGATTTTTCATGTTAGTATAGAATTGATAAAGTCAATATTCAATTACAAGAGCACAATATATAATAAAATAATAAAGCATCTACCAAGTAGCTCTGAGCCCACTATTCTAAATCTGGGGAGTCATCCCCAGAATAAAGAGCTACTTTGACTCAAGAGTTCTAGGAACTGTATAGTTTGAGTCCAAGTCCCCTGTTATCACTTTTCTTTGAGTGGGCAAAGGAGTTGCCTGCTCCATTATTGGCTAAATATATGAAAAGACAGCAAAAATTCTGGAGGAGCTTTGAACTTGGGCCTTGGAGTGTGGAAATAACCTTAGAATCTGGGTGGGTTTTTAATCTAAGCTCATCCTAGGGCATAGAGACTCATTTGACTGATTGGTCATTGGTTGGGAACACAGCCCATCATAAGTAGGCTTTTTTACTACCATGCTAACCCCTGTTGCCCAGAATCCTTTGCTTTGCGCCACTGAGGAGAGGGGCAGCTACAGAATGAGAGTAATTGTCCTGATTGCTAGGGGACATAATGGATAGAGGAAAAAGTTTGAGTTCAAATCTTACTATAAACATTTACTAGCTGTATGACCGTGGGCAACTCAGCTTCTCTCAACTTTTTTTCTCTCACCTGTAATATTCAAGATCTGGGGCTCTGCTGGCCCTAGAACCTCCCATGGTCAAGAGAAGGACATTTGAGTAAGAAAATCTTAGAGAAAAATCTGTTAGATTATTACAATCTTTATTTAAGTACTATATTGGAATAGACTTTTTATTCAGTGATGTACTATACCTGGAAGCTCTCTCAGAGTATGAAATGTCAGACCTTGTGTCCCATGGCGACTATAACATTATATTTTGATATTTTATATCAACATCTATAAAAATCTTTCAAAATGCCTCTTGCAGCTATCACGTTTTTAATTTTGTCTTTAGGCTTTAACCAGGCAAATGTTGAGTACAGAGCTGGGAGTTGGGTCAAATCCCTCTAGGTAAATGGCAGTGTCGGTCTATAATTGCATTTTCACAACTTGATTTATGTTATTCTCTGTATTGGGGGCTGAGTAGAGTAAAAGAATGCTTTTCTATTCCCATTGATATTTAGGTATATTAATATAAAGAGAGGGGATATTTAATAAACGATGCTGCATTTCTACTACTGAAAGACCTAATGAGTTTTTAATGGTTCTACACCTACAGTTTCACATAAATCTATCTCAAATGTCTGTGTTGTAGGTGAGCTTGATAGGGCTCCCTGAGTACACAAATTATAGTTGTATTATAGTGATAACAACAATCTCCAAAATAATATTGTAGTACAAAGAGCTGGTAAATCTTGGCTATTGTCAATTCACACATCCATCCCACACCCCTTGGCCATGACTCCTCTCAGAATTTCCAATTAGGGAAAATGTCCAGATCAGCCATCTCTTTATTTCTTATCAGGCTACACTCTGAATTTCTCCAATAAGCCCCTTCACCAGATTAGGTATCTTCCTCTTCCTCTCTTCCTTTAGTTTCCTTTCACATATTGCCTTCTCCTTTAGAATGTAAGCATCTTGAGGACAGGGAACAATCATTGGTATTTGTATTCTCAGTGCTTAGCATAGTTCCCGAAATATACTGAGTTTTAAATAACTTTTTGTTGGCTGGTTGTCTGTTATGTATAATGACACACTGTGACTTTTGATAGTTCAAAAGTCATAGTAGCATGTATATATCAACCTATAAAAGCTTATCTCCAAACACATATGCATGGAAACAATTTTGAAAATATGTATTAAATTGCTTTCCTTTGTGGCAAAGGTAGAAGGCTACGGGTATTGAGGATTATATTTACAATTAGACCATTTGGCGAGTCGTTTGGTTTTGTTGATCTGCCTTTTCTTTCTATTTCCTTTTAAATTTCTGCTACAAGTAAGCTATAAGGCTTACTGAGGGAAGAGGGTGGGATTTTTATTAAAAAAGAAGAAGAACATGATGTAAAAACAATAGGCAGCAATAAAAAATACAGAATACATGTTGACTTTAGTCAAATAATCAATTGCATGTAATTAATATTTGACTTTTAAAAATTCTATTAATTTAGCCTTTGTTTTTTTTTTAATACCGTAGCTGTTTCTCAGTAATCTCCCAACTCTTAACCCTGCCTTTTGACAAAAAAAAAAAAAAGCAGTTTAGCAAAAATGATTTAGAGTCTCTGACACTACATGAAACAATATCTACCCATCATTTCCCATCTCTCTCCCAGGAGGACAAAATATGTCTTGCTGTCTGTCTTTTGGGACCAAGATATTTAATCTTGCCATTTAATCTGAGTTCAGTATTGTTCTCATTTACATTATGGTAGTATGTATATGTTTGTCTGTGTGCGTGTGTGCGTGTGTGTGTATGTGTGTGTGTAAAATTTCTCTTGGTTCTACTTTCTTGATTCTACATCAATTCTCTTTCATTTTCCCTTTTCTTTTTTCTTCTTTTCCTTTCTCCTTTTCTTTCTTTCCTCCCTCTCTTCTTTCTTTCCTCCCTCCTTCCCTTCTTCCCTTCCTCCTCTTCCTTCCTTCTCCTTCTCCTCCTTCTCCTTTTCCTTCTCCTCCTCCTTTCTCACCCTCCTCCTTATTCCTTCTTTCCTCCCTCTTTTCTCTCTCCTATATTCCTCCTTCCTTCCTTCTTCCCCCTCTCTCCTCAATTTTTATTCCCTCCCCTCTTCTCTGTACCTTTCCTAGCCTAAACAGGGACAGCTACAGGCTCACTTCCATCATCGGCTTTTACAAAAGCTTGATCAGTTATTGTCTGTTCATGTTTCCTGGGGCATCCCGTTGACTCCCTATTCCTAAGCACTCCCCATATAGATACCAGACTGAGTGAAGACATCTAATCAGCTTCCATTCTACTGAACCTCACAAATCTCAAGTTCAATAGATCCAGCAACCTTGACCTCCTTAGTAGCAGAGATCAAGAGTTTGAACCTTTGAGAAAACAGATCTGGCTCTCTTGGTTCTTTACAACTTTTCACATTTCTCTGGATTCCTTATATTTGCTTTTATTTAAGGTGTAATAATATTCTTACCATACACCCTTTTTGAGATGATGGTAAAAGTTGTAGAATTGGATTTGCAAATTTATATTATAATTTTAGTAACTGGTCACCTTTGATTCAATTCATTTCTATCCTTTAACATCAATTAAGCATCCAGCACTGTGTAAGCACTGGGGATGCTCTTAGGAAAAAGAAACATAACCTCTGCCCTGGAGGAGCTTATAATCTGATGAGACTTAAAGAAAACCCACAGAAAGCTGAAAAAAAGGGCAGGGGGAGTTACCAGCACAGGGGCATGATGCTCCTTGGAGTTCAAATCAAGCAGAGTTGCTGGAGGAAAGTAGAGTTGCCTGGAAAGTTTTGAATATTTACAGGGATCTATAAAGATAGACTTTGGGAGGAGCTTAGAGCCTTACCCCACTATAACCCTGAGCCCTTCAGTCAGAGGAGAGAAGCTACGAAGGTTGATAATACCAAAAACTGAGCCAATCAGCATGATGAGATTTCAGGTGATAGGTTTGTCCTGAGTGGGGTTGCTGTTATGGGGTTGAAGTCCAGCATATTTGACTTAATTTGAACATTCCTTCACTTTCTAACTCTAAAATATAGATTGCATCAATGAGATGCCAAAGAAGTCTTTTTGTGGTTCAGTCATTTTTCAGCCTTGTCCACCTCTTCATGACTCCACATGGAGTTTTCTTGGCAAAGATACTGAAGTGGTTGGCCATTTCCTTCCCTAGCTCATTTTACAGATGAAGAAATTGAAGCAAACCAGTCACACAGCTAGTGTCTGAGATTGGATTTGAACTTAGGAAGATGACTCTAAGCTCTGCACTCTGTGTACTATGGTCCTACCTAAGAAGTTGAAATTTCAGTCTATTTCAAGAAGCACTTGTTAAGCGCCTACTATGATCAGAGCATTATGCTCTCCAAATAAACAGGATATGGCTGGATAGTTAAAGTAGAAGATCAGAGGAATAATTACATCATAACTAGCATTTACATAATGCTTTGGGCTTGCAAAGCTTTACAAATCACCTTTTATTCTCCCCATAACCTTGGGAAGTAGCTGTTATTATTTTCTCCATTTTATAGATGAGGACACTGAGTCAAACAGAGATTACCCCAGCTGACGTTCCTGGAATGAGTCTGAGCTAAGATTTGAACTCAGGTCTTCCTGAAAGTAGATTCTATGCTCTATCCACTGGACCACCTAGCTGCTTCATATTTCCCAACAATCTAATAATAGCAAGGCAATAAGTGTGAAAGAGTGTCAGAAAACTAATTTCCTTCTTTAAAACTCACTCTTCACATTTGTGAAGTAAATGGTTATCTTGGGTTGAATGGTCTCTAACACCCTACACAAGGAGCATCTGATTCTGAGGTTAGTATTGATCCAAGTTATGATTGAGGGCATGGGGTCTCCATGAAATTAAATCTGTACATCTGAGATTCAGCGGTTAGGGGAGAAAAGGCAGAATAACCATTTACAAAGCATCTACTGTATGCCAGAATTGTGCTTAGCACTACAAATATTATTTCATTTGATCCTCACAACTCTGAGAGATAGGATTATTATTATCCCCATTTTACAGATGAGTAAAGTGAGGCATACAGCTGAAGTGAATTGCCCAGGGTCACACAATAAATGTCTGAGGTCAGTTCTTCCTGACTCTAAACCCATTCATTGCTCTATCCATTACAACATCAGTAAGAAGGCAAGAAAGAAGGGATATCAGGAAAGGAAGGATAGTGTGCGAAAAGAGTACTGAATTTGGAATCAGAAGAGACTTGAGATAGTTAAGTGGCACAGTGCACAGTGTCATGGCGTTGGAATCAGAAAAACATAAGTTCCTAAGCTTACTAGCTGTGTGACTCTGAGCTGTGTGTAACTTCTGTTTTAGTTTCCTCATCTGTAAAATGGATATATAATGGTACCTGCCTCCCTGACTTGTTGTGAAAATCAAATGAGATAATATAAGCAAAAGGCTTTGTACATTTTAAATACTAGTTATAATTAAATTTTTTGATTTGGAACATATCAATTTCCCTGCACCTCAGTTTCTTTATATGTAAAATAAGTGGCCTCTAAGATCCCCATCAGCTCTAAATCTCTGCTCTGATGATAAGACCAAGGTCAGTATGGTCAGAAAAGTGAGCAGTCCACCCCAGCAGAGGATTTTGGGTGTCTGAGACCCACCATCTCCAGGCAGAAAGACAGACCACCAGATTCACTTTTGGACCATCAAAGGGCATTAACCTATAAGAGGCAGGATTCTCGTTCATTGGTGCAGGATAATGATTTCATACATATTGGAAGGGACAGCACAGGAGAAAGCTCCTATGCCTTTCAACTCAATTTCAGAGGGAACAGTTATTTAGGTTCCAACCTTCTCTTGCTTAGAGTAAATAATAAAGTCATGGGATTTGGTGCAGGAAGGGACCCTAGAGTCCATCCAGTCTAATATCTCCATTTAAAAGGTAGGAGAATGGTGGCCCACCAAAGAAGTGATGTATCCAAAGTCAAACAAAAAGCCAAACAGTATCCCCCCAAACACTGAAGTGGGATTGGAAGTCAGTGGTCTTGGGTTCCAATCCAATACCCTTCCAAGGTAGCCTTCTTCTTCCAAGAAGCAGGCAAGAGGACCAACCATTATACCAATTACCCAGCATCTTATAAACCAAAATAAAAAGGACGTTTGATGAAATTTCTCATTTTTCACATTGTACTATTGTTTTAAAAAAGGAAAAGGAAAGGAAAAATCATCAACCATAAACTCGAAGTAATGGAATCATGAGCAATGCACCAGAATTGAGCTCATAAAGGCCAAACCAGGGCAGACCAGCTGAATTGCTCGGGGTAAGAGGAGGAGGGCTAGAAGAGGAATAATCACTCTGGCTTCGTAGGGAAAGAGAATGGAACCTCTCTTTGTAATGAAGCTACAGAACCATAAAAAACTGGGCACCGTGGCTCAGCAATTGAAGGCAAATCGCCTTGGCGGTGAGCCACATGGGCAGAGTCCCTCACCAAAGGGCCACAGACAAAAGGCAAGGTGATGGGATACTCAGCCCATCTCGGGGAGATGTACCACTGAGAATTAGGGCAGCTATTACTTTGATATCTCTCCTGGTCATTAGTGAAGATGTTAAGAGTACATTAAGAAAATTGCATCTGATACAAAATTAGGACTTGCTGCAGATGCCGAGTGAGGTGGAAAATAATACCTGATGAACCGGGCTGAGGTGAAGGAGAGGCGGCAATAGAAGCTCCCACTTGGTAAGCCAGGAGCCAGTGTGCGGGAGGAAGAGCGGGCACTGATGCATAAAAGGAAGAAAACCTTTTATGTCCAACAATGGCTTTAATCAAAGTGGGCCCTCACCAGTGCTTCCCTCTGACCTCCTTCAGTGGGACTGCATTTAAATTCATCGGTAAATGAGGAGCTGTTGTCTGTTAAGTTTTGCCAGATGAATTGACTTGGCAGATCTGATCCCTGTGCCTGAAATGTGAGGGGCTGCCTCCTGTAACTGCTCAGTTGCTAGGGCCCTGTTCCTGCTCCCCAGAATTATTTTCCAGATAGGTGTTTTCCCCTCTTAATTGAAGTCATGTAAAATTTTCTTGAAGACAGGATAGATTAAAATTTTTTTAAGTTTCAGATTTTCTGTTAGGAACTAGAAATACAAAGACAAAAAAAAAAAGATATCTCATTTTTTTGTCTTTGTATTTTAGTTCCTAACAGAAAATCTGAAACTTAAAAAATAAAAGTAATTAGAACTGTGATTTCACTGGGATAGGGAACTAACTCCTGGCTGGGACAGCTACATGGCACAATTGGATGGAACAAGAATTCTTTTATTTTTTCAGGTTGGAAGTATTTTAATTTAACAAATGTTATTCTTCAACATGGAGAACTGCAAATGAGTTTTAGTAAAATACATTTATAATTTCATTTAAAGGTCTGCAAAGGGTTTATATGCATTTATACATTTATATACATTATTATTACTATAACATTATTATCTACTATTATATATATATACATATATATATATATAAAATACATTATCTCATAAGATTTTCACAATCCTTATAGGAAGGTATAACAGATACTATTCCCAACATACAAATGAAGAAACTAAGGTTAATAAGTGTTATAGTCAAACAACATCATAGATGGGATCTGAACCCATATTTTCTTGTCTCTAAACCTTGCACTTTATCTGTTAATGCCGTCTGCCTTACTACATTCTGGAGATAAATATGAAAGTGTTAGACAAAAATGTTTTGATACTAAATGTCATTTTTTTATCATAGCTTTTTATTTACAAAACATATGCATGGGCAATTTTTCAACATTGACCCTTGCAAAACCTTGTGTTCCAACTTTTCCCTTCCTTCCCCCCACTCTCTCCCCTGGGTGGCAAATAGTCCACCTGTTGTTAAATATGTTAAAATATATGTGCTAAATGTTATTTTAAAGAATATTTCCATCGTACCTCAGAAAAGCACTAAGAATTCTAACTGAAGCCCTAAGCACTGTTATCCCAAGGTACCTTGAAGACATTGTGAAAAGATTTGATGTATAGGAGGGATGAGTTAAATTAATAAAAGCTCTTATTCTTGCAACCAGACAATTAGAATCTTAATATATCTGAGAAGTATAGCTCAAGCAACCTTCTTCTGTTTTTCTCTAGGTACTTCTTACAATGATGCTTGTTAGTAAAAATAATAAATAATAATGTCTGAAAGCTTCTATAGAAGAACTGTCCTTTCATTCTACTCAAGGGATATGTTGACGTATCTTATTATATGCTGTAGAGCAGGAATTCTTAAACTTTTCCATTTGTGACCCTTTTTCACTTGAGAAAATTTTATGTGACCCCAGGTATACAGGCATATAAAACAGATATAGAAATCAAACATTTACTGATAATAAATCTTAATTTTGCAATCTCCATATTCAGTTACTATACCCTATAGAGGGTCTCAAACTATAGTTTAAAAAGCTGGGGGGGAAATAATACCTGATGAACCGGGCCAAGGTTAAGGCGAGGCAGCAATACAAGCTCCTACTTGGAAAACCAGGAGCCAGTGTGTGAAGAAGAGTGGGTACTTGAATTCAAATCCAGCCCCAGACATTTGCTAGCTGTGTGACTCTGGGCTAGTCACTTAATCCAGTTTGCCTCAGTTTCCTCATCTGTAAAAAGAGCTGGAGAAGGAAATGACAAACGGCTCTGTTTCCACTAAGAAAATCTCAGAAGAGGTCACAAAGAGTTAGCCATCACAGAGATAACTGAACAGTGACCATGATAGCAACAACTCCCTGGTGTGGAAATGTGCTCAACTAAGGCAGATCAGTACCTTTTCTACAAGTAGTTTTACAGATTAACTAGAGGTACTGCCAGTCTATGTTTGAGGCAGGACTTGAACCCAGATCTTTTTGATCCTAATGCAAGTTTTCTTTCCACTTTCCCATAATCCTTGGTGCTCAGAACATCAGGCATTTAGTCAATTTAATAATGCTTATTGAATTGAACTGTGGGATGTGGAAACATCTTCCTTTGAGGAGTAGATGAACCTAATTTTTGCAGAGATGCTGAGAAAGTCAGTGTCCAAGCAGGATGCTTCAATGAAAGTGCAGATATTAGGTAGCCCAGAGCTTGGGATCCAAATCTATAACTGATCAGCACATCATCAGACAGGCTATCCTGCAGAATAATAGAATTAGAGTTTGAAAGTATTCCAGGAGTTCTCAAATTCACCTCCCACCTGAAGCAAAATCTCTAACAAAAAGAACAATTACACACATTTCCATAACCTCTTAAGGTTTTCAAAGAGATTTACAAATATGATCTTCTTTGATCCTCACAATAACCCTGGGAGATGAGTGCTTTTATTATTCCCATTTTATAGATGAGAAAACTGAGGCAGACATAGCTGAAGTATCTTACTTAGGTTCACACAGCTCATAAGAGTCTAAGGTTGACTTGAACTTAAGTTTCCTGGCTCCAGACACAGCACTTTAACCAGCATAATCTAACCGTCTCCACAAAACATTGCTATGTCCTGCATTAAGTGGCTACTTAATAAATGCTTATTAGGGGCAGCTAGGTAGCGCAGTGGATAGACCACCAACCCTGAAGTCAGGAGGACCTGAGTTCAAATCTCGTCTCAGATACTTAATACTTCCTAGCTGTGTGACCCTGGGCAAGTCACTTACCCCCAACTGCCTCAGAATAGATAGATAGATGGATAAATGCTTATTGATGGATTTCTGACAAGTGTTTATAGAGTAGTTGAAGACATCCAGTAATGGGGAACTTACTACCTCTAAAGACAAGCCACCCATCCTAGTCCCCCATAACTCTAGTATTTTCCTTCTGTTGAGTATCTCCCATTTATCTCTTTCATATCTTGTTTGTACATAGTTATGCTCATATAGTCTCTCCCCATTAGACTTATCTCTTTGAGAGCCTGAATCAGATATTCATTCGTTTATTTGTTTATTATTATTTTGCTTTTCTTGCATCCCCAGCACTTAGCTCAGTGCCTGGCAGACAGACATTTAATTAATATCTATTAACTAAGTGACAGCTCTATTTGTTGAAAAGTTTATCCGAATATTGAGCTGGAATCTGGATTTTTGTAACTTGAACCAGCAGCAGTGACATGAAGGGTCATGGAAGGAGAAAATGAAATGCCTGCTTTGAAAGGCTAAAAGAATTATCTGCCTGCCAGGAATTCTCCATGATTAATTGAGGTATATGATTAATGATAGTATGTGATTAATTACCAGATGAAGGGTATAGACCATAAGTGATTGAGTAATTGTTCAAAAAGCTACAGATGAGCAAGTAATTGGAACAAGACATGTTCTGTTGGTTTATATTATTGTAAGGAATGAAATAGAGACTAATGCATAATTATATAACAGAGGAATAGTGGAATGCAAATAATTGCACTCAATTCAGCAAACACTAGGCACCTATTCTGTCTAAGCGGCCTGTTATATTCCTGGGAATACATAGACGAAACAGCCCCTGATCTCACGGAGTTTCTGGTCTACTGGGTGGGTATAATATAGATAGGGAAATACAAGGTGGAGGGCCCTGAAGTCAGGAGGACCTGAGTTCAAATCTAATCTCAGACACTTGAAGGAAGGAAGGAAGGAAGGAAGGAAGGAAGGAAGGAAGGAAGGAAGGAAGGAAGGAAGGAAGGAAGGAAGATACAAGGTAACTTGAGGAAGGGGAGAGTACCTAACAACAAATGGATTTCATTGTTACTTTTCTGAAACATGCTGATAGGTCAGTTTTAGAAACACAAAAATGATTGAGTGTTGGACTTCATTTCAGGGAAAAAATGTTTGAATCTTGCCTTTGTGTTGCTTGCTAGCTGGGTGACTCTGGACAAGTCACCCCCTGACTTAAGTCTATTCATCTGTAAAATTGCAGGGCAGGGAACTCTATGACATCTAAGGTCCTTTTCAGCTCTAAATCTATAATCCTAAGCACATGAAAATATAAGAAAGAAGAAATTATTATTAAGAATATGTTCAAGAATGGCACTTGAGTTCCACTATTCAGTTTCATTTTTCAGTCTATAGAACTCTAGTCGTTTCCATTTAAAGTACAAATTTGAATATTGATGCTGCCCACCCACCCTGTAACTGCACTAAAGTTTTCTTGTAGCTTGGAAGGGTTGCTCGCTCTTCTAAAACTGACTACCAGATTGTTTCAGAAAGGTAACAGTGAAACCCAAACACACTTAGCCTTTGTTTCACCATCTGTAAAGTAGGGATAATATTTTTTTCATATAATCTTTTTTTTAAATAACATGTTGATAGAAAGCATTATAATGAAGATTTATTTTTAAGAAGTAAAAAATAATCAGTTTTTGTTGTTGTTGTTAAAAGGAGGATGATATTAAGATCTCCTACCTCATAGGCTTGTTGTAAGGATCAAGTAAAATAGTAAAGGACCAAATAAAATCAGCTAACAAGAGCCAAAAGGGACTGATATACTAGCATTTAGGTGACACTTTTATCAAGTAAAATAGTAAAGGACTAAATAAAATCAACAAATTAGAGCCAAAAGGGACTGATAAGAATAGCTCGCTTTTAGGTGACACTTTTATCAAGTAAAATAGTAAAGGACTAAATAAAATCAACAAATTAGAGCCAAAATGGAGTGATAAGAATAACTAGCATTTATGAGATTTAAAAATGTGTAAAGTATCTCATAGTCATCCTATTTTATCCTCATGTAATATAATCTACCCCATTTTTCCTCCCCCCTTTCTTCTCTCAGTACAATCCTTTTTCCACCCCTAATTTCTTTTTGGTATCATCACATTAAAATCAACTCATATCTACACCCTCTGTCTATGTATGTATCTTATGTTATATCTTATGTTATCCTCACAATCACCCTGGGAAGTAATGATTATTATTATACTCATTTGACAGATGGGGAAACTGAGTCATGGAATGACTCGCCCAGGATCACAGAGTTGATAAGCGTCTAAAGCCTCGCTTAAATCCAGCACACATGCAAGTCAAGACGTCACCCCCGTGATGTCTTTGAGAACTCAGAATGAACAATAACACCCGTAGGGGTGTCCAGGGTGATAGAAGGGATCAGAGTGTACGGGTCAGCAACGGGCAGAGCAAGGGTGAGATCCCAGGCTCCCTGCCTCCAGGGCAGCACCTTGTAAGAGAGGCACAGTTCCTGTTTGCCTGGAACGGAGTCAGTCCCTGGCGTGGAGCACTCTAAGAGTCTCCCGGTCACCCTGTGTTCCAATTGAGAACCCAGTGCAGGTCTCCATCCCGGCCCTGAGTGTGTCCCCTGACCAAAATTCCCAGGGTGCTTGGAGAGTGTGCCCGGAGAGTGTGCACAGGTGCGCTCTATTTGTCCTGCCCGCAGGCTCCCGTATCAACAGCGCATCCAGGCCCGCTCCCCAGCGAGGGTTTATTGTGGCAAACATGGCCAGGTTGGGGCGGCCCCGGGGCCGTCCGAGCGCAGGGCGCCGAGCTCCAATAGAACGCATTTCTGCTTTATTTCTTAAACAGATTCAGGCGCACAGGATGAGGCACGGCTCCTGCATGAATGGTTTAAGCTGGTCCTGGAGAAGAATAAATTAATGCGATATGAATCCGAGCTCTTGATCATGTAAGTAAAGAAACACAGACAACACTAAGACCCAGGCAGGCGGCGGGGAGGGGGGAGGGCAGCCGCCCCTCCGCTCTGGGGCCCTGTTTTCCCTCCCAATGCATGTACAGCCCTGATTGAGGCAAATTGCCACTTTATGTCTTGCATATCGTCTGCCTATTAGTGAGGAGACTCTCCCGTTGTCCATTCCCGGCACTGAGGCGGCAGCGGGCAGATTGTGCACAGTTAGAATAGAGACGGAATAGCGGCCTTTCTGCAGGGCCCCTGGCGCCTGGGAGAGGGAGACCCGAGTTTGAATTGTTGGGTGCCCCATGTGGGGTCCTCCTGGGTTCTAAGCCCCCTGGCCATCAGAAAAAGGGGACGGTGAAGGCGTCTGTGGCCACCTGCAGGCTCTTGTTTGGCTGCCACCTCTCATGGATCTTCTCTCCTTTTATGTTTATATCAATCAATCACATTGTCCTCCCTGGATTCCAGATAGACAGAGCTATCTATCTATCTATCTATCTATCCATCCATCCATCCGTCTTTCTGTCTATCTATCCATCCATCATCTATCCATCTATCTATCTACTTATCTATCTATCTATCTAAATTATCTATCCATTTATCCATCTGTCTGTTTATCCACTTATCTATCTATCCATCCACCATCTATCTCTATCATCTATCTATTTATCTTTCTGTATATCCATATATCTATGTCTATTTATCTATCCATCTATCTGTCTATCTATGTCTTTCTATCTGTCC
Source organism: Sarcophilus harrisii (assembly GCF_902635505.1). NCBI lineage: Eukaryota > Metazoa > Chordata > Mammalia > Dasyuromorphia > Dasyuridae > Sarcophilus > Sarcophilus harrisii. Next base: position 204,821,651 of record NC_045431.1, read on the forward strand.
ATCCATCATATATCTATGTATCAATCTATCTATTTTTCTGTCTTTCTATCTACCCATTCATCATCTATCCAAATATCTATTTGTCTATCTATCCACCTATCTGTGTATCTATATGTCTATGTATTCACACATACATATCACATATAAGACATATATAAGAAATATATGCAATATTATATGTATGTTTGTATATATGTGTGTCTATCTATCTGTCTATCTTTCTATATCCATAGAGAACAGTAATTGGTTGGTATAAATGTAAAAGTAAATGTTTGCATATAAAAACTCCAGACTGATACATATATGTATGTATAGTAGATAGATATATACAAATGTGCATGTATCATATGTGTAATACATACATTGCATATGACATATATACAAAATTATATATTTACTGTATTCTCCGTTTACATTTATACCACCCAATCATACTGTTCTTTCCTGAACTTCAGACTGAGAAATAAGAGAGCTACAGAGAGAGACACATAGACAGAGACACACAGAGAGAGATTATCCATGTTATATATTATATGCTATATATGAGGTATATACAATATTAAATATAGACACGACATGTCTGAGATATATGGGGAAACACCACAATGTGTACCTATGTGTAGTTACACAGGTGATGGTCTATAAGTCAATAGACATATGTATATATTTGTATATTTGTACCTCTATATTCCCTGTTCTTTTATGACACTGTCCCCACCCTGGTATGGTCTAGTGCCAGATACTATACCTAGTACAGGTACTAAAAGGTACACTTTTAGCCTGCTGGTTGGTCTCCCCACCAAAGTCTCTCCGCACTCTGCTCATCCTCCACTATGCTGTCAACATGATCTTCCTAAAGTGCAGGTCTGATCATATTGATCATATCATCCCCCTAGTCTCATTCAAGAAGGTCCAGTGGCTCCCTATTACCTTCACTTCTTCTGTTTGACTTTTATGGCTCTTCCTAACCTGACCCTGTCTTACCTGTCCACTTTTCCAAGAGTTTATTTCCCTGTGTGTGATCTGTGACCTAGGGACACTGGACTCCTTACTGTTGACCACACAAGATGCTCTTATCTTCCAATTATATTTTCCCACTTTCTTGCATGATGCTTTTCTCCAATTTCCTAAATGTCAGTTCATCCCCTCCTGGGATTGCCTCCAACTGATCTAGATCCATGTCTTGTCTGTGCATAGTTGTTCGCAGACTGTTTCCTTCATTGGCCTGTGAGCTCACTGAAGGCAAGAACTATCTGTCCCTTTTTAATATCTCCAGTGTGTACCACCATGCTTGGCACATTGAAGGTGCTTAATAAATGCTTGTTACCTGACTAAATGAAGAGTTCTTAGCCTTGGGCCTTTGAATATTTTACTAACTTGTGTTTTGATATAATTGATTTCCTTTGTAAATTATCTGTATTTTATTGTATGCATTTAAAAATATCGTTGCAAGGAGTCCATAGGAGTGAGCAAATTTCTAAAGTTGTCCATGATGCAAAAAAGGTCAAGAACCTCTTCCATAGGTCCATATAAAAAGAATAGTTGTGCAATTGAGGGTGGCCTGTGGTAAGAATAGGGTGAGGTCAGGCCTTCCCTCCAAACAAAAAATTCTCTCCTATTAAAGCTACCATCTGCCTGCTGCAATTCTGGAGCCAGATGTGTCTGAGGAGTTGATCATCATTTCAAAGAATCCAACTAAAAGACACTGTGAAATCATCTGGTCCAATGACCTTATTTTATAGATGAGGAAATGGAGGCCCATATGGCTGGAATTAAGAATTAAGAAACCCCATCAAAACAACATTCTGATTGGATTTGAGGGCTCCACCCAACTTTGGTTCCTCTCATTCCTAGTATTTTCTTCTTCTCCCTATCCATTTCCCCCCCCCCCCAATCTCATTCCCACATGACTTAGCCCTATCTCTTTTCAGTCCCTTCATCCACCACGTTCCCTATTGTTCCCTTTGAAACTCTTCCTTACTGTTAAGAAGCTCCCCTTCATCTTTGATATCTTCCTTTTATATGTCCTTTATATATTTATATATCATACACACATATATTTCTACATACTTTATACATTTAAATATCTTTATATATTTATATATCCTTTACATACATGTATTTATATGTACTTTATATGCATGTATTTATATATACTTTATATACTTATATATCCTTTATAAACATATATTTATATTTCCTTTATATATTTGTACATCCTTTATATATTTATATATCCTTTATATATATATATATGTATATCCTTTATATATTTACTTATCCTTTATATATTTGTATATCCTTAATATATTTATATATCCTTTATATATATTTACATATCCTTTATATATATTTGTATATCCTCTATATATTCCTTTTTAATATCTTCCTTTCCATCTCTTGGCACCAAGGAGATCTGATTTCCTCCTGAGGATCCCATATCTACTACCACCCTCTCCATTGCTCATTCTCTCCTCCTATCCCTTGCTGGGTTCCTTGCTTCTCACCACTCTTCCCACCAGTCCCATCTCTTCACTGCCTTTTTTGATACATCTATGCTACTAGATCATCTTTTGCCTTCTCTGAATATCTGTTGTTAGCTTGACTCTTTGCCTTCCAAGATCCTCTTCTACCTTTATCAATAGCTTCAGCACTTGATGTGTTTCCCTTCTCCACCTCATCTCTCCTCAGTGACTTTAAAAAGTCCTTCATGAGGGCTCTTCAAACACTTTCAGATTACATGGCTTCCATGGCCACCCTACTTTGGGTGGTCACCCATTAGTGAGAACCACTTGAAATTCATCCCCCTCGTAGGTAGTGAAATCCAAATCTGTTTCATCTTTCTCTTCTGTCCTTCTACTCTCTGTACTTTATTTTCAGCAGTTCATATAGGTTTTTTATTTCCTTCTTTTTGCCTGTGTAGCTCATCTTCCATCTTTCCTGCAACCAAAGACATTATTTCAAAGACTCCATGGGGAGTATTTATCAAACTAAGCAAAGCTTTTCTTCTTAATAAATCTCAGGTTAGCCCAAGCTTAGCCATTACAAATTCTGAATGAGCCAAACCAGAATTAATAAGGTTTTGTCATTCAACAATTAAATACATATTTATCAAGAGCCTATTCTGGGAAAGGAACTGTGCTAGTCACTGAGGAAATTGTGACATGTATGTAGAGAAATGTCATATAAGGTTTTATCTTTATATCTCATACTTTACGGGCTGGGGGACGGAATTATATTGCTTTACTTGGAAGTACAAATGTGACGCTCTGTCTGCAAAAATCTCACCACAGACACTCATTAACTGTGTGGCCATCAGAAATAACTTACCCTCTTTGTGCTTCAGTTTTTTCTCCTTAAAATGAGGGGCTTATACCAAAGGATTTTGGATGGCCCTTCCAATTCTTAGAGCTATAACTCAATGAGATAATTTCATTTTTCGAAGCTCAATAAATGGGGAATTTTTTTGCTATGATTGTTGAGCTCCCGATATTAAAGATTGGGTTTTATCTGTTCTTAGTTGGCCAGATACTCTGGAAATTCCATATCCCCTTTTTCCTCAAGGAGTGAACCCTGATAATAAATACCAAAGACTGACTGGCCATGACTTAGTGTCTTTCCCAGTACCATGCTTCAGGGGATACCCAGAGTGAGGGTACAGAGAGTGGGGAGGTCTCTTAGAGAAGGTGGAAGTTTGAGAGAATCTGGGGAAGTAAGGAGATAGGGGATAAAGTTGAGAGCATTGCAAGCATAAAAATGGCCAGAGAAAAGTTCATTGTTGGATAATAGAGGAATGCCAAATGTAGGAAGAGTAATAATGAAGACTGAAAGGGTAGAAAGGAATAAGATTATGTAGAGTTTTAAATGCCAAACAGAGGACTTTTTAAAAATCTCAAGTTAATAAGGAATCACTTGAGTTTGTGGAGTAAAGGCTAACATGGTCAGTCCTCCCCTCCTTTTTAAAATTCCATTTTATTTTTATTTTCAGTTCCAAATTCTCTCCGTCCATCTACCCTCTCCTACTCATACCTAGTATACATATAAAGTCATGCAAAAATTATTTCCTCTTAATTATTTCAATTACATCTGATTTTCTATGAACACATATGGGGTTTTCTTAGCAATTATATTGGAGTGTTTTGCCATTCCCTTCTCCAGTTCATTTTACCAATGAGGACACTGAGGTACACAGGATGAAGTGATTTGGCCCGGGTAACACACTAGTAAGTGTCTAAGACCAGATTTGCCTCATTAGCCATATCAAAGAAGAAAAAATAAAACAAGAAAAGGAAAGAAAGAAAAAAAATATGCTTCAGTCTGCACTTTGAGTTTATGACTTCTCTCACTGCAGATGAAAAACATTTTTCCTCAAGAGTCTTTTGGATCATTATATTGATCAGAGTAGCTAAATCTTTCACAGTTGATTTTCCTTACAATTGCTATTACTGTGTAGATTATTCTCCTGGTTCTACTCATTTCACTTTGCATCAGTTCATACTTGTTAGGTTTCGGAAACCACGCTCTTCATCATGTGTTTTATCATGTCTTCCATCACATTCATATGTTATAATTTGTTCAGTCATTCCCCACTTGATGAGCATCCCATCAGTTTCCAGTGTTTTTGATATCACAAAGAGTAGCTCTATTTGTGCATATAGGTTCTTTTCCTTTTCATTTATTTCTTCAGGATATCATTTTAGTAGTAAAATTTCTGGGTCAAAGGATATACACAGTTTTATGGCTTTTTAGGTAGAGTTCTGCATTGTTCACTAGAATGATTAAATTAGTTCATAGCTCCACTAACAGTACATTAGTGTGTCTATTTTCTGACATCCCCTTTAGCATTTGTCATTTTCCTTTTGTCTTATTTTAGCCAGGTGGATGGGGGTGTGTTGATACCTAAGAGCTGTTTTAATTTGTATTTTTCTAGTTATTAATTATGTAGAGTATTTTTATATAACAATTTATAGTTTGATTTTTTCTTCTGAAAACTGAAAATAAGGGTCATATCCCTTGACCACTTGCTAATTGGGGAATGACTCTTATTCTTCTAAATTTGGCTTAATTTTCTACATATTTGAAAAATAAGATTTTTATCAGAGAATCTTGTGGCAGAATTTTTACCCAGTTTGCTGCTGTTCTTCTAATTTGGGCTGCATTGGTTTTGTTTGTGTAAAAACTTTTTAATTTTATCTAATCAAAATCATCCTTTTTACCTCCATGAATCTCTCTATCTCTTGTAGGGGTCATACATTTCAGAAAAGTCATTTTAGCAACTAATCTGAGTTTTAAAAATATATGTTATAATGTTTCCTCTGATGCAGCTGACTTAAATTAAAATCCTTTCCCAAGAGCTTACTTGTTCAACCCTGAGCAACTTACATATTGTCCCTGAGCCTCAGTTTTCCTTTTCTGCAAATGAGGGGAGTTAAATTAAATGACTTCTCTGATTCCCTACAGCTCTGGTCCTGTGATGGGTAAAATAAAGATGATAATTAATAATAACTAACTTAGTGGCTGCTATGAAATATAGGTAATGAGTTTTGTAAATTTAAGGTTCCTCCTGTTAACTATAATAATTATTATTATTAAACAGCAAAGCTGTAAAATTATAGCTATTATTTTCTTGACTTTACACATGAACAGAATCAAAGCACAGAGAAGTTAATTGACAGATCTGTGACCACAAGTTAGTAAACATCAGAGGAGTGATTTGAACCCAGTTCTTCCAATTCCAAATGTAGCTTTACCTATTATGCTAACAAGAACCATAGGTCTGATCGTTTTAGTCACATTGGAGATGGGGACCCCAGGGGCAGCAGAATCTTCATTTGGGAAGTTCAGGGACACCAGCTAGAAAAGATAACCAGATACTATGAATGCACATTAATCTGAAGTTGTTCAAAATGTAAGCACTAATATCTATCATCTCTTCCTATTTGTGATGCTCAGGGCTCAAGAATTAGAACTGGAAGACCACCAAAGTCGGCTGGAACAGAAGCTAAGAGAAAAAATGTCTATGGAAGGTGAGCTAAGGGGCTCTTGTTTAGATCCACATCAACAGGAAAGGGATGGAGTCCAAGCAGAAAATTCAGTTTAATTTAATTTAATTCAGAAAGTATTTCTTAAACTTCTATTTTTACCCACTACTGTGCTGCTGAGTGTTATGGATACAAAAAGATAAATGACACAGCCTCTGTCCTTAGAGAAATTACACTTGGAACAGGGAGAAGCTGTTCTTACAGGGTGAGAAATACAAAAGACACGCAAATATGGAAATGCAAAGGAAATCCATGTCATTGTAGGGTTTACACAGACTGAAACCAGGTGGGGGATTAGCTACTCATGCTCCAGTGACCAACCCACCCCTTTACAGCCAAACTAATTTGGGGAACATGGTAAGGAGGATCAGGAAAACCTTTCTATGGGGCTTTAAAGCACCTGAACTGAGCCTAAAAGCAGGCTGGGCATTCCCAGAGACAGATGAGGAGGGTGAGCATCTTGGCAATATGGACCAGCCAAAACAAAGGATGCAAGGGAGGGACATTTACGAGAAGAGCAGCAGGAGACTAATTTGGCCAGAATATAGAATAAGTAAGGAACGTATAAAATGAGTCTGGAAAGATGGTTGGAAACAGATCTTGAAGGGCTTTAAGTGCCTAACAGAGGAGTTGATATTTTATCCTAGAGGCCATAGGTAGCCGTTAAATCTTTTTGAAGAACAGAATAAATTAGCCACCCTAGGGCTATATGGATAGTAGATTAGAGGAAACAAGACTGGCAGCAAGTAAACCAAAGAGGAGGCTGTTGTGAAGGTCTAGATGAAAGATGATGAGGGATAATATGGGAAGACAATATATAGAAGACTTCTGGAGCCCTCACAATTCCTGTTACAATATCATTATCATCCCACTAAAAACCAGATTTAGTCCTCTCTCTCCCAGTCTCTTAAAATGTGGGTCACAACCCCATATGGAGTCTTGTAATTGAATGTGGGGGGGCATAAAAGTATGATACATTTGTTTGATTTTATACCTATTTTATATACTTATATACCTGAGTCACATAAAAATTTCTCAGGTCTAAAGGGATTGCAAGTGGCAAAAGTTTAAGAAACCCTGCTCTATCTTATCATTCCCATAGAATCAAAGTTAGCAGAAGGAGACACTTAGGAGAGGACTTTGCAGCGTAAACATTTAATAAATTCTTTTTGAATAAATGAATGAGGAAAAGACTCCAAAGACCTCAGGGATTCCTGCCCCCCCCCCAATCAGCAGCTTTTTTAATGTCACGGATCCCTTGGGCAATCAGGTGAAGCCTTTGGGCCCCTTCACAGAATAATATTTTAAGGGTATAGAGGTTTATCTCTATCACATTGAAATATAGCTAGAAAATGTTTTTAAAATAAGTTCACAGATGCTCAGAAGTCTATCCATGGACCTCAGGTTACAGGAGCTTCAGGCCAGTTCTCAATGAGAAGAAACTAGTGTGGGAGAGCAGACTGGGAAAGCAGAATGAAAAAGCAGAAGGAGAATTAAAATCTCTTCAAGAGGCAAGCAGGTTGCAAGGAGAGGGATGAATACAAGAAAAAGAATGATTTAAAGGAAGCAGATCTCATAACTGAAGGTTTATGGGACGCTCCTCAGATTGCACAAAACTAATGTCAGATTTATATGCCTGGATACCGAGTTTAATTTGCTGCAATACAATTTGGTGAAAGACATACTACTAAAAATCACTTAGCCATACTTTATTTTGAATTCCTTACTGAGCATTCATAGCCATACTCTGGTCACATATGGTCCCTGCTTAAATGCAATAGCTTTTAATTAGGCTGCATTAAAAAAATAAAAAAGAAGCTGATTGCAAAGAGAAGGCAACCTATCTACTGTGAATAGATAGTATTGCCCTTGTTTTTCACCATTTCCTTAAGGGAAATGTTCCATTCTCTTTCATTTTTTTAATACCTCCCCACACAGCCTCGTCTGCCCTTGGACATCTAGGGCTTAACTAAAAAATTCAATCCAACAAGCATTTATTAGCCATCACTTTGTTTTAGGTACTAGGGATACAAATAAAAAGTCAGTTAGTTCACTAATATTTATTAAGTGTCTACCAGCCACTGGAAAGAGCTGTAGGAATACAAAAATAAACAAATACATAAACAAAAACCCAGTCCCCACTCTCAAAGAATTCGCAGCCTAATGGAGAAGGCAATAGTCAAACACTTATTTACAAACAAGCTATAGTCAGGGTAAATTAAAGGTAAATTCAGAGAGAAGACACTAAGATTAAGAAAGATTAGGAAAGACTTCTTGAAGAAGATGGGACTTTAGCTAAGACTTGAAGGGAGTCAGTGAATCAAGGAGGAAAAGATGAGAAAAAGCTCCAGTAGAGCCAGTATAATTGGAATGGAGCATATGTTCAAGGAACAGCAGGAAGGCCAGTATTACTCTGTCACTGAGAAACAGTTCTTTCCTTTGGGGAGCTAACATTTTACTTAAGAGGAGGGATGATGAAGAAGATGTACACTTATTAGCAATATGTGTGTGTATGTATATATATATATATATACATATATATATGTATATATATATACACACACACTTGCACACAAAGAAATTTCAAGGAGCAGGGCACAAACAATTAAAAAAATATCATCAGTTGTCAGTAGGGCTGATTGCTTCTTATCAATGGAGTGATTGTTTTATGATTCTATAGTCATCCTCATTGGAATTTGTGTTGCCCAGCTATTAGGGATATTTCCTTAAGTTAATTTCACTTCTTATTTGTTGAGTGACAAGAGACCCTGGATAAACAACAAAGAATGTAGGTATTAATAAAATAAATACTCTGATTTTAATGCAAGTGCTTCCCCACCCCCTATTTTTCCTTAGAGAGCGAAAAAGATGAACAAGTTCGGAATGAGGAACGGGAAATTTTCACCAAGATGATGAGAGTGATTGAACAGAGGGACAAGCTAGTGGATTCCTTGGAGGAGCAGAGAGTGAAAGAAAAAGCTGAAGATCAGCACTTTGAAAATTTCATGTTATCTCGGGCTTATCAACTCAGCAGATCATGAAGAATCCTGGATACGTGCATCCCTATCACCTGTGGGAACTGGAGGGGATCAGAAAAAGAATACGTTGCCTGATGACTGGGGACACATGATTGAGAAAATTCTTAGTACCAGAGCTATAATGCTGGTGGGCAACTAGGGCTGTGCCCTAGGGGATGAAATTTAGGGGACACAGACTACTCTACTTACAGCCCTTTCAGCAACAGAGGAAGATCTGGGTTTAGCACTCACAGCAGCTATATCCTAAGGGAAGCTTTTACCTGGTGCTGCCCTGCCCCAGAATTAGGCAAACTGGTATCCTTGGGTAAATATTCTTACCCATCACATGAATGTTAAGTTACTGGTTCTAGGAACAAAAATGACCAATTACAACACATTCTTCTGTTTCAAGTCATAAACAGATTAACACAGAAAAAACCCGGACAAGTTTTTAATTTTTTTTAAAAAAGGATTTTTAAAAATAATTTTAAAAAATAGTATGGTAGAGTGGTAGGATACTAGACTGTATGTATTCTGAGGACTCAGGTTCAAATCACATCTCTGTCACTTATGTGAATTTGGCAAATCATCTCTCCAGGACTTAATCTTCAACTAAAAATGAAGGAATTGGACTAGATAATCTTTGAGACTTCTCCTAACTTGAGTTCCATGATCTCATCACGGTGCCAATAAGTCTAATCATGTGAAGTTCTCCCAGACCCTTCTAAAGATTTACAAGAACCATTTGGAAAATGATGACCAAATTACCAGACCCTCTGATGCTCCTTCTAGGTAGAACTTGTGCATAGAGAATGGACCTCATCTTTTGTCCTTATGGAAGTAACATACACACACACACACACACACACACACACACACACACACACACACCACACTTTCCTGCTGCAATTAAGACTAAGATTTCTGTTCAAATATTGAGAAGGCTCTCTGTGCTTTAGTATTTTAAAGAGACTTTTTCCACCATTAATTTATCCATATTTGCTTTTTGTGTATGGATGAACTGTTTTTAAATGTCAGAAGAAAGCTCCACTGGTTTAAAGATTAGATTAATATTTAAATTGGGTTTCAAGAGAAGGAGAAACTTCTTAGCCCACTGATTACACAAAGCAAACACCCAGTATAGCAGGTGTGAATTCAATCTAGGGTGGGTTTAATTTACCAGGTGCCTTTATAAACCCTAATATAATGTACACAAGGGATGTACTTTTAATACAATATTTGAGTCCTAATTTCGTCCAAGTCCCAAACTGTTACTTAATACCAGAGGGATTAACAGCTTTGACAAAATGTTATGGGCTTAAAAATGTCTTGCCTTTGGGGAACTCTATCTGGTCGTGTCCAGAACATGATAAGGCAAGTCAGAGGCTGTTTATACCTTCCTAATTCATGCTTTACCTCAATTTCATAATCCTCAATAGAAAAAAAAAATGAAACACTGATTCCTATTTTAGCTGTTGCTAAAATATGACAATACTAAACCTCAACTAGTGTGAGTAATGGGTCCATAAAATTAGTATTGATTCCAAGAAGAAAAATATTCAGGAAGAATTCAAAAATTGACACTACTTTAGTCTCTGTTCTCTCAAATTGGCATCCAGTTCATGAACTTCTCCACTCCCACATTTTCATGTCCACGTTTCAGATTTCTGAAATTTCCTTTAGTGTTGACTTGAGATCTGGGGCATTGGGTTGGGAAGCTGAAACCTTTGGATAAATCAGAAGATGATGATAGTTCTCCATCCCATTTGGGACTCTTCAAAGAACTGTCTGTCATTGCCCAGGAAGAAGGTCATGTGATCTTGGGTATCTCTGTTGGCTCGGGTTGGCTGAAGATTTTATTTTTTATTAGGTAAAAGGTGCTTCTATTATTGTTGTCTAAGACCCAAAGACTATGTAATTTGACTCATTATAACTTTAAACTCTATAATAAGTTAATCTGTGAACCTAATCTCTTTGTGTCTATGACTGTCTAAACCACCATAAGAACATCTTTTGTTTTAAAAAAAATTTAATTGAGGTGGGGATAGGGAATTGTCAGATGGTTAAAGTGTGGCCATTGTGTGGTGAGTTTTCATTCACTAAAATGGCCCATCTCATAATCTTGGTATTTATTTAGACACACATAGCCTCATGCCTTTGAGTTCTATTTTAGCCATGGACGATGTTCTCAAAATCAAGGCTGTCAATGCCTTTCTATTATTTCTATTTCTAATGAGGAATTAGGCTTGGCTTTGCTCTGGGAGCATAGAACACTGGCCAAGAAGCACACTGGCCTTAGAATCAAAAAAGACCTGGCTTCAAAAAATGACTAGTTACTTGATATTTGTTAAATCACTTAAATTGGCTGAATCTCAGTTTGCTCATCTAAAAAAATAGGTCCAATAGTAACCATAGTATTCCTCCCACAGAGCCACTGAGAGGATCCAATGAGATGGTACATATGCAGTGCTTTGCAAGCTTTAAGATACTACTATTATTAAAATTTAGATTAAGACGTTTGGGACACTGTAAAAACATCAATTATTATCTACCTATGTATATGTATGTGAGCTAACAAGAGTCTCTTATTATACTCTGCTATTTGTTTCATCTTTTAGAGAAGGCGAGTTCATATATTTGTACAAAAGCTATTGAGTTGCCCAACAATTATCAGCAATAGATTCTTTAGCAATAATAGTTATTACTTATGTAGCATTTTCAGACTTGCAGAGCACTTTGACATTTATTAAGCACCTACTGTGTACTAGCCACTGTGTAAAGTGCCTACTGTGCTGGCCAGAGTGCTGAACACCTATTGTGTGCTAGTCACTGTACTACACTGTACTACACCAGGGATACAAAGAGAGTCAAGGGGTAGTCCCTGCTCCCAAGAGCTTAAAATCTAACAGGGGAGACAATGTGCAAGCAAATAGATACAAATAAACTATAAACAGGAGAAATAAGAACTAATTTAAAAAGGGAAGGCACTAGAATTAAGACAGGGTGGGAAAGACTTCTTAAAAAGATTTCCGGAATCTTTGTTGGAACTTGAAGAAGTCAGGGAAGTCGGAAGGCAGAGATCAGAGGGAAGAGCATTCCAGGGAAGGGGGGGAGGACATCAAGACAAAATACCTAGAGCTGAAATTGTGTCTTGTTTGGGAAATGGCGAGGGAGCCACTGGATCCAAGCGTATGTGAGTTGATGGATGTAAGGTATAAGAAGAGTGAAAGTGGGAGACAGGGGGAGTGGATTATGAAAGGCTTGAACATCAAACAGAAAAATTTGTATTTGATTCTGGAGCCCATAGGGAACCACTGGAGTTTATTAAGTACAGGATTGATGTGGTCATATCTAAACTTAAGGAAAATTACATTGGTGTCTCAGTGGAGGATGAACTGGAGATGCGAATGGAGAGGTGATGAAGACCTACACCAGAAAGATGGGAGAATCAGAGGACAGAAAGGGGTATATTTAAGAGATCACATAAAGGGGACACTGATGACAGACTGGATATTGGGAATGAGAATTGAGAAAAGGCCATTCCATTTGGCAAATGAAGATCATCAGTAACTTTGGAGTGAACCATTTCAGTAGAATGATAAAGTTGGAAATCATATTATAAGGAATAAGGAAGGTAGGAGGAAAAATGGAGGGACTTTCTGAGGTTAGCCACAAAGGGCATTCCAAACTCTAAATATCCTCCAACAAACAAGATATTTGATGGGGATAGCCAAGTCTTCATGACTCCATTTGGGGTTTCTTGGCAAAGACACAGGAGTAGTTTTCCATTTCCTTCTGCGACTCATTTCAGAGAAGGAAACTGAGGCAAACTAGATTAAGTGATTTGCCCAAGGTCACCCAGTTAGAAAGCATCTGAGGTTAGATTTGAACTCGGGAAGATGAGCCTTCCTAACTCGGCACTATGTGTATTATGATATCACCTAGCTGCCCCATTGAAATGATATTATCATCCAAATTCTGCAAATGAGGAAATTAAGTCTTTATAGGTCACACAACTAGTGAGTGCTGAAACTGAGATTAAAACCCACAAATCTTTCAACTCCAGAGTTTTTTTCTTCACTGCACAAGACTCTCTCCAGAGGATACTCTTAACATTCAATCTCTTCAGAATTCAGTTCATAGCATCATAGATCTTCACCTGGAAGAACCCTAAAGGCTATGTAGTCCAAGCCCTCCATTTTACAGATGAGGAAACTGAGACCCTAAGATACTTGAATGAAAAGGAGATGAAGTGACAAAGTCACAAGGCAATATGCATAAAAAAGGTAGAAATTGAATCCAGATCCTTCAGTTCCCATGCTCTCTTCTACCATACCAAAGTTCAAAGTCTGCTTAGAGACTGAAGCACATGCTTTCTGGTGATGCTGACAAGAGTTATGTGATTGTGTGCCCTGCATGCATTTGGTCTTTCTGCCTGGTATGGGAGATAGAGTAATTAATCTCCCTACTGAGATGAGCATATATTGAGGAGATTGATGTGAAAATGATTAGTGTTCTTCACTGCTGGGGGTTTTTAAAGAACTAATGACCACTTATGACACACAGATTTTGTTAATAGATGTGAGAGAGGTAATACCCTCCCTTTCTCTTCTAGATTGTCTTATTTAAAGTCCCAGATTTATGTAGTAGTGCACAGAAACTTTTAAACTTAAAATTGTATGCTGATTCTGCCTCCCTTTAAAACACTAAAATGGCATCTGCACTGGCAAGGGAGTAATTATTAGACCAAAAGCCTTTGTTTTAGTTCTATCTCAGTCACTACCTTGCTAGATGCTCGATGGCAGAGTAACTATTCTCTCCTCACCTTGGCTTTCTCATCTGTAAATTAAGGAAGCTGGACTCAACCCCCTTCTCTAAATTAGAGGCTCCAGCTCTAAATTTTACAATTCAAATATTTGAATTGTTGAGATTCATACAGATGTTTTCTTTGGGGCTGTTAAGACAGTACCATCTTTTCAAAATACTTTCATTCATTATTTGTAATGATTGAAGTGAAAAAAAAAATTTATTTGGGGCCGAGAAGACAGGAAACTGTTTTTATTCGCTACTCTCAATGGACAAAACATGAAATGGTTGCTTTGGGACTGTTAAGACAATGAAATCTTTTCAAAATGTTTCCATTCATTACTCTCAATGGATGAAGCATTTCCCCTGGGATCATTTACACATAGTATACTGGGCCTTTACACTGTTGCACCTGTTTGAAGTAAATTTTCTTTTATTAAAGGATGGGGATGTTGTAGCCAAGGAAAGCATTTTTAAATTGCCTTTTTTGTTTTAACCACCCTATAAAAGAATAGTTGTTAGTAGCATAATCAGAACATATAGAAAACTGATTTGAAAAATTTGGCTGTGGTCAGATCTTGGATCCAGATTCATGCAGGTTAGGAGTGAGATCAAGGGATTTCAATTAGCCAAGTCAAGTCTCTGCAGGGCCTGGCTTTGGTAGCTGCCTAAGTTCCAAAAGGACAATTTGCAGGGCAAAGGTGAAATGGTCCATGGAGCTGGAGTCAGTTCCTGAGGTCAGCTCTCCCCAATACTCAGTTTACTGATGTCTTCCATCCTTCCCAAAAGAACAAAAACATAAATGGTTATTTTTCCAGTGAACGCCATCCTCTACTTCTTGTTCACAGGGAACATGTTTCTTTCACACTAAGATGATTTTTTCTCTGCTGTTGGTACATTTCCTCTGTGAGGGAAAAAAAAAACACAAAATAAGTTTGCATTTTGAGATCAGAAAAAAGCTAGAGCTATTAAGCTGTGAAACACAATATGTGATTTTATGGTTTCATTTGGAAGATGGCATTTGGTAATATTAGGATAATTGGAATCAATAAACACTGTCCTAGATGCAGCTACTGCACCACAGAGAGAGCCTGGCAATAAGGGAGGGGATTGATGTCCCCTGCATTCTATAGTCAAATGAAGAGTTCTTTTAGCCCATTTCTTTCCTCTCAGGAAGCAGATTGACAGGTTTTTGCTTTCAAGTCGAAAATGGACGAATATCCCGCCGGGGTGGTTGATGGCAGAGTCATCTTAATCTGGCCTTCAGGAGGTAGGGGTTGCAGGAGGGAAGCTGAGAATTGCAGGACTGAAGGGAACTGGGGAGATTGGATGCGGTTAATGCCAATTTAGGAGTTTATTGTAATAAGAAGCTTCATGTGCACAGGAAAGTGTCCTATTTCATCCCACTGGTATTTTTTCGGGCAGTGCTGTTCAGTGACTCGGGGGAAACATTAACTTATTCAAAAAAGTTGAGAAGGAAAAGGAGATTGGATGAGTTCTCCCATTAATGCAGAAATGAACCAAAAGTGAGCAACTGAAGAACTGATAGCCTCAATTTTAGCTTATCTCATGAGATCATGGGATTTTAGGTACAGAACAAAAGGGAAAAATCATGAGAAAACAAAACAAAGCAAAAAAAAAATAATAGTATGTTTTGATCTGCATTCAGCCTCTCTCTGGAGAAGAGGGATGACATTGTCAGACTTGTGCTTTAGGAAGCTTTGATAATGGAAGTTAGGACTGGAGAAAGGAAAATCTTGAGGTAGGAAATCCAACCAAAAGTCTTTGTATTGTATTTGTATTAGGTGATGAGGACTTTCATGAAGGCGATGGTAAGGTCAGAGGAGAGAAAGGAGAGGTCAGTATATAAGAGATGTCAATAAAAGTAGATCAGATATGACCCATTTTGAAAGTAAAATCAATAGGGCTTGGCAACTGATTAGATTTGTGAAGGGGGAGTTGTGAAAAAATGAGGAATTGAGAATTATGTCTAAGTTGTGAGCTTGGATGACGGAAAACAGTAATAGGGAATTTAGAAGTAGGAAAGGGTCTGGGGGAAAAAAAACCTAATGAGTTTACTTTTGGATAAGCCAAGTTTAAGATGTTTATGGGAAATTTATATCAAGCTGTTCAGTAGATAGATACAAGATTGGAAGTCACTAGAGAGCTTAGTGTTGTACAAAAAGATTTGCAAATCATTGGTATAGAGATAATCATTGAATACAATGATTCTGATGAGACTGATGAGATCAAGTGAAACAGTACAAAAGAGAAGAGGGCCCATGATAAGTATTGAGGGCACCAACAATTAGTGAGCATGACCCAGATCAAGATCCAATAAAGGAGCCTGAGGAGAATTCAAACAGAAAGAAGGAAAACTGGAGAGAATATCATCACAAAAACCTATAGAGACATGGGTATCAAGAAGAAGATCATTCATAGTATCAGAAGCTGTAGGGAGATCAGGAAGGATGACAAGAAAAGGTCATTAGATTTGGCATTTAAGAGACCATTATTAGTAACTTTGGAAAAATGATTTCAATTGAATGATGAGATTGGTAGCTGAAGTGCAGAGAATTAAGAGAAAGGAAAGGACATGCATGTAGATGACCTTCTCAAGGAGTTTAGTCGTAAAAGAAATGAGAGATATAGGATGATGCTAACAAAGATGAAGGGATCATTTAAAGGCTTTTAGAAGGTAGAAAAAACAGACGTGTTTGTAAGCTGTAGGAAAGCTGCCAATAGACAAGGAGAGATTGAGAATGAGTTAGAAAGGGGAAATGATAGAGGTAGCAATCCGATGGAGAAGAAATAGAAGGCATTGCTTGGACATATAAGGGGAATTAGTAGCAGAAGGCATCTGAGTGATATGAAATGAAGAGAGAATGAGAAAATCTGTCAGTGAAGAGCTTTTCAAGAAAATATGAGGCAAGATTCTTAAATGAGATGTTGAGGAGGTGCAAGGAAAAATGAAAAGGCTTGGAAAAGCTGCTGAGGTGAGGGGAAGAGAGAAATTATTAGGGAGGTATAAGAGGATTGCCTTTCAACATGAGGGCCCAGTTGAGATTATGTAGTGGACACACTCAGAACAATTTCTTTATTTTCTCGAGCTTTGTTTGACAGTAAATAAGAGTTAAGCCAGGTGGATGGTAGGAGTAATCTAAGGTTGGAATTTGGCCAAGAAAGATCTTCAAGGATTAAGGGACAAAGGATTTGAGGTAAGAGGAGAGTTTATAGTTGAGCTGATTCATTAAGATGCCAATATGGAGAAAAAAGGGAGTACAGCCAGGGTGGTCTGGGAAAGAACTGAGGGGTAGAGGGATTGAAGGTTGTAGTAAGGATGAAGAACTGGGCTTGCAGTCCCCAAGCAGTGAGAGAGAAATGATAATAGATCATGATCAGATAACAGAATTTCAGGATTCAGGAACATGAATGTGGATCACTTGTGGAGTTAAGGAATAGGTCATGAGAAATGAATAAGTTAAAGAAATGAAAAGTTAGGGAGTACCACCATATTTGCTGAAATCCCCTAGCATGAGAGTTGAGGTTGGGGAGCAGTTGGCTGTGAGACAAGCACTGAACTTATTGAGGAAGGAAGATTGGTGTTCTAGAAGTCAGTGTATAGTCAGAAATGTGGCATCCCTCCAAGATGGATTACATTTTTGTCTTATTTATTCATTTTTGACTAGGTTAAAAAAAAGGATAGTCTTCATTTCTTTTTTTATCTCCCTTTAATTACTGATTGGGTATTACCTGGGTCAAACTGAGACCTGTTAAAGAGGTTAATTTAAAAAGATCAAGGTCTCCCTAAAAGAACCATTTCCAGTCATGCTGTTCTAGACCTTGCCACTGGGCTCAGATGGCTCTGGAGGAGAAAATGAGGCTGGTGACCTTGCACAGCCCTCCCTCACTCAAATGCAATTCATTTGCATCACCTTCTTGTTGTCATGGTTGTCTTGAAGAACAAAGGACAAAAAAGGAAGAATAGCAGCAGCTATAGCTACCACCAGAATCTCAACTGGGTGATAAATATGAATTGAATGAATTTCAGAAGAGAAGTTATTGAGTGATGGAAGTAGAAAATGAGCCTGGATCTGACAATCCAGGGGCAAGAGCTCTTCCAGTTTTCCACCGCAACCAGTGAGTTGGGGGTATAAGTTAAAGTACAACCAGTGCTGCAAAGGGTATCCAGGGAAACCATGTCTCTGCAAAAAGATGCAAAAAATGAGAACGAGAAAGCAAAGAGTTTAAGATGAAAGCTTGTTTGCTCTCTGTGGAACAGAAATTCCAGGGAATATAGGTAGAAGGGCTGAGTAGCTTTAGAAACAAACCAGAATTGCTGGGATGAGGAGGATTTGATGGGATAGAAGTAAGTTAATTAGTGAAGAATATGTTGAGATTGGTTATCATTGTCCAAAGGGTGAGTTGTCCCAGGCTTTGGGCTTTGTGTATCTGAAAGGGATAGGGGCAGTGAGGAAAGTATGAAGGTTCCCTAGATGCAACTGTTGTAGACATGTAGGTAGTCCTACTACAAACTAAGGAAGAGAATCGACTAAATTGAATTTGGGAACTTGTACAATGCTTTCAATGACCTCAGCTGCTCATTAAAGCAAAACATCTTAAACACATTGATAATCTTCTGATAGTGTAATATAACTATATTATAATATATAATTTGATATTATAATATATAACCTGACTATCTTATAATATAATAGGGCTATAAATCACAGAACATTTTAATCTACAAAGAAATGAAATTGTTAATGACAATGGTGGGCTCATTTTTAGCAAGACGAAGCCTATTCCTGTGATTTCACTAATGTAGGAAGTTCAACTCCTTCTAGCTATGCAGATAGGTAACTATTTTTCAAATTGTCACCTTAGAGAATTACTGAAAAACCAAGAATTCTAGTGCCTTGGCCATAGTCATAAAACCAGGATTTGTTCAAGATGGTTCTTGATTGGGTCTTCCTGAGGTCAAGCTTTTTCCCTACTCTACATTGTCATCTTGCAAGAATATAAATCGTCTGAAACATTTACTCAAAATGATTATTGTAAAATATATTATCCAGATTATAATCATCATGATAGTCTGAGAATATAATTACCGAGATCATATATTTTCCAAGGTATATATGATCAGAAAGGGAGGTGGGCTGATCATGTAGTGAGATGAGGGGCAGTGTGGTAGATACACTGGTATGGTACATATGCCCTAAAAGAAGGCTTCCATCTCATTGGGCGAATCCTCTAAGGAGGATTTGTGGAAGGCCATGGACAAAAATCATATGGGACAGATATTATGGAGCTAAGAAATGGATGGATCACCATTTTGCACTACTGAAGGGAATGGTCTTGTGGACAAGGTCACAGATTCAATGAAAAATTTGAGTAATCTGTACCTTAACAGGATTATTTTCAAAACATCCTTGATAAGTAGTCATCCAGTCTTTGCTTGGAACTTTCTGGGGAAGGGGAACTCATTACTTTACTGCCCAAGGCAATCCAAATAAATTTATTAAAATAGCAATAACAACAGGAAGTACTTGGCAAATTCCTTCCTAAAGATTAGATGTATGTGGTCCAGCACAGGAATGTAGACTTCCCAACATCATGTATAAATGAATACCAAGTCACAAAAAGAATACACAAAGAATCTTTTGAGTTTGTCAGCCTCTCTGCCCACACTGAACTACACACATAGACTGAAATCTGTCTAAAACTTAGTAGTTATATTTAGGGAGTGGTCTGAGGCACAAAGACGTGTTTTTTGGGGGAAGCAAAAAAAAAAAAAAACAACTCTTTCTCCAAGCAAAATTTCATGGACACCTGCACTGGCCACCCCCAGAATTTTCCACTAAACCTAGTGTTTTTATTCTTAACCTTGGCTCTATCTACTGTCTGTTTTTTTCTGCTCCTGTTGCAGCCATAGTGAGTTACTGAAGGCGGAGCTAGTTATAGAAACATTCATATTGTTTGAATTCAATTGCCCCATCCTTATTACTTGGCAATTCTCTTATTCCTCTCTTTTCCTTCCCTCCCTTCCCAATCCTTTCTCACCCCCCAGAATATTCCCTTGCGGTTGCTTGGTTTATTTGTAACTGGATCAAACCCTGTCTCCTTTCTCTCCTCCAACTTCAGCCAATGAGCTGATAAAGGATGATATTTACAATCAGGTAGAACTAGTCCGAAACATATTTGTATTGCCCAATTTCAACTGGACCCTTCTGGTTGCTTACCATTCCATTTAACTTTTTCATCTGGTCCCTAGTTGATGTTTTCCCTAGTAATCATGTTTGATGTTCCACTTTTGCTCCACTTTTTTTTTTCCAATACCTTCCCCTCTAGACCTCTGAGTCTATGACTTCACTTCATGCAAGTAGGAAAAGATTTTATACATCTGCTATGAGAGGACTCATCTTCTACTCATCTCATCACATCTCTGTCTCTAAACCTATCCACTCATTTTTCCTATAACCCCAAACATAGGAGCTATTTTCCTTTCTTATTTCTTCCTTCTTCTCTCTTCTCTCTCCTTTCTCCTTTCTAATCTATTCCCATGGTTTCAATTATTATCTTTATGTAGATCATCCCCTCACTTGTGTCTCCATTCCTAATACCTATCCCAGAGCTCCAATCTTGAATCTACGAATTCCTGCTGGACATCTCCATCTGGCTAGCTGGCCAGAACCTTCTTAGCTTCTCTAAAACTAAAGACATCAACTCTCCCAAATCTTCAAATATACCTTTTCCTGTGCCACCATTCTCCCAGTGAGCACTGGCTTCTCTTCCTCATTCCAAGTAGTAAGTAAATGATCAAATCTTGTTGCCATTGCTCAATAGCTCAATAGCTCCTACTTTCAATTCCCTGGGCAATGAAGTTCAGATCCTTATCTCTTCTCATCTAGACAACTGTCAGAGCCTTCTATTAACTTTCCACCCAGTGTAGCCTTTTTCTAGCATATCTTTCTCACCAATGCCCAAATAACCTCTCTAGTCCAAAGATAAGGATAATCAAGTCATTTCTCCAATGAAAAATAGCTGAACCTTTCCTGATGAACATAGTATATGGTCATGATGCTGTTTTTTGATGCCTTTATATTGTGACTCCCACCCACCTGTCCAGCCTTATTCCACACAATTATCCTACTTGTACTCTATACTAATCTATCACTTTACAGGTGAGGAAGCTCAGAAAGGTTAAATGATTTCTTGAAGATCACATAAACAGTAAGTAGCAAGACTGTAATCTTTTCACTTTATAAACTGGGTAATCAAGCCAAGCCTTCTGTCATCTGTTGACCTAGGATACTTCCAATGGAGACTGACTCCATTTCATGAGATGTGATCTGGCTCTATATTAATGGGTATGTGTGACCCATTTACTCCCTGTTGATCCTTTCATCCCTGGGACTAGAACGATATTGAAAATTATTAGCAATTGAGCCAAGAGGTACTTTTTCCCAATAAACTATGAAAAATTTTCAAAGATGCTGCCATCTTTCTTTTATTGTTTTGGGAGTCTGCCAGCCTCTCCTCCAGATCCTGATTCTACCACTTACTACTTGTGTGACTTTGAACAAATCACTTCAACAATTTGGATTTCAGTTTTCTCATCAGCCAAAGGGAGGAATTGAATACCCTATCGAAGCGATAGTTGTAACCGTGAAAATTGAACTTAAGGAAGAGAATTTAGAAAAAATACCTGAGGGTCTGGGATAGAATCTTGGGGGAATCCCAAAAGATAAGGGATTCAATCAGCAAGAGAAGCCAGGAAGGAAAGGAATGAGTAATCAGGAGGAATGAGGACCATCAAGTATCAGGAAGGGGGAGTTGTTTTTTTTTTTTTTTTTTTAATTTAATAGCCTTTAATTTACAGGATATATACATGGGTAACTTTACAGCATTAACAATTGCCAAACCTCTTGTTCCAATTTTTCACCTCTTACCCCCCCCACCCCCTCCCCTAAATGGCAGGATGACCAGTAGATGTTAAATATATTAAAATATAACTTAGATACACAATAAGTATACATGACCAAAACATTATTTTGCTGTACAAAAAGAATCAGACTCTGAATTATTGTACAATTAGCTTGTGAAGGAAATCAAAGATGCAGGTGTGCATAAATATAGGGACTGGGAATTCAATGTAATGGTTTTTAGTCATCTCCCAGAGTTCTTTTTCTGGGTATAGCTAGTTCAGTTCATTACTGCTCCATTAGAAATGATTTGGTTGATCTCGTTGCTGAGGATGGCCTGATCCATCAGAACTGGTCATCATCTAGTATTGTTGTTGAAGTATATAATGATCTCCTGGTCCTGCTCATTTCACTCAGCATCAGTTCGTGTAAGTCTCCAGGCCTTTCTGAAATCATCCTGTTGGTCATTTCTTACAGAACAGTAATATTCCATAATTTTCATATACCACAATTTATTCAGCCATTCTCCAACTGATGGACATCCATTCAGTAGGAAGGGGGAGTTTTGAAAAGACGTGGGTATGTTGAATGCCAAAAAAAGCTCCAGGAGAATGTAGACTTCAAAAGACCTTTGGCTTTAGCGAGAAAAAGGGTGTGGGTGACCTTGGAGAAAAGTTTCATTATGGTTTCGAGAAGCCAGAGGTTGCAGGAGATTAGTAGGTGCTGAGGAGATAAGGTGAAGGTACATTTTACTTATTAGAGAACTTTAACAGTGAACAGATGTGTATTAGAACAGTAGTTAGAGAAGGAGAAGTGAAGTTCATGAGTACTGCCAGGAGACTGATAAGAAATCCAAAGCCTTAGAAGTTGATAAGGTCCTTTTCTGGGGAAAGAATGGGATAGAGAGGGAAGCTCTATATCTCCATTCTTCTTCTCCCTCACAAAGCAAATCCTCTCAAGCTGTTTAGTCGGAACTGCTCTTCTCTTCTTGCTCACCACTGGAATCAACAGAATTCTGAACTGACCTGTTATTTTATATAAAAACCAAAGGGTGTAACTGAGTCTTTTCAGCCAACACCAACATACTTCCTATGTGGACATCATTTCACTTCACCCAAGGGACTCTACTTCTTCCAAATTGATCAGGATTTTTTCATACCTAGTTAAAATGTCTTTGATAGATGGATAGATTTAATAGGGAGATCAAGACCTTTTTTTCACAATTAGTTCATAAGTTCAGTTGATTCTCTGGGCAAGTCTAGGGATACTAAACTATTAAGGTATAAGTATGGGACATCCCTGATACTTTTTTAATGAGTCAAAATTAGCTACTATACCAAAAATCTTCAAAAAGAATATACAAAAGTATATTATATAAAATATATACAAGGCTTCTACCAAAATGAGAGAAAACAACAACAAAACATACATGAAATGAAGGGGTTAACATCTAGCGTCTCTCAAGATCTACAGTGAACCAGAGGAGCATAGTATGCTCCAACATAGTTTGTACACATAGACAATAGTGAATTGCAGTAATGTACAGTAAGATACAAAAGACAAGGAGTCACCCCTAAATCTGCTCATGATCCTTTCCACCCAAAAGAGGGTCATTCCCCATACAATTCACCTTTGAGAAGGAGGAAAAATTCCCAAGGGAATAGAATGGTTTGTCCTAAACCATTATTAATACTACCAGTATTCCTAAGGATGTAATATAGATTGTTAACAGTCAGTTCCACAGAAGGAAGTGGAGTTCTTTGTCATCTATCAGCACACAAAAGGTGCTGAGCAAGGCGATGCTTCTCAATCCATCTCAGTGAACTAAGCAAACATGGCTTTCTCGGTAGAGTCTTTGTAAAATCTGCAGTTGACACATCATAGGAGCTGCCTTTTTGTTCCCAAACCAGTTCCTTTTGTATTTGAATGTCACTGGGGGTTGTGATACCTTGACACATCTTGCCCAAACCTAAACATTCCCACCATCCCATGGCCTGTAGCATTTTATTATCAACATCATTATAATCAATGCCTTACTTCGTAAGCTGTTTATAATTAACAGTGTCAGTATCAAACTATTTCTCTTGTCTGTGTGCTAGAGATTCTGGGTTCCATATTTCTCCCATTTTTCTGCAGCTCAATGTTGATACTTCCTTTCTTTCCCTCCCTCTTACCCTCTCACATTCACATTCATTCTCTCTCTCTCTCTCTCTCTCTCTCTCTCTCTCTTTCTCCTCCTCCTCCTCCTCCTTCTTCTTTTTCTTCTTCTTCTTCTATTTCTTCTTCTTCTCCTTCTCCTCTCTCTCTCTCTCTCTCTCGCCTTTCTCTATGTCCCTTTCTTTCTGCCTCTGTCTCTCTCCCTCCTTCCCTTTCTCTTCCTTCTCCCTCTCTTTCTTTCCTTCCCTCCCTCTCTATTTCTCTTTGTCTCTTTCTCTCTGTTTCTCCTCTCTCCTTCCCTCCCTCCTTCCCTTCCTTTGTGTATGTGTCTCTCTGTTTCTCCCTCTCTCTCTGTCTCTGTCACTCTCTCTCCCTCCTTCCTCTCTTTAACTTTCTCCTTTCTCCTCTCTCTCTCTCTCTCTCTCTCTCTCTCTCTCTCTCTCTCTCTCTCTCATTTGCAAAGCATCTAGTTTTTGTTTAGTCTTATTTGTTGTTTTATCATTTTTCAGTCATATTCAACCCTTCATGACTCCATTTGGGATTTTTTTGTTAAAGATACTAGAGTGACTTGTCATTTCCTTCTCTAGCACAGTTTACAATAGCTCTCCAACTTATAAAAGCAAAATATGGATATGTGTAGATGATGAAGATAGTGATATAACCCTGTTATTTACAGGGTTAAGGGACTTGCTCAAGGTCACAGAGCTAGTAAGTGTCTGGGCTAGATTTGAACAGAGGAAGATGAGTATTCCTGCATCCAGACCCAATACTCTATTCACTGTACCACCTAGCAATCGTGTAGCTGTCTTGCTCATATATACATACGCATATTTTGCTTTTATAAGTGGGAGAGTTGTTAATATTTAACTAAGCATCTTTGTTGGAAAATAGCCTTTTACAGATTAGACAATCAGCCAGTTTTTCTTCTTCACTTTAAATTCTTTCCATCGATCTTCCTCATTATCACTATCACCACTATAAACACCAACTAGACCATGTTTGAGCGGATTTTCCCCTTCTCCATCTTTCACCAGCTTGGGATAAGCTACTGTCATTCAGCCAAAGCTCCCTCCTTCTCAAAGAGAGTAGAGTCGGCATCTGTTGCTGCTGACTCTCTCCTCTCTTCCTCCCTCAAGGAATTGACAGGCTGGAAGCTATTATTGAAGTTTCCTTTTTGTTTATTTAAGCTCTTAGCTCAGTGTTCCATGTCTTTGGCATTCCACTGTGCCATTTTGCTTTTAAGTTTCTTTCTTTTTCTTTCTCTTTTTTGATGGAAACAGACCAGTTCCTTGTTGGATTATACATTCTTCTCCAGGCACCCAAATTTCCTTCTCTCCATCCCAATCTAGATATTGCTGGATCAAGAAATTAGGATAATATGGAGAAACAGGTGGATTTCTGGTTTGATTATATAATGGGAGACTTTAGGATAATACAACTGCTGAAGTAGTGGTAACTGCTACCCTTGATACAATAGGTACATCATTCTTCATGCTCCTTGCTTGTGGCTGGTAAAACTGCTGACAATCTGGTGAATACTGGGCCTTCTGTGCCTAGTCATCTTGGACAGGCCGAAGGTAATTGTACAGGTATATATCAAAAATTCTATAAGTTGGTTCCGGACCGCTTCATTAAAACAAATATTACAATTAAGCAACCCAAGTTTTTTTTTTCTTTCCTACTACTTTAAAACTTGTTTATATGGCCTGTTAATCATACAGTTGTATTATGTCTAAAAAATATACATACTTAAAGATGTTTTATTGCTAAAATAATAATAATGCTAACCATCATTGGAGCCTTCAGCAAGTCATAATCTCTCCACAGGTGGAGGGTCTTGCCTCAATGTTGATGGCTGCTGAATGATCATTGTGGTGGTTGCTGAAGGATGGAGTGGCTGTGACAATTTCTTAAAAGAAAACAGCAATGAAGTTTGCTACTGTGATTGACTCTTCCTTTCACAAAAGACTTCCCAGTAGCATGTGATGCTGTTTGATAGCATTTTGCCCACAGTAGAAATTTCTTTCAAAATTGGAGTCTATTCTCTCAAACTCTACCGCTGCTTTTTCAACTGAGTTCATGCAATATTCTCCAATATTGTTGTGTCTTAGGAAACAGAGAGATCTGAGGAAGAGACTGAGAAAGATGGACAATGGCCAGTCAGTGGAGCAATCCAGAACACACAACATTTATCTATTAAGTCTCCTGTCTTATTTGGGTATTATTTGGTGGCACCCCAAAACAATTGTATTAGTAACATCAAAAGTTGCTGAGCACAGATCAACATGTATAATAATAATAATAAAGTTAAAAATTTTGCAAGAATTATCAAAATGTGGGGCAGCTAGATGGTGCAATGTTTAGAGCACCAGCCCTTAAGTCAGAAGGACCTGAATTAAAATCCGACCTCAGACACTTACCACTTCCTAGCTGTGTACCCTGAGCAAGTCACTTAACTCCAACTGCGTCAGGAAAAAAAAATAACAAAACATGGCACAAAGATACAATATGAGCACAGGATGTTGGGAAAATGGCACCAACAGACTTGCTCAATACAGGATCACCACAAACCTTCAATTTGTAAAAAACAAAAACAAAAACAAAAACAAAAAACAACCCCCCCCCTCAAAATCTGTGAAATATAATAAAGTACAATAAAATGAGTCATGCTTGTAGTCTACATTGTACCTTCTCCACTTTGAGTGGATGACCAGTGAACCACAACAAAGACAATGTCAGCCATAGCAAAAGATGCTGATCTTGTAGCATCTAAGAGAAACAAATATTTTCTGGGACTTCTGGCAAAATCTACTCTAATTGTTTTGCCATTGATATTCAGTGGAGGATGAAGATTTAGTAACAGAGAACTACTGAAGAGAACAGCAAATCCTCGATTCTACTAGACTTGCCTCTTATAATATGAGTTATTGACAGCTATTGATGCATATGGAGACTTTGCCATCATTATAGTATCTACTGAAGTATGAGGAACAATAGTCAAAGAACAATAGTATCAGAGTAATAATCCATAGACTGGGCAGTCTCTGTGGTTTTAATAGGACTTCCTGTTCTAAGTCAAATTTATCAGCTCCACATCTAAAACATTTGAGTCTTAAAATTGTTAAGGCAGCACTTGCTACAAAGCCAACCTCAAATTTAGATCTGGGATTGCTGTAATACATTGCAATATGATTTCCTTGAGTCACTAATTTTTTCTGATTGATTTCTATTGATCTGGAAGCATCTTGCAATCAATGATTATTCTATAAAGAAGAAATCATGACTTTTATACCTATTTTTCTCTTTCTCAACCACACATCTACAGGCTGAGGACTCTTAAAGGATTCCATTCTCTCTCTAATATAATTTTCTGTAATAGTAACAGGAAGTGGGGGCAACATAATTGTCTTTCTCACCCATTTTTAATATCAGTCCTGTAGTCATGTTCTCCATAGTCAACATCGGAATGGCCACCATTTTCTATGTCACTATTCCTTCTCTCTTTGTTCCCCGTCCAGACTATGATAATCCCTGGAGTCATCATATCTGTCATTCCTTTGATCACCAGATCTTTTAGAATCTGAATCTTTTTGTCTATTTCTGGATTCATGTTAGTTTCTGATCACCCTGACTTATGAAATCTTCCACTACTTTCAATTCTATTGACTCTTTTGTATGAATTCATAGTCTTGTTTAAAATGCCAGTATAATGCTCCAAAATATCAAATCTTTTTGAGACATGGTTAGGATCAAGATTAAGTTCCTGGGGTGAACATGGACAAACCAGTGTACTCACCCCTAACTGGGCTAAGTAAGGCAACCCTTGCAACTCAAAGTCCCAGAGGCACTAGCAACAGTCCAAGATTTGAACAAAATGGCAACTCAGCTGACTGTCATCTCCTACCCACAAAGCCATCCTTGTCCCTCTTAGCTGCCCACTACCTGCTGGAGCTTCTGATACTTAAAAAAAAAAACTGGACATGACACTACTTCAATTTTTTATATAATCATGTTTCTTGATCTTTTTCCCTTATTGAAATTTTTGTATTTGTTGGTGATTGTTAAAAAAAATTGTTGAATAGGAAGGGAGTAAAAGATATGAAACTGAGCAATCAAAAGGAAAATAGATTTTTTTCTTCCGCTTGATAAATTGTTCTAGATATACTTACAGTTATTTGTATGGTCCTTAAGGGCAGAAATTCTCTTTTGCCCCTTTTTGTATGCCCAGTGCTTAGCACATTATCTAGCACATAGTAAATGTTTAATAAATGTTTATTGATTACTTGACTGATCCAGAAAGATTATTTGATGATAGTTTTATGTTCATAAAAAAAAAAACCTGGGTTATTGTTCTACACAGCTGTGTCACCAATTCATAGAATGATCTTGGACAAGTAGTTGACTTCTCTGGGCCTCAATTTACTCTTCTGTAAAATGTACTACTTACCACCCTAGGTGAAGTTTGGATTACCTGCCTAGCTATGACCTGCTTTGCAGATAAATTTCAAGTTTAGGAAGATAAGGCTACATTGCGAGATAGTCATGGGAAATAAGGAAACATATTATAGAGGAGTTGGTGTCCAAATATCTTGATTTGAATTTTTGCCTCTACTGGTCTTAGCTAAGTGACAGTGGACAGATCACTTAAGGTCTGAGTGCCCCAGGTTCCTAAGACTATAAATGACAAATGAGATGAAGATTGATAGAAGGAATTTTCACACATGAGGGTTCTACAATATTGAAATCACAAATCAGAGCCAAAATAAAAGCTATCATGGGAGGGCTAGGATTGGGGGGTGGCTGAAGAGATAAGTGTCCACGTGGCCAAGGATGGGCAAGGTACTGGCTGATAGGTCCTTGGAGGTAGCCCTGAGGAATGACTGGGAGGACAATACTACCATTGACAGAAAAGGAGGAGGCAGGAAGAAAAACCAGTTCCAGGAGGAAGATGATTAAATTTAGCTTTGGGCTTGTGTAGTTTTAGGTGAAAACATGACACTCCTGTGGCGATATCCAGCTGTTGATTATAGGATTCTAAACAATAGAATGGGCTTTTAAGGATCTTATCACATTTCAGATCTTAGAGATCTTCAGTAGTATAACCCTCTGATTTGATAGCATAGGAAAACAAAATCGGCAGAGACCCAAAATCACAAAGCTAATGTGTCATAGCAGGGACTAGAATCCAACTCACCTCTAAGCTAGTGGCTCCCAGAAAGTGATCTTGGGAGAGAAATTAGGGAGTGCTATAGATCCTGAAACTGCACTAAGGCAAGCTCTGAGGATGAGTAAACTTTTCGAAAGAGAGAAGTAAAGATAAAAAGAACAGAGTTGTTCAAATATAATTCCTTTCTTAATTCAACTCCATGGGAAATTCAGAAATCACATGCTGTCAGATCTGGAGCCTGGGGCAATCAGAGCTTCTAGCTTATCACAAGCTCCCTAAAGAGTTCACTGAACATCTTCAAGGTTGAACTCACAGCTGGAACTCTTGCAATTTAATTTTTTTTAAAAAACTGTTTGAATTAGAAAGCTCTTTGGGGGTTATCTATCCCAAAGTCTTCAGAGCAGAGATAAATAAAGGGATGTGAGATTTCTGAGAGAATGGCTAGACCCAGGGTAATCTGGACACATCACACACTCTTGCTATTAAACGTTGGCATTCAGTTATTGGCAGGCCCCAATCTGCAAGCATGCTCTGGTTCTTCCCGTTGGTCAGAAGAAGGTTCGGGGGCTCAAACAACCTCCCTCTAGCTTGGAGGGGGAGAGCCAACAGAGATCTCTCTGAATGGGAGCAACAGCGAATCATAGGCAGAACTCGAACCCAGGCCTCTTTAATTCTAAGGCTAGGAGTTACCAGGCACCGAAGGTGAAGGAAATAAATAGCCTCAGGCTCCATGAATGCAGGTCCACTACAGAAAAGTTCTGGGTGTGGTTGGAAATAGATGGGGGGCTGAGGCCGGTTGGGACTCCTGAGCGTTCTAGGTGAGCTCTGGTGGTCCGACTTGGGCCGGCCCAGCCAGGGACACTGAGTGCCAGAGTCAGGGGCCAGGCAAAGATCTTCCCGGGAAGGCGGGCGGGCGGGAGGGAGCGAGGGAGGGAGGGAAGGAGGGAAGGGAAAGGAGAGCGAGAGCTGCCTCAAATGCTTGAAATAATTCCGCTTCCGTTTGGAAAGGGGCAGCTTCAGTCTCCGCCGCCGCCGCCTGCCCTGCCGCCTTCTCCTTCGGTGCGCCCCAGTCGGACCCGGCCCGGCTCTCCCTGAACTCCGCTCTGCGCTCCCCGCCATGGCAACCTCCCCCCAAAAGTCGCCCTCGGCCCCCAAATCTCCAACCCCAAAGTCTCCCCCGTCCCGGAAGAAAGATGACTCCTTCTTGGGGAAACTTGGAGGAACTCTGGCCCGGAGGAAGAAAGCCAAGGAGGGTGAGTAGGGCGCGGGACCGGGCTCCCGGGGCTCCCCCCCAGCTCGGAGCCAGCCCAGTCGGACAGCGCCCTGGGAGGGGCGGCCAGGGCAGGGCAGGGCAGGGCAGGGTTGGGACGGACCGCATTGGGGGGGAGGGGGGAGCCAGGAGGCTAGGACCGGGGGTGGCCAGGCTGAGTCTACGTGCTTCCCAGGGTGGGGGCAGCGCATCTTGGGACAGTGCGATCCGGGAGCCCCGAGCTGGCTGTGGGCCCCGGGGCTGGAGGGGCTGGGGGTCGGGTGTGAGTGTGTGTGTGTGTGTGTGTGTGTGTGTGTGTGAGCGTTTGTATTTCCTGTGAAAACGTCACTCTGGAAAAATGCGGGAGCCCGGAGCAGCTCGGGCCTGCCCCGCCCCTCGCCGGCCGGCCCAGCTGCCCGGATGTCCGCCGCCTGCACCCCCGGCCTGGCTAGGCCCCTGCCCGGCTGCCCCGCTGCTCCCTGTGCTCTGCGCCGTGGGGAGCCCCCCTCCGAGAGCTGCCAGCCACGGCTCCCCTCCGGGGCTCTGTGCGCCTCCTCCTGACTTTCCAGTGCACGAGCCCACCTCCCTTCCATCTCCTAGTGGGGGACGCCGTTCTATAGCTTCCCGGAATGGCAGGAAAGGCGGGCGGCTGGGTTTCTGCGCCGCCGCCGGGCTCCCGCAGCTGGACGGGGCGCGCCGGGGAGCCCCCCTGCCCCGTGCTGGCTTCCTCGAAGAAGGGAGGCCCCGACTGGCCAAAGCTGGCCTTTGGGTGCATAATCTCCCTCACTCCCAGCACCCCTTTTCAGAGGGTACAGACTCCCAAGGTCCTGCAGGGCCAGGACCAGAATTAGAGTGATGATGACAGGATGAAAGGGTTCCCCAGTCAAATCCCAAAGCATTTTCGAATAGACCGCCCCCTTTCAGCCTCGTGGCCTTCTGAAGTCGGGGCTGCTGGTGTCCTTAACCCCATTTTTGCAGAAGCGGCAGCATCCAGGACAAAGGAGGTGTCCTCCTGGGAGTGCGAACCCCAAGTCCTGATTCTTAGGGCCCCAATCCCCCCCTATCTTAAAATAGTCCCTTTAGCGGTTTTAAAAAGACCCAGCTGTTGTGAAGAATTCTTATCAAGGTTACATTGTCTTTTGGGCTTCTGACCACACCTTTCCAAGGAAGTAGTGAAAGTTTTGCTTCTACCGGTCTTGCTAATGATAAAGCTGAAGATGAGGGGGTGTAGCGTCCTGTGGAAAGTTTTATAATCTCTAACTGGCAGGGCTGGAATTTCATTTCAGCCTAGTCAGGCCACTCAGTCCCTCGGGCATTGAGCTAAACTCTGGAAACACACACATAACACGCACACGCCCACACACACACAAATTAATTAAATTAAAATAAAAAGGCTACCAAGCAAGGAATAAGCACTTATTAAGCGCTTATAGCGTACCACGCATTAAGCCGAGCTCTGGAAATACAAAGAAACTTAAAACACAGTCCCTGATCTCCAGAAACTCACAGTCTCATGGGGAAGATGACATTCAAACAGCTACATCCAGAATATGGACAGAGTAAATGAGAGATAACCAAAAAAGGAAAGCCGCTGGAATTAAGGGAGGTTGGGAAAGGCTTCCTATAGAAGGTGAGGCTTTAGCTGAGGCTTGAAGGAAAACAGGGAAGAGAGGAAAGGGGAAATGTGGGGAGAGAATGTCCCAGGCATAAGAGACAGCCAGTGAAAATGCTGGGGATCAAGAATGTGCTGGGTGAGAGCAATAGGGAGGTCACTGCAAGTCCAAGCCCATAAGACAACATAGGAAGGAGTCAGGTTGTGAAGGGTTTTGAAAACCAGAGGATTTTCTTCTTGATTCTGGAAGTGACAGAGAGCCACTGGAATTTATTGGAGTGCTGTTGTTTAAGCCTCCTGGACTCTGTGACCCTATTTGGAATTTTCTTGGCAAAGATACTAGATGGTCTATTATCTCGTCTCCAATTCATTTTACAGATGAGGAAACTGAGGCAAACAGGGTTAAGTGACTTCCCCAGGGTCACACGGCCCTCAGCTGTATCTTAAGGCAGATTTCAACTCAGGAAGATTAGTCTTCTTGACTCCAAGTCTCACACTCCATCCACTGTGCTATCTAGCTATATGTTAGCAGGTACTTAATAAATGTTGAATTAAGCATTTTTGCAAAGACGAAATACTGAGAACGCAAAGACAAAAATGAAATAACTTCTAACCTCAAGGGGTCTATAGTCTTCTATACATTAATGCAGAATTTATACATATATATTATATTTCATATGTAATACATATCATATATAAATTTTATATTTACCAATAATATATATCAAAACAATACACATAGATATAAAGATAGAGACTGAAACTGTGATTTCACTGATAGAAAGAACTCCAAGGTGAGGAAACCATTGATACCAATGCACATCTGTACATTCTTTAAAATTTATAATCTCCAAAAAATTTTCTGGAGCACTGAATTTGTCCAGGGTCACACAGCCAGCCTACGTTGGAGGCTTGAAAAATCCAGGTCTTTCTGGGCATTTCTCTAGTTCTGGTATCATAGCTGCCTCTTGCAAGTACAACATAAAGTTTGTAATACAAAGTAATTTCAGGGGAATAGGGAAGAGAGCAGGAATACCTGAGAGAGAAAGGGAGCATCAAGACCAGGCTGGGATAGGAAGTGGGACTTGAACATTCAAGGCACAGGGGGAAGCTTGTGCAAAGCAAGGAAGTGGGAAATGGAATATCACGGATTGGGGAATAATAGGCTAGTTTGGCTGGAACTAGAGATTATAAAAGGCTTAAATAGCAAAGGGAGTCATTTTTATTTTATCCTACTGGTAGTAGGTATCCCCTGAAATTTCTTGAGTATTATTGTTGTTTGTCCTTTGTTGTTGAAGAGGACCATAATATCAAAATCACATGCAAGTGAATTGGATTTAAGCGAGGGAGGATTGTACAAAGTCGCCAGCCTCACTTTCCCCCTCCAGAGCTATCTGGATCCAATGGCGAGATATAGACCAGGGCAACTGGAGATGACCCTGTTTCCAGTGGGAGACTTTCACCTTTTTAAACAGATCTCAATTTGACTGAATCTACATCCAAATTCTTGAATAAATGAACAAACGAATAAATGCAAGATGGTTTAGGGAAAGAAATTAACCTCTTGTTACTTCAGTTTTTTTTTTTTTTTAAAGAATTTCACAAACTAGCTCTCCCTTCTCTTTGCAGATTCATCATGCAACGGCACCCACTCTGTCATGCCCACACATTTTTTTCTCTCCCATCCATGTCTTTGCAGGCTGTCCCTCATGCTTATAGGACTCTCCTTACTCACTTTATCGTTTGGAGACCCCTCTCTTCCTTCTAAACTCAACTCAAGTACCCCCTTTATGCATGACCTTTACTGATTTCTACCCCATGGGATAATCTGCCTTGTAAGATCCCTTCCCCCTGAAATTAGTTTGTCATTTCAATAAAGTGGAAAGTCTACTAGATCTGAGATCAAAGAACTTAAGTTCACAATCTCCCCTCATGCTTACTACTTGGGAAAGTTGGAGAATCTCCTCAGTGTTCTATAAAATGGATATGTTGGATTGCATGGTCTCTAAGGGATTCTTCCAGTCTTGACCTTTTATGGACTGACTTGTATGGGTTCCTTTTTGTTGTTGTTGTTGAGGCAATTTTATTAAGTGATTTTTTACCCAGGGTCATACAGTTACTATGTGTATTTAAGTGTCTGGGGACATATTTGAACTCAGGTCCTCTTGACTTCAGGGCTGGTGCTCTATCCACTGCACCATCCAGCTGCCCCTATTGTGAGTCATTTTTAAAAGTTCACAGATCCATGATTAAGTATCCCTGATTTGGGACTAGATTCTAACAAGCTGTCTGGTACCCTCACTAAGCAAAGCACCTGATTTTTAGCAGGAGGATCTGGCTTCAAATTTGTCTCAGCCACTACCTAACTAACTACTTCACTTCATTACTGTGGGCCTTAGTTTCCTTATCTGGAAATTAGAGGAGTTGGATTCTAAGGATTTCTAACAAAATGATGATCCTCTTAAGGTTTTTTTATTATTATTATTAAAGCTTTTTATATTCAAAACATATGTACAGATAATTTTTCAACATTGATCAACCTTGTGTTCCAAACTTGCCCTCCTTTCCTCCACTCCCTCCCCTAGATGGTAAGATAGATATAGATGTTGTACATGTTAAAATATATGTTAAATCCTATATATGTAAACATATTTGTACAAGTATCTTGCTGCACAAGAAAGATCAGATCAAAAAGGAAAGAAAATGAATAAGAAAACAAAATGCAAACACTGTTCAGGTTTTAGAAAGCTTTAAGAAGCAACATTAGTCCAATTATTCAGGGACATTTAAAATTGGTTCAAATCCTTTTTTGTGACCCGGGAATCAAGAATCGACAGAAACCTCTATTGAATGCCCAGCTTCAATCAGACCTTAAGTTAACAATTATTTATTTAGAATATACTTTGTGCCAAGCACTTTTGGGGGGCCTTGAGATACAAGGACAAAAACTGAAATAATCCCCTACTCCAGAAGACCTTACATTCCAATGGGAGAGAACAAGTAGGTGTAAAAGTATATAAAATGTATAATTATATGTGGGCAGCTATCCATCCAATGGATAAAGTGCTGGACCTGGAGGCAGACTAATCTTCTTGACTTCAAATCTGACCTCAGATACTAACTGTGTGACCCTGGGCAGGTCACTTAATCCCATCAGCCTCAGTTTTCTCATTTGTAAAATGAGCTGGAGAAGGAAATGGAAAACCACTCCAGTATCTCTGGCAAGAAAACTCCAACTGGGGTCACAAGAATCAGACATGATTAAAAAACCAAAAAACTAAACGACAAAAAAGTTATTTGTTTATGTTATAACCATAAAATGAAGTTATATACATCTATATATTCATATATATTCACACTTGCACACAAGGACTAGATTTTAACTCTTCTACTTTTAGAATTGATTAGAGTGTTGCTCTGTAGGGATGGATGACCCTTGTCTTGGAGGTAGAAGAAATGTTCCCCAAGCCAATCCCAAACTCTCACTCCCCTTCCCAAGACTGGACTTATGGCCACTTTTCTTTAATTATGAGAAGAGATGCTTCTTTTCTCAATGAAGAGATTCCCTACAAAGAAAGTGGAAGGAGAAGGAGCTTGGGGCAGGATTACAGAGTCAGTCAGCAGCGTGGCCTCCAATTTCAAAAGCCACTAAGGATTTCTGGGGCCAAGAGTTGTCTGGCTAATCATTTCTGTAGGGAGAAAATCCAAGCTATTTTATCATTCCCTGAATCTGCTAATATCTAATTATGGAGCTCACAGGGGGGAAAGGCTCCTATTGCCTGGAGGTGATGGCTAAATGTCCTATAGAGCTTTCTTCTCTTTGTCTTCAATTCCTCCCAGGCTGGCTTCTGGGAAACTGCTTTGCACAGACTTTGGAAAGACAGCTGGACATCCTTGATGTAAAACAAGCCTTTTTCCAATCTTAATCTGCACATTTCTAGGATCTACTCCAAGACCTTCAGCTTGCTTTCTGAACTCTTTCAGGCACCAGTGAGGGGGTATCTGCTGCTTACTGGGGCAGCCCATCTCCCTTTTGGATAGTCCTAATCATGACTAAGTTGTTCTTGTCATCATGTCTATATCTATATTGTGACTTGCCTCTGTGAGTCCAGTTTAAGAACTGGACCCATGCAGAACATGTCTAATTCTTCTTAAAGGTTATCAAATAATGGAAGATGGCTCTCATTTCCCTAGATAAAATGCCTTTTGTTGTTGTTCACTCATTTCAGTTTTCTGGGCAAAGATACTGGAGTGGTTTGCCATTTCCTTCTCCACCTCATTTTACAAGTAAAGAAACTAAGGCACATGGGGTTAAGTGATTTATCCAAAGTCTTGCACAACTAGCAAGTATCGGAGGCCAGATTTGAACTCATGACTCACTAGTCCTCCCTGAACACTCCATTACCCCCACCTGCTCATCTGTCTTTGGTGTCCCACCTGTTAATTACCTCTTACCTATAACTCCAAGAAGCTGCAGTGCGAGTCTTCCTACCTTCCGGCTCAGCAATCTATCCACTGTTCCACTGGCTGCCCAGTCCTTAATTCCTTCAACTAATTCTTTTATCTATAGTCTCTGGTCCCCTCAGCAGTCTGATCGTCTTCAGGATGCATTCTAACTGATGACTCAGTTGTCCATTTGAAAATATGGTGTTTAGACTTTACAGTGCTGTTGTGTAAATACCCCTTTTATCTGAAATACACAGAATTCAATTGGATATTTATTTCGACATTTATGGAATATTTATTGCTATCATGAACTGTGGGAAACAAAGACAAAAATAAAGCTGATCCTGCCCTCAAGGGAGTTTATGTTCTATTAGGCAAGGAGTTGAATGCAACATATTAACACATGTAATATATAGAGAGACAGATAAGAAAAGAATTCTCTGCAAAGTAAAGGTAGATTTTAATAGACATCTATTTCAGCCAGCTCATTTTATTAGATCTGAGAAAAGAAAATACTTTTTCAAATCTACATAGATTATAATTTACAGAGCCAGACTTAAATTTAGGCCTTTTTACTTAAATTGAGCACTGATTTATGTCAGTGCCCCAAAATATTATAGCCTCTAGACATGAATTTCATAAAAGCAAACAGAAAGGAGAGGTAGTGCTTAATTTCTGTTATTAAGTTCCTGTCTAATTAAGGTACTTATGCATATGGGACAAATTTGGTGATGAAGAAAGTATCCTAGAGTCAAGAGATGTGGTTTCAAGTTTCAGTTCTAATATTTAACTCTGTAATTCTCAGTGAGTCATTTAAAGTCTCTGAGCCAACTTCTTTTCTCACCTATAATACAGGGATGTCCCTGTAAAGGGCTCAGCAAGCCCTCGTGCCAGAGTTGCATATCTTCCTTGAACACTTCATACACTCTTCCTGCTCATCTGTCTTTGGGTCCACCTCTTAGCTACCTCTCTCCTGTGGTTTCCAAGAAGCAGAAAGCTACACCCTGGTAAAATTTCAGCAGATGGACAAAACGCAGACCTCAAACCCATTAGTAAATTAGGAGATGTCTAGTCCAAGCATGTGAAGACTTCTGGTGGAATGGGTAGATGAGAGCAATTGGTTCCAAAAACCATGAATTAGAACTTGGTCAGTCATCAAAGACCCCAAGGTCATCCACTGCTTCCCAGACCATTTCGGGGTGTCTTGACTTTTGTCTTGCCACTGAACTCTGATGACTCTGAAAGAGTCACTGCTGACCAATTTATATCACTCTGCCTCACTTAAATCAATTCACTCTCAAGTCAAGACATCATTGTCGGGGTCATTGATCCTCTTTGAACATGAAGGCTCATCATCATCAATAACAGGGATGTGATATTTACAGAATCTCTTAGAGTTGTTATGATGACCAGTTGGGATAATATACATAAAAGGGATTTGTGAACATGAAGCTCCATAGAAATACACATGATTGTTATTACTAGAGTTATAAGTGGTGCCAGAAATCTCATTCTCCCTTCCATAATCGGCCTCCTCTACTCTTGGATCAGTTCAACTTGTTCACTCCAGAACAAACAAAAACTTCACAGGCTAGCAAACATGCTTTCACTTCCAAAGAATCCATCAGTGAACAGCAATCTACTAATAAGGATAGTAAATGATGACTTTGTTCTCAGTTTCAAATGATATTGTCTAGACGACCGGCAAAGGTGATGGCGTAAGAGGAAGTATACAACCCAAGTCTCTTGCACAATTACTCTAGAAAAGATTTCAGAACAACCCCAGACAAAGTGGCAATTGGGAAGTCTAAGGAGAATTACAGTGAGCCCATTTTTCTAGCTCAGGTTGGCACAGAGTGACATCCAGAGATCCTTTTAACCCTCTTACCACAAGAGCAAAACCAGCCCTTCCAGCCCTGTTACTTCTAAAACTCCCAGAGAGCCACATCCAAACAACCCCAGATTATTGGGGATTCTCAGCTTGAGGCATACACAACCGCTCACATTGCTTCACCACTTTCACCTGGATGAACACTGATCTATGGGCAAAAAGAGAATAAAGTCATGCATCATACCTAATCACAATAAACGTCCCAAGCCTTCATCCTAACCTGTTTTTTTGTTCTTTGTTCATATACCCCTGAAGGTTAGTTTAATTAATTATCAACATAAAGAGAACATTGAGACCATTTTTGCCCTCCCCAGGCTAAGGATAATAAGTAACTTTAAAACCTCTTAGGTGCCATAATACCCCATATCCTTCACAGTTTATTAGAGCCTAAGTTTGGAAAGATTAATCAGAGCCAAAGTAACTCATGAAATCTAGATACTGACTCTAACCGGGAGAGAACTAGACACTGGGAAGATAAATGTATAGGGGTCACTACAATTCTTGAAGTTCTGCTGCTGAAGTGCACATTGATCATGATCTGCAAAAATAGACCATTAACCCATGAAGTATTGGGGTGAAACGAAGTGGAGAAACAGCATAGTATGGTAGAGATTTCATTGGATTTAGAATTAAGATTTGAATCTTGATTCTTCCAATTAATTACCTGTGTGACTGAATAAGCCACACTTCACCTTTTGTAGCCTCAGTTTCCTTATCTGTAAAATTATCAAGGTCAATTAGATTATCTCTGAAGTTTCTTCTATATTTGTGATCTAAGTGACTAGCTTCTACCATTATGAATGGGTGACTTATAGGTCTTTAAAACTACAAAGTGTGTGTGTGTGTTTGTTTGTCCTGGGATAAATGGGCTAAAACCCTTAGCAATTATGGGACACTAGATTTCAGACATGGCCAATATGATAAAGCAGGGATTTGGAATAAGACCTGGATTTAAATACCAACAGTGCTACTTACTACTAGTATGATCTTGGCAGGTGCCTTAATTCTCCAAACCTCAACTATAAAAACAGGGGCATTAAATTCAATGATTTCTAAGGTCCATGGAAACCCTAAATCTATTATATTATCTGGTGAGATGATAAAGTAATAAGATTAATTTGGAGGTAGAGCAATAGATCTCTTTATTTTTTTGATCTGTAGAAATGATCTATGAATTGAAAAAAGCATCTCAGAAAAGGCAAAGGGATAGGAGGATATCAAATGGACCATTCATTCTTGATATGAAATAGAAATATCCATTGTATTTGATCAGTTATAATCTAAGGTTTAAATTTCTCTTTGAATTGGTCTTTAATGATTTGTTTTAATTATGGTACTGATCCCTATCTTCTTTATCAGAAAAGTATTATTTGTAAACACTTGAATGTATCCAAGTAGCTGAGGAAACTGATTGTCAAATGAAAAATCCCCCTCTTTTTAGTGCAAATAACCACTCCTAAATCTATTGGTTTGGATCTTGTAGATGCTAGGTTTTCTAAAAATTAGGAAGCTTCCATGATGCTATCTTTCAGGAGTTCTATCTACATTAGCCTACTGAAAAAAATGTAATGGTCATGGGTTTCTGAGTTTATCTATGCTTCTTTCATTTATTGTATTTGGGTATCATTATGAGAATCGTTTTTTACATTTGATGAGTAAGACAGGAGAGGTCTGGATTGTAGTACAAATGCTTTTTGAAATCAGTAAGTCAGGTGTTTCATTTCATCTGGAAATCTCATTCCGAGTCAGCTGGAGGTCATAATTATCACCTCCCAGTACCTCTGGGCATTTTTTGTGGGGAAAACACCAGTGGAGGCAGACACTTTTTCCCCACGGTGTCGGCTTTCAACATATTTCATCACTGTCTTGTTCTTCTTATTCTCCTTGTTTCCTGATCGATTTGTAAATGTGGATACAGCCTCCTCTCTTTGCTGCTGAAAGATAAAATTCTGACACAAAGGATGTGATGTCCTTGATGAAAGGAATTGGGTATCCTGGGGACAGTGATGTCTGGGGTCTCTTTGATGACAGGAGATTGGAAGACAAATTTACCCAGATATTTCTGATCTGTTGGATCAGAACCTGAGGGTCTAGTGTCCCCAGTTTCCATTTAGCCCTCTCAGGAGGTACCAGCTCTCTACTATTTTCTCTACAGTCTCATGAATATGTGAAATAACGAGCCATCCAGTTATGGTAGCATCCTGATTTCCCATTTGGTATATCACTGCTACTTGTGAAATTTCATGGGAAAGTTTTAAAATGCATTTTTTTGAGCTGCAATGGTGTAGTGAGAAGTCAGATGTGAAGCTGGGATAATCTGGTTTCAAGTACCACAATAAATGCTTATTAGGTCAATTAGATGGGGTAGTGGATGGAGTTCAGGCCCTGAAGGACAAATTCTCCTGAATAAATCTGGCCTCAGACACTTACTAGCTGTGTGACCCTGAGCAAGCCATTTTACCCTTTTTGCCTCAGTTTCCTCTTCTGTAAAATAAGCTAGAGAAGGAAATTGCAAACTGTTCCAGTATCTTTGCTAAGAAAACCCCAAATGGGATCATTGAATAACAACAGATGTGTGATCTTGGATAAATCCCTTAAAATCATAGACTCATAGATTTAGAACCATGGGAGATCTCAATAATCTTTTACTCTAACCCCTTCACTTTACAGCTGAGGAAACAGAGGTCTAGGAAAAATACAAGAGAAAAACCTAATGCAACACAAATAGAGACTTGAAAAGTTCTGTTACAGAGAAGAGCCAGGTTTCAGGGAAATCTAGATATTTTGTCTAGGATCCTCTTCTCTGTAAAATGCAGGTGATAAAAATAACAAATGCCTAAGCAGGTAGATCATACAGGAGATAGAGTGCTGGGCTTGGAGTCAGGAAACCTGAGTTCAAATCTTGCCTCAGAAACTGAGTTAGTTGTCACTGACCCTCTTGTGAGAGTCAATGTCTTCCTCTGTAAAGTAAGGACAAATAATAGTACCTACCTATGCCGTTGTTGTAAGGATCAAATGAGATAAAACACATAAAATGACTTGTAAACCTTAAAGGGTTATTGAAATGTTAGCTATTATTATTATTGCTTCACTGGCTTGTGAAGATCAAAGTAGATAATGTATACAATGTGCTTTGTGAGCTTGCAATGGCTATTATTTATGAATAAATCCTGAAGTTGAATAGGATGGCAGGGCTTGATTCCTAGCATCACTCCCAGGTGGTGGAAAGGAAGAATGATTTTTTTTCCTTCCTCTATTCCTCTTTCTCCCTGAGTGCTCCCCCCACTCAACACCACCCTCCCTTTCCTTGGAGTCTCATTATGTTAAATTAGAAGTTCTCCCGTGATGAGAACAGGAGGGTCAGATTGGGCTGTTGGTCCTCTTGCACCTGACTCTGAATGATGGGCATCAAAATTTCACACCTCGTAATAGCCCTGCCAGAGGAGGGTGTCTGAACAATTGGACTCTGACACTTTAATAAATCAGAGACGTTCAGCCACCGAGAGCAAAGTTCAAAATTGCTGAAATTGGTGTTGGAGCAGATGGGGAAACAGACAGCTCCGTCTCCTGAATTGGATGGATAGCAATTGTCATTCAGTTTATAGATTCTAACTGTCAAGTTTTCAATGGATATGACATCCATTTTTAGTAATTTGGACTCCCTGCTACCTGGCCCTTTCATATTACTGGTGCTAGAGGTGTAATTCATGGTCTAGCTCATATTCCTGTTTTAAAAAAATCCTTGTCTTGCTCCACTGGGCAGAGTCGTGTTTTGGAGTGTTTGCCGAAGATGGGCTATTGTCCTTTATACGAGTGTGATGACAAATTTCATTGCCTTTTGGGAAAGTTCATTAAAATGTGGTTATTGTGGCCATTTAAATGGCTCTTGCAGAAAGAAAACACAGTTCATAAGAGTAGAAGACAATGTGTCTGATCTTTTATATAGTATTCAAATCAACAAATTTATTAGATACCTACCGTTTGCCAAGTAACTTAAGATACAAAGATAAGCAAATTTATTCTTACCCCAAAGAGCTTATGTTTTATTAGGGGAGGTACTATAAGGAGATGGTTAAGAAATGATAAATTATATACAATCAATATCTATTTACTTAAGGGTCTATGGTATGGCAAAATCTGAATTCCAGAAACTTATGTTTCAATTGAGAGAATATAAAATAGATATAGGTAAATAAATACAATCTATCTACAAAATAAATACAGATTGCCGGGGTTAGGGGTTATTGGCCTAGGGGAATGAAAAAAATCTCTTGTACAAAGTAATTTCAAAATGGAGAAACCACTGATAATTGTAAGGGTAAGGTGGAGTGGCTCCTACAGGGAAATTTTGAAATTTAGGAGAGAGTGCATTGTAGATATGGAGATCTACCTGTGCAAATTTATGGAAGTGGGAAATGAAATGTTACGTTTGAAATGTAGTTAGTTGACAGAGTGCTCAATAAAGAGTAAGAAGGAAATAAGATGATTGGAAAAGTAGGTAAAAGTAGATTGTCATAGAGGGTGTTAAATTTGATATTAATTCTGAGACAATAGGGAGTTATTGATTTTTGAGTAGATCAGAGCTTCTCCTTTAGGGAACATTAGTGAAGAGGATGGATTAGAAAAGGAAGAAAATAGAAGTATGAGGACCAATTAGAAGTCGACTACAGGCTAAGGATGATAAGGGATTGAATGGGTGAGGTGAAGTAATTTAATGATTGTTCTATAAACTTGCTTCTATGCTTGCTGCTGGGACTTCGGACCTGGAATCAATGTGGTCTAAATGCGATTAACTTAGCTATTCTCAACAATGTAATGATTCAAGACAATCCCAAAGGACAAATGAAGCGTGTTTTTTACCTCCAGAGAAAGAACTGATTTTGTTTGAATGAAGCATGCTGTTTTTCACTTTGATTTTTTCTTTTATTCAAGTATTCATGTACAAAATGACTAATATGGAAATGTTTTACAAAATTTCACATATATAACCTATATCTGATTGCTTACTGTCTCAGAGAGGATAGAGAGGAGTATAGAATTTGGAATTTAAAACTAAATAAAAATATTTTAAAAACCCAAAAAAGCTAAGAGACTTTTCCCCCTACTTATTTCATTTGAATAGATGTGTATACATCTTTCCCTACTCTGTGAGAGAAGTCAAGATATTCCTACTCCTTTTTGCCAGGATTTTATTCAAAATATTTGAATTAATATTCACTAGTGAGATTGATTTATAGTTTTCTTTGTTTTAGCCTTCCTTGCTATAGGTATTAGGACTGTATCTCATAAAGGAGTTTGGTAGAATGCTTTCTTAATTTTTGAGGGTAATTTATATAGTATTTGTGCACTAATTTTTTCTAGATTATATAATTTATCTGTAAAATCCTTCTGAACCAGATTTTTCTCTTTCAACCCTGCCCTTCCCCACATTAGTACTTCCTTTATAGATGGTTCGATTTCTTTTTCTGAAATTAAATGAAGATTTCTATCAGGGACAGTTAGTTAGGTGGTAGAGTAGATAAAGCACTGGATTGGCAGTCAGGAAGACGTAAATGATAATCCTGCTTTAGATATTTACTAGCTGTGTGTCTCTGAGGAACTTATTTAACCTTTCTGTGCCTTTCCTCTCTATAAAATGAGGCATTTGGAGTCAGTATCTTCTCGATCCCTTCTAGCTTCCAGTTTAAAATTGCATCACCTATTTCACTTATTTCTGCTAACTTAGATATTTTTTTATTTTTATAGCTCATCCTCTTTCAAATTTTCAGTTTTAATGACATGTAACTAAGAGATTATGATATACTTTTTGCTTCTATTTGTTGTGATATCATTTTGTTCATTTTTTATTTTTTAAACTTCATTTTTCTCCTTTTTTTAATTCAGTATAACTAAAGGTTTATCGATTTTTGCTAGAATTTTTAAAAAATGCTTTAGTTTTGTAATACTATCCTTTTGTTTTTAATTGGTTTATTTCTCAAATTTCCAACGTGTCCCTTTTATGCTTATTTTGGATTCATTAGTTAATTTTCTCACAAAAAAGTCCATTTTCTGTTCATTCTTTATCTGTTTTGTTCATATAAGTTCTCAGGAATGTAAATTTTTCTCTTTAGAACTCTTTACCTTCATCCTAGAAATTTTGATTTGTTGCCTCATGATATTCTCTTTCACAGTCATTGCTTTATTCTTTGACTCACCCATTTAGGATATTCTTTTTAATTTTTCATTTAAGTCAGTATCTTTGGTTTGTGTTCTCTCTATTTTTTACTAATATTATTACATTTTGGTCTATAAAAGATATGTTTAGTATTTCTATTTTTAAATATTTGCTTATAATTTCTTCTTGTCTAACACATGATTAATTTTTGTAAAGTATCATGTGC
The DNA here is from genome assembly GCF_902635505.1 of Sarcophilus harrisii. Lineage (NCBI taxonomy): Eukaryota > Metazoa > Chordata > Mammalia > Dasyuromorphia > Dasyuridae > Sarcophilus > Sarcophilus harrisii. The sequence goes on from NC_045431.1 coordinate 204,866,342, forward strand.
TAAAAATATGTATATTATTTAATGTTCCATTCAAAAGATTCCTTAAACCTTTCAGCTCTATATTCTGACAGTTTTTCAGTCTTACATTTTTCCTTTGGTTATTTTTACATTAGGATTGTCCCGCCCCAAAAAGGAAACATTAAAGGTTCCTACTCTTATTGTTACAATCTATATCTTTTTATAGTTCGATTAGCTTTTTCCTTATGAATTTAGAAACAATACTATTTGGGGTATATATGTTTAAGCATTGCTATTTATTCATTGTCTGTGGTAACTTTAAATATAATATGATATCTGTTTTTCTGTTTTGATATTGTGAAGTTTTATCTTTGTTTGATAGCATCATTTCAATGCCTGCCTTTGGGGGATTCATCTAATGCATAGTAAATTTTGTTTCAACACTTCCTTTTTATTCTGAATGTCCTTATTTTTATGTGTTCCCTGTGTACAATAAATTGTATTTTATTTTCTTGTCCATTCTATCATACTTTTTCCTTTTACTAGATGGTTTAATCCATTTATAGTTAGCATTATGGTTGTTTGGCTTCTGTTTTTTCTCCATTTATTTTTTTTTTAGTATTGCTTTAAAAAAATCCTCCTCTTTTAAACCAACATTTCTCCTAACCATTAGTTTTGTTTAAAAAGACTAAACCAAGTTATCCATCTCCCACTGCAAATACACAGCTGTTCCCTCATGAGAATTCTCTTCTGCAATAACCCTTCTCTACCTTTATCCTGCAGTACCCCCTCTTGCCAAGAGGCACTAGGAATCGACATCCTTTCATTATTCATCCATTGATTTAGTAGAGATACTTCACATATTACTCTCTGGCCTTTTCTCCATTTATGCAATGGCATACTCTATAATATCTCCCCACCTCTAGAGAGTCAGGGAATTTAGTCTAGGGTATTTCAGTTAATATGCCTCCATCTTTTTTTTTCCTTTGTTTCTTTTAGTTCCTATTATGTGATTTAAAATTCCTTGATGATCTTTTGTCTTTTTTTACACCATAAGTTGATCTTCTTCATTAAAAAATAGCCTCAATATGAGAATTAATTTCAGTCCTTAGTTTTTCTTTTGTGATTGGATTTTTGTTGTTGTTGTTATATTCTTATTGTTTGTGAAGTTCAATCAAATCGAATATTCTGCTCACTTTTGGTGGGTGTGTGGGTGTGTTTGTCCAGAAATACTTCAAATATTGCTTTTGTTGAAGATTTTTTCCATTGACAACTAGACTCAGGTTTTTCAGGTTATGTGAATTTGGGTTGCAGCCTGAACCTTTGTTTTTCAGAGTGTGTGTGTGTGTGTGTGTGTGTGTGTGCTTGTGTATTCCATTCCTTCCCATGAATTCTTGTGAATTTGAAATAATCCTGCATTATTTGATGTTCTATACTTCATTTTTTTAAGTCTTTCTCACAGGTGCTTGCAAAATTTGTTTGTTGTGTTCATTAAACATCCAGCCAAGAAACATGTAATTTTTATACAATTGCTCTGATCCTTTTTTCTGGAATTTTATGAAAGCTCTTGGGTTTTGCAAATGATAAATCAATAGCTCTAAGTTGAAGGAGAGAGAATAAAGCTTAAGAAGGAAAGCAGAAGATAAGATTCAGAACAGAGGAATAGATACATTAATGGTGGGTGGTATAGGAATGGAATGGGGGGGGGATCATGAAATCTCAAAACTCTAGAGATGTCAGTGATCATCCAAATCAGTTTGTATATTTAAAAAATCCCTTCTTCTGTGGTCACCTAATCACAAAGCTCTGAGGGTTAAGAAGTCTTTCCTAATATAAAACCTGAATATGACTCATTGCAATTTCTATCCATGGCTCTTGATTCTTTCTTCTGGGTCCAAACAGAGCAAGTTGAATCTCTCTTATCTTTGATAGTCCTTCAGATACCTTGAAATTGCTATCATCTTTCCCCTAAGTCTTCTCTTTGCTAAACTAAATATGCTTATTTCCTTCAACTATTCATCATACAGTATAGTCTTGAGACCCTCCACTTTCTTGGTCAGCCTCTTTAAGAGGCTCTTAGGATTATCATTGTCTTTCCTAAAATATTTTAGAGAATACTCCAAATGAAGTTTAACTAGTATAGGATGCATCCAGATTATCCCTATCCTAGTACTGAACATTATGCCTTTCTAAGTGAACTGCCCTAAGGTACATTAACTTTTTTCCACATTATTTTTTGATCGATCATTTTCCACATCACCTTTGACCTATCCTTTCTATGACTTTTTTGGATCTTGACTGTAATTCAATGCATTAACTATCTCTCCTAGCTTTAAATTATCCAAATCTTAAACAGCATGGGGCAACTAGATGGAGCACTGGAGTCAGGAAGACCTGAGTTTAAATCTGGTCTCAGACACTTAACATTTCCTAGCTGTGTGACCCTGGGAAAGTCACTTAACCCCAATTGCCTCACCAAAAACAAAATGTTAAAACAGCAAAGACCAAGCCAGTATTCCTGGTATACTCTTCTAGAGCCTTGCTGCTAAGATTATAAAAAGCCATTTATGGCCACTCTATGATTTTGTTCAGTCATCCAAGTTCAAATTCAAATTGTCAGAAAAATTTTGAGTTTGTTGTTAACCAATATCATCAGATCCTTATATTTCTCCCATCTCATATTTGTGAAGTTTTATGCATGTTCGAATTAGGAAGACCCAAAATCAAATCCTGCTTCAAGCACTAACCAGCTGTGTGATCCTGAGCAAGTCATTTAACCTCTCAGCTTCAATTTCCTCCTCTGTAAAATGAGGAGGCCACACTAAAAGACCTTTGGGATTCCTTCTAGCTCCAAATATGATACCATGATCTTTTCTAATATTGACTGAAGTCCATTGCTTTAGCTATCCTCTTAGCTTTGTACCATCTGCAAATTATTAAAGTTATATTAAACATAACAAGACCAAGCCACAATCTCTGAGATTTGCTCTTAAAAACCTGCTTATAAGTCTATATGAAACCATTAATAACTACTCTTTGAATCTGGCCATTCATCTAAGTCCAAATCCATCTACTATTGTCTAGTCCATAAGAATAACAGAGACTTTATCAAAATGTTTTGCTTAAATCTAGCTATGGAGGGACTAAGTTTGCTGGGTATATCAAGGGGTTGATAAATTTGTATGGAGAAAATAATTATATTTTTAATAACAAACAACTTTATTTTATTTAATAAATAATAACTTTTCCCCAATTAACAATCATTTATTTCTCCTTCTTCCTACCCAGCCATAAAGATGCAAAAAACCAAAACAAACTCTTGTAACACATATGCATAGTAAAGCAAAACAAGTTCTAACTATTTTCATTTTAAACAACTAGTTTTTCCCTCAAATTATTTTAAAAACACATACATATTACAATCTAGTGAAGCCCATTGACTCCAGGAAAAAAAAAAGTTTTTGGACTCCATTGGACTGCAAATAGGGTCTGGGACCCAGAAAAAGGTGACAAGCCCTGATCTATGATCTTACCTCATGATTCTGACAAGAAAAGGAAACTAGGTTAGTCCCAGGCCATTTGGGATAACTGCTTCCGTTTTGAGATATTTATTGGAACCCACAAAGCAGTGACTGATAAGTCTGTGCTTGTTTAGGAGCAGAGTGAACATGTTTACTAAGCAACTGAAGGGGAGATCCAAATACTTTCTAAAATAGGACTTCAGGTACAGAATTCCACCTTCAAGGCTATGGGCTTTGGGGTTTTTTGTTGTTGTTGTTGTTGTTGTTATTTGTTTTGTTTTCAAAAGTCCCTAGTAAAAGGCATCCAGAAAATGAACCCTATTGGTTCCCCCAAAGGGCAAGCTTCAGGATTCTGAGGGGAATTGAAAGACCTGGGCAAGAGCACAGGCTCCTGGCTGCTGTCCTGGTGGTTATTTACTGACGGGGATCATTGTGCAGCCCACTACAAACACTGTCCTGGAGGGAGAGCTAGTCCCTGGGCTCCGGATACAGCTACAGCTGCACTTTAATTAAATGGTGCAAATCCATCCAGCACCCCGAGCCTTCAGCCTGTTGGCTCTCCTCAGTCCCAGGTGAAGTGGACTAATGCCCTGGCAAGAGGCCAGAAGAAAGGCAATAGGCAGCAGGCCCCTTGAAAGAGCTGGATTTAAAATTAACATTCAGCTAATGACAGAGTCGCTCCTAAAGCAGATTCCAATTAAGCCTGGCATTTGGAGGTAGCATTAAATGACCCCAGTCAATATTCCACAGTTAAGAGCAAGACAATGAAAAATGGAGCCTTCCTTTAAAAGTCAGAGATATTTTAAAATTTAAGTTTTAACTTCACTCTTTTTTAATTGTGCAAGTTGAGAAAAATAGCATCTTGTGGATAAGGTTAAATGAACCCTTTCTTTTGGAATTTTTATCATTTTTTCTCTTTGCTACTTCTCCCTCTTTGAGGAGAAAGAAAAAAAGAAAAAAAAACCCTTGAAACAAATACATTTAACCAAGCAAAACAAATTCCCATGTTGGCCATGTCCAAAAATGTGTGTTTCATTCTGCAGGTTTGATTGATCACTGCTCTGTTAGGAAATGGGTAACTTGCTTAATCACTAGTCTCCTGAACCATTCAGACTCGTTCCCATTTGCAATATTGTTGCATAAATTGTTTACCTGCTTCTGCTCACTTCACTCTGCATCAGTTCATACACAACTTCCCAACCCTTCCCTTTCATCATTATAATATTCCATTATTACATCTACCACAAGGATGGGGAACTTTTGTTTGCCAAGACAATTTGGATACTTATAACATCATTTGCAGGTTGTACAAAGTTATCAACTTATAGAACTCCAGCAGTAGGAGATTTTTATACCTAGCTTTCAGCTCATCATCACCTGTTTCCTTAGCAAATGATTTCATGGGCCCCCCACTCCTGTTCTACCATAATGTGTTTAGCATTTCCCAAATGAAGGGCAGATCTTATTTCTATTTTAAGACTTGCTAAAATATTTTTGTACATATAGTTTTTTTTCCCTTTCTTTGATCTCTTTGGGGTATAGGTTTTGTGATGATACTGGTAAGTCAAAGAATATACAGAATATAAATCAGTTCACTACCATCTTTGGGTGACATATAGTATGATGTTGAATAAGTGTCATTGATTAAAAATATAAGATCCTGGAGTGAAAAGTGTCCTTGGGGAAAAATCTGAGCAAAAAGACATCAAGAAATAATCTGTTCACCCCGTTGATATTTTTGTGATGTCAAAGAAAATCTAGAGAGGCTCCAGCCAGTCAGGTGGAATTTTATAGGCAGCTATCGATAAGAGTCCTTCAGACTGGATAGTCATGAAAGATTGTAATCTCTATTCTTGAGACAACACAGATTAGAGACCCATTGAAGCATTTGTCAATAATATTTGAGGGGGCATTTTGAGTGGGTTTGGTGGCCCAGCCCCTTGGATCCACCGGTGTTTCCTCAATGTTAGAAGTGATCCTCAGAGTATCCCTTATTTTAAACGGTTCAGAAATTTTAATTTTTATTGATGATTGTTGGTCAGTTAGTTGAAGGATGTTTGAAACAATAAATTGGAGGGAGAAGTCACATCAAATAAAGAAAATTGTGCTTTAAAAAAAATCATTTAGAGATCATAAGATCATCTCTTTGTGGTTTGTACTTCATTTTCAAAAAGGACCAATGATCTCATGGACAATTATCTTGACTTGAGCATGAATTGGGTTTAAGTGAGGCAGGCAAAGTCATCAGCTTCACTCTTTCCTCCAGAATCATGAATGAGAAAACAAAAATCAAGATGACTGGTGATAGCTTGGGATGCAATGGCATCCCTTGGATGCCTTGGCATTTCTAAATTTGAGAGTTTAGGATCAGAACTGGAAGGGGCCAGAGAGGCCATCTGATCTAACCCAAATGAGAAAAATGAACCATTCCCTTTCCCAAGGTGAAGTAATTTGCTCAAGATCCTATGAGTGGAAATGTAATAAAATTTGGAATGAAACCTTGGCCTTTTGTCTTCAGATCTAGTGCTCACTCCACAGCACCATGATTAGAAAATCCAAGTTATTCTGATTTTTTGTTTTGTTAGAAAAACCTTCTCCTCAGCAACAAAATGCACAATTGCTGACATTCTTCCACTCCTAATCTCAGCAGCTAGTGACTACAAAGAAGCTCTCCTTCCAAAGTGAAACTGTATTTTCTTAGAAGTCATACCAGACCCAGACCCCTGCTCCCCTCTCCCTTCTCTGTGACAAGTCTTTGGTTTGCTTGTCTAACTTTCTGAATAAATATTTTGAGATTTTCTAGCCCTTCTGGGATTTCAACATGTTGTATTTGACTGCCCAGATTGCTTGCAAGGAAGGAGAAATTTTCTCCAGCAGGAGACCCAGAGCCATCTCTTACTCATTGTTCTGCTTGCCCAGAAGGATGAAATAAACACTCCCTTCCACCCACTCAGGATCCTCCTGTACAGGAAACAGCTGGGGTCCTGAGAGTGGCCAGCCTTTTCTTGCCTCCAGTGCCTTTGGCTGGAAGAAGTGTGGACTGTGAACATTACAGATTTCCTCTTAGGGATGACTTCTTCCCCAGAACATAGCCAACCAGCAACAGGAAAATCCAGTGCCGAAAACAATAAATAAATTAAATGAGGGGGAGTGGGATGAAGGAGAGGGGAGGAGAAAAATGACTCATGGGTCACTGAATACTCCTACCAAATTCCAGGAATTGCTGTCTTCCAAGCTTAGGTCATCTGTTGTGACTAATGCCCTAACAGAGCTTAACAGAATAAAAAGAAAAGTTTATCCTTTTGCTATTTGGTGTTTAGGGAAGACGGTCGAGTCGAGGTTCTAAGGAACTAAACTTTGGCTTTTTGTCCTAGACTTCCTAGATAAATAAACTGAAAAGAATTTTGAATTTGAAAGCGTAAACATTTGGATTTGAGATTGATTCCCTTAGTGTATTTTTGTAAGATTTTCTGCTTGCCTTTTTAATATTCTTGAAAGATGGAGAGAAATAAAAATTTTGGAAGTGATTGTGCTCCCAAAGTCTCTGAATTGGTTTCTTTGGAGTTTAGAATGTATTTTCCCAGAGAAACAATGTTCTGTAGATGGTGATGAGGTGCCCAGGTCAGTCAGTCCTCACTAACCTAGTGAGAACCAGAGAGCCAGCTTGAATTCTGAGTCCTCAGGGTAGGGGCCATGTGGTGGTGGGCTGAAAAAGGAAGATGGAGGAAGAGAGCCTTCTCTTCCTTTCCTGGGCACGAGGCCAGCTCTCCACAAAAGGCGAAGCTTGTCCTTGGCATTCTCCCACATCCCTTTCTCTGTTCCTTTCCCCAAGCCCCCTCTGGCCTCCTGCTGCCATGAGCTCCTCCTCTCACTGGCACTACGCCTGTCCTATCCCCAAAGTGGTCCATGCCTCAGCATTCCTACCTCCCCTCTCCTCCAATCAAAACTCTCCTTCCCACAGTGCAGCTCATGGCCGCTAAGGGTTACAAGGACAGTACTCCCTCTCAAGTTAATTTACAGTTTAAATGCAATAGCAAGCAAAATATCAGTGGAGGTCTGATGCTTGTTTTTTCTCTCTCCTGTAAAATTGAATAAAATAAAAATGAAACATGGAGACATAATATATGGAAAAATAAAAGGGTAAGAATATCAAAGGGGCACTTAAAACTGATAGAGTTGGACTTGTCCTTTCAGACTTTATAAAATACTCTGAAATGGTTAGCATCTGAACTTTTCAATACTGGTTGAGCCATAGAAAAGCTGTTTAACAGATGAGAGATGCTCAAAATTGAACCAAATGTATGCAGTAGAGTAGCATTTGGAGAATAAAAAAAGGAAAGGATTCATTATCCAATAAATATTTAAGGAGAAATTAACAGAATGATGGAAAATAAATTTTAGTCATCACCTTATACTACTGGTGCACAGTAGGCACTACATAAATGCTAGTTACAATGATGATGTTTTAATTAGTTCTAGTGGATAATCAGTCTTCATTAGGCAACTATCCATTAAGCATCTACTTTGTATAAGACACTGTGCTAGGCCCAGGAAATAGCAAAATAAAAATGAAATTAGCCCTGTCTTTAAAGAACATATATTCAAAGAGGGGGCTGGGAGAAAAGGAGAAAAACACAAACAGAGGAGTAAAAACAAAAACATATTGTAAAAGTATTGGGGGAAAGTATAAAAATATTGTAAAAAATTATTACAGGAGAAAGACCTTTAGTTTTCACAGATTATAAGGGCCAAGAGAAGTCCAGAAATATTCTGGCCACATGGGGAGAACAGTGACCTGCCTAGCTAGAATTCATTGAGAACAATTTCTCTTCCAATTCCCTCACTTACTTTGAGTCGTAATTCCTGTTTTATCTGTTTCTGTTCTACTCTTTTCAATCTGAAAAGTCTCTTTATTAGAGAAAACCAAAGCAAAATAAGAATTTAGTCATTTAATTTTTGTATCATCTATTATCCCTCGAATAAAGGGGTTTATTTTTTGCCTTATTTCTTCATCCTCCCACCATGGCAAACTCAAAACCAAAAAACCCCAATCTCTTAGTACTTTTCCCAAGTCTCAGCACTTGGACTTGACTATTTGATTTTCCTCCATCATTATATACACCTGTTTCTATCCTTTGTGTGTGAGCCTTGAAAATCAGAGCTCATGTAAGAGTTTCATGTTCAGTCACGTCTACCTTTTCCTTCTCTTCCTAATAGAGATCATTCATGATCATATCACTGAAATATCATTTTTGAGAGCCCACTTTCTCCTGCTAAACCCCCTTAACTCATGGGATCTAACTACCTTTTCCCTGAAATTTTTGAAAACTGTTCTTCTAAGTTCAAGTGTACCCACCAGATTATTTCCAACATTCCCCTCCTTTTCTGTCTAAAACAGCATTCATAATCATGTCCCTCAAAGTTGCCATAAAGTTCTGGCAACTTTGTTGCCTTGTTACCCAATGCTGGTTAAAATCTGATCCAGACTAGGAATTTCTGATCTAGACTAGGAATTTCTATCTTTCCTTACTCCATCTTCCAAAGGATTACATTCTCAGGAAGGTAGAACATCAGTTTATAAGTTTTTCTCTTTTTAGAGCAATTTCTAATACATATCTAGCTAGATGAAGGTCCCCCTCAGAATAAACTACATCTGCTGTCTTTGCCAGCTTGTGAAGTATCAGGAATTCATCCATTTTCTATATCTATCTGGATAGTGATCATCATCATCATCATAACAAGAAGAAAATCTATATAACTCTTGCCATGTGCCAGGCACAATGCTGTGCTTTACAAATATCTCATTTGATCTTCACAATAATTCTGAAAGGACTTATTCAAACTCATATAGCTAGTATGTATCTACAGCTGAATTTGAACTCAAGCCTTCCTGATTCCAGGCCATAATCTATTCTATTCAACTATATTTTCCCTACATTATCTTTTATTTTTCTCCCCTTCTGTATGCATTCAAGTATTTTCTACCAAGCCTTCCTTCCCAGAGAATGATATCCATGTAACTTTATTTCTTAATGTCCCATGAGGTGACACAGTGGATACAGCACCAGATCTAGAATCAGGAGGATCTGAGTTCAAATATGCCTCAGACACCAACTGGGTGATCCTGGGCAAGTCACTTAACTCTGCCTCAGTTTCCTCATCTGTAAAATAATCTAGAGAAGGAAATGGCAGTATCCTTGCCAAGAAAGCCCCAAATAGGGTCACAAAGAGTGAACAATTGAACAACAAAAACAATTATCTCTTAATGCACATCATTATTTCAGTATCTTTTCTGAATCATCTGCATTAGGCATGTTCTTTGCCTTCAAGAAATTTACTGTCTCTTGACACTTCCTAGCTGTGTGACCCTACACAAGTAATTTAATCCCAATTGCTTCAGAGGAAAGAAGGAAGGAAGGAAGGAAGGAAGGAAGGAAGGGAGGGAGGGAGGGAGGGAGAGAGAGAGAGAGAGAGAGAGAGAGAGAGAGAGAGAGAGAGAGAGAGAGAGAGAGAGAGAGAGAGAGAAAGAGAGAAAGAAAGAAAGAAAAAGAAAGAAAGAAAGAAAGAAAGAAAGAGAAAGAAAGAAAGAAAGAAAGAAAGAAAGAAAGAAAGAAAGAAAGAAAGAAAGAAAGAAAGAAAGAAAGAAAGAAAGAAAGAAAGAAAGAAAGAAGGAAGGAAGAAAAGAAATTTTCTATTTGGAGAAATAAGACATACTCATCAAAGGCATTGGTTTTTAACAAGCTGGTGTAGCTGCTACTCTGAGGAAAGAGGGACACCTCAGCAAAAGTATATTTACAAAATTGGGAGGTCACACAGGTATGGCCATCTGACATCAATAACACACTCCTAGTGGTGAATGCTAGTGCCCTGTATCCTCATTTTCAGCCCCAGAAAGACACTTCCTCTGCCATTTTCTACAAGGAACAAAAGCAGAATTGATCTCTGGGTTCCTAGATTAACTAGATTAAGGAAAGAATGAGTGGGGGAGATGATTTTTATTGGATCAATATCTTCTGGAAGGGAAGAAAGGGAGAAGATGAGATAGACAAAGGGGAGATAGAACATGATTATGGGAGTTTATTTCCTTGGCAGAATGAATTCTCAGAAAGTGAAAAGCTTGTTATTTATTTATTTTTTTAGTTCTTTAACAAATGTGTGTTGAAGGGATGGCATGGGATAGGTAGAAGGAAAAGTTATTTCCTTTGAATTTCTTTGAGAAGCAGGGTGCAGGTAAAATGCTATTTGGTGAACATGGAAGTTAGATGCTAAAATTGCTTTGTTAAATTTGCATCACATCTAAATGGAAATATATTGCTGCAGTATACAGAGACAGTGTTTCTCCTTGATTTTATTTATTTGGTGCCCCCTCACGCTCTCCGCACCCCTGACTGCTAACTGCCCTTGTTGGAACCCTGCTGAGATCTTGGTATAGAAATACAGACAGGGCCAAAGACAACACTGAACCCAAACCATGTGTTTTCATTAAATAGACTGGCTGCTCTAGGGATGGGGATCCAAGAATCCATCTGTCCTTTACGATTTTTTCATTTACTGCAAATAGTTGAAACCAGATTAGCAAAGGCTGTTCCTAATGTGGAAATATCTTTGCTGAGCATAAAGGGGATCTATCCCAGCAGGATCCTACCTGCCCTCGGTTTGAATGTAAACCTCAGGGTTTGTTGCCCAAGTTCTTTCTTTAACTCTGTCCCCGGTTGAGGCCAAATCCTGTTCCCTGCTGGGCCCTGAGGCAAGTCGAAAGCTACTTACATTAATAGAAGAATTTTCAAGGAAAGCGCTAATGTGGTCAGCTTGGTGGATAAATGATGCAACGCTGTCAATCACTCAGATTGTTTTTAATTAAAATAATGTTATTACAGGGTCTCTAGTTGCTTTCGGCCATGAAAGCAATGACAACATCTGTTTAAGTGCCAGGACAAAAGCAACACAATGGATTGCAGCATCCAGATTTAAAAAAACAAAACAAAACAAAAAAACCAATGTCCTATGCAGCTGGAGTATTAAAAAAAGACCGAAAGACCAATTCCTTTGATAACTGTAACTAAGAACTTTTTTAAAATTCCATTATTTAAAATATAATTTAACATATTTAACATGTATTGGACTACCTGCCATCCAGGGAAAGGGGTGGGAGGGAGGAGAAGATCCATGTATATGCTTTGTAAATAAAAAGCTTTAATAAAAATTTTTTTAATTCCATTTTCTGAACTCTATCCTAATCATAAAACCTTCACTAAAATAATCTGTGTGAGAGTAAGGACTTTTACCTAAATGTGATCGCTTTAAAATGAGAGATTTTTATGTATTGGAGCTGGTTTGGAATGAAGAAAAGGTGCTTTGTCAGAAATATTGATGAATGTTGAAGTTCTTGACTGATCAGGGTTTCATATAGGATTAAAGAATGAGAGCTAGAAACTCCTGTAGACATCAGCTAGTTCACTTTCTTCTTTTCATAGATGCTAAGAGAGTTGAAATTATTTGTCTGAATTACCTGGATGTCAAAGTCAGGATTCAAATCCATGTCCTGGGAAGCCAAATCCAGACTACTCAGGCAATAATCTTGTAAAGTGCTAGGAGGAATAAGAGTGAGGAAGGATTTGCTTTAAGTTCACACACACACACACACACACACACACACACACACACACACACACACACATTTTATTTTTTTTTATTTATTTTTTTGCTGAGACTTGTCCAGGGTCACACAGCCAGGAAGTGTTAAGGGTCTGAGACCAGATTTGAATTTAGATACTCTTGTCTTCAGGGCTGGTGCTCTATCCACTTCACCACTTACCTGCCCCCATGTTTTTTTTTTTAAGTCTCCTTTCTCCCTTTCTTCAGTAAGCTCATATAAACAGAGTAGATAGGCGTCCTTTCCCTGATAATTTAGGAATTTTCAGCAAAAGGCAGAGTACTGCAAATGTAGTGTACCTTAGTATAGCCTCCTAGAGGTGACTGCAGCACATTTTCTAGCATATGGTAAAGAAAGTCCTCACTTTGAAGTTAGAAATTAAGGGTTTTGAATCTGTCCAGCCATTCTGGAAAACAATGTGAAATTATGCAAAGAAAATTACTAAAAATGTCCATATCCTATTTAACCCAAACCTCCCACTTTTAGGAATTATAGCCCAAGGAGGTCATTAACAACAACAACAACAAATAATAATAAATAAAATAAAACCAAAAAAATGCCACCTATATGCTAAAATAATTAAAGCAGCACTTTTTGTAGTAGCAGAGACCTGCAAACAAATTAGATACCTATACATTGGGGAACGTTTAAACAAATGGTGGTACATAATTGTAATGGAATATTACTGAGCTATAAGAAACAACAAACATGATGAGTACAGAGAAGTATGGAAAGACTTGTTTGAATTAATGCAAAGTGAAGTAAGCAGAGCCAGGAAAACAATTTACACAGTGATGACAACAAGGTAAATGGAGAGATCAACCACACACATGCAAATTCAAAAATGAATATATTGCACAATTTTAAAATACAAACATGACTCAAAAGAAGAGCCATGAGAAGATACTCTCTTGCAGAGGTGGTACTGATTTTCTGATTTTTCCAATGTATTGATCACTTATGCTAAATTTTTCCTCTTTTTGCCTTAAAAATGCTGCTTAACTGGGACAGCTAGTTGGTGCAATGGATAGAGCATCAGCCCTGAAGTCAGGAGGACCTGAGTTTGAAGATGACCTCAGACACTAAAAACACTTCCAAGGTGTGACCCTGGGCAAGTCACTTAATCCCAATTGCCTCAACAACAACAACAACAACAACATGCTGTTTAAGTGAAAGATTTGAAAGTGGTGGAATACCAAGAGAAACTATACTGACATAAAAAAGACATCAATTAAAACCAAAAAATTAATATATGCCATGGTTGCAACAATGTAAAACAGAAAGAATAACCTCAAAATAACTCAAACTAAGTGTCACAAAATTATAAAGAACAAGGTCAGTTCTCCCCCAAAAGAGCTATGTGAAGATACCTTCCTACTTTTCTTTGCAGAGTTCAGGATCTGGTATGTAACATGGACTGTACTATTTTCTTTTTGACACATTGATCAGTCTGCTGATTTCCCCCCCAATCTCTTCCCTCTTAAAATTCCTTGTCAAAGGATGGCTTTCTAGGAGAGAGATACAAGAGAAAACTTAGATGATGTAAAAATAAAGGATAGCTATATATATATATATATATATATATATATATATATTTAAAAAGAATATGGGTTAAAATTATAGCTTTTCTATCGATTAACTCAGTCAAGTCTTTTAACCTGTCTGACTTTCAGATTCCTCATTTACAAAAGATGATATTAGACTATATAATCTTGAAAGTTCATTCCAGTTCCAAATCTAATGAACTCCTCTGAGTATATAGAGGGTAGGGACAAAATTCCCCTGATGCTAGTATTCACCAAGACTGGTCTTGTTCTAGAAAGTCAATGTGTGTTTCAATATCTTTGAGATATATTTTGGAATGATGACAAGGTGAAGAAATCAATGTGGGTTTTTTTTTCATCTGTACGGAAGATCTGTTCCTTTCTTTACTTCGTGTGTGGGTTTTGTGTGACTCTGAGACTTCTCAGACATTCTCTGAGACAATGAATATAAAGAGGTCAGTCCTGTCTTTTACTTGGAAAAGCAAAACTTTCCTAGAGAGTTCTCTTGGTCTGGTAGGTCTGAGTGTTGTAGAAATGAGTTTCAAACCTACTCTGGGTCTGGATTGGGGATTTATTCATGATCAGGCCATCTGTCCATAGGTATTTGTTAAGTACTTTTTACTTACTTTGTTTTAGACAACTATGCTAAGCAGCAAGGGAGGGAAATCAAGAAAGACAAAAGCACAATTCCTACTCTCCAAGATCTCACATTCTGAGAAAGTTTGATAATTAGGTCAGATAAGGGTGAGCTAAGCATATACTTGAGTGTATTTTTGAGGTGTTTTTTCCCCCAATGGGAGAAAGCAATAATAGAGAAGATGAGTCAGTTAACTCTTTACCAATTTAGTATGTCACAGGCTACTTCAGCTTTTTCCTGCCCATCATCTCAGAGTTTAAGACCTTCCTCTAGTTATTGATCCATATTCTGCTCTATATCTTCCTACATTTCTCGTCCTTTTTGTAGCTAAACTCCTTGAGAAGGCCATCGATAATAGGGACCTCAATTTCCTCTCCTCTCATTCTCTTTTCTTTTTTTATAATAGCAGCTTCTAGACTTGAGTTTTTTAAGAACAAACAGAAAGGAGACAGAGCTCAATTTCTATTAAACTTCCTGCCTAATGAAGGTACCCGTGTGTAGGGGAAAACTTTGGTGCAGAAGAAAGAGTCTTACACTAGAGTTGAGATAAGTGGGCTCAAGTCTCAGTTCCAACACTAATTCTGTGACTGTCTTAATGTCCCTGAGCCTATTTTTCATCCATAATACAAAGATGTCCCTCTAAAGGGCTCAGTAAGCTGTCACATCAGAGGTGCTAGTCCTCCCTGAACACTCCATAAACCCCACCTGCTCATCCACAGTTCCTGTCCTCGAGTTGCATACAGTCCCTGGGGAAGTTATACTATTTTGCTGGATCTTCACTCCATACCCTCTCCAAGGCTCTATCCTGAGACATCTTTTCTTCTCTTTCTATGCCATTTCCTGTGGCAATCTCATCCACCCCCAAGGTTTCACCTCTCTGCAAATGACTCTGGGATCTATTTGTCCTCTACTAACTTCTATTTATGACTTCCATGCTCGAATCTCCAACTGCTCCTATCAATCACTCCTTGTTCCTCAGTAGTTTGATTCTGGGCTGGGTATAATAACCTGCACTCCAGAAACTAATACTGGGATGCTAAAATGCCTTTGTGGCAAACTTTCAAATACATTAGGTTATAACTTTCCACCCCCTTAACCTACAAAGGAAAAAAAAAGGTAAATAAAAACACTGAGGATTAAGGTCCATTCCTCGGGGTGTCAGATGGTCTGAGAGAAAGAAGCCTCCCTAGTGGTCCACCTTTTCACATGGTCTCTCACCCTGAGTAAAAGATGCTTTTTCAGACACAAACAGAGCAAAGAGGAAGTGGTTGAAACTAATCAGGTTTTTTTGAAGATACCAACATATCCATCTATGCTTCCAGTTGAAAAAGAATCCTCCCACCTGAATAGAATGTCTATACATATTCCACAGTCTTTCCAATTTCATATTTTCATAATCTCCTAGAAACTTCCTAGCGTTCTCCATGATAAAAAATTATAACTTCACTTGAGCCTCCTGAATTCATGCGCCAGTCTCCCATGACGTATTTATTCTGTACAAATTTACATTTACATGTGGTCTACTGGTCAGAATATAAGTTACTTGCAAACAGCTGACTGCTTCATTTTGTCTTTGGATTTCTAGTGTCTAGCAGAGTGACCACTGTAACATAGTAGATAATTAATAAATGTTTGTTGGTGAGTCATCAACCATATGCTATTAGTTTTACTTCTAATTCCAAGGCAATCACAATAAACTTTGGATAGAAAATGCCATCGCCATCCAGAAAGAACCATGGAGATTGAATATAAGTCAACACATGCTATGCTCACTTCTTTTTGTTGTTGTTGTTGTTGTTTTGTTTTATCTCCTGTGTTTTTTCTCTTTTGTTCTAATTTTTCTCTCACCATGATTCATAAAAAATGTGTGTTTGAAAAGTTAATATACATGTTTAACCAGAAAAAATATAACAATAAAAAAGCAAAAGAAAAAAGTTTTATTTCTAGAGCACAACTTTAATTGTTCTTATTAATAGTATTATTTTATGTTTTATTGATGCCTTTTATTGCCTTTGTAACCCCCCATTATTATCTATTTCCTGTTTCCCTCCTCTCAACAGTAAAAAAAGAACTAAGTAGAATTAAGTATCAGAATTTGTCAGAAGTCTGACCTCAGTCATCCCCCATTTCTTCTATAAGCAGAGAAAAACATTTCATCTCTTCTCAGGGACTAAGATTAAATTGTAACTGTCGTTATGAAGTATTGGAATGAACTGTGTTGGTATGAAGTGGATGAAAATCCAGCAGAAGAATATTAATTGAGGTTGTTCACATTATTGCAATCATTATTTGTGTTGCTCTGACATGACTTGTATCCCCTATCAGTCCTACTTAGTCACTGATCATATGCTATCAATAGAATATAAGTTCACTGAAGGCAGGAAATAAAGGCAATTTTTATCTCTATCTGTCCCCAGTACCTAGGATAGTTCATGGCGTATAGTAAAAGCTTAATAAATATTAGTAGACTGATAGACTGCCTCACGATTCTCTTGTATTACCATAGAACTGTTTGATTTTGCATGTTTTCTTCAAGATAATGATTTCTACTTTATTATTGCATTTTAATATAGACCAAGTATATTCATATCTTCATATGAGTTCAGAATTCATTTAATCCTCACAAATCATATCAGGTATTTAGTGGAGGACAGAATTATCCCCATTTTATAGCTAGTAATAATGCCTGAGATGTATATGAAGCTCTAAACTTTTCGAGGTTCAGTGGGTAGAGCCCTGAGCCTTAAAATCAGAAAAACCTGAATTCAATGTCAGCTTCGGATACTTACTGTATGATCCTGGGCAAGTCATTTAATCTTGTTTGCCTCAGTTTCCTCACTTGTAAAATGAGCTGAAGAAAGAAATAGCAAACCACTCCAATATCTTTTCCCAGAAACCTCCCAACAGGGCGATGAAGGGTGAGACGGCCGAAAACACGCTTTGCTCAGCATTTTATATAAATGATCTCATTTGATCCTTACAACCCTCTGAGGGCTTTGTACAAATGAGGAAACTGAAGTTAAATGACTTGAGTTGCCGAAGTTACAAGGCTAGAGGAACTGGAGCTTGAATTTGAAGTCCAAATTCAAGGAGCCTGATCAGGCTGGAAGCTCAGGGATAGCAAATACTTCATAGTTTTTTGTAGGTCTTTTCAAAGCCAGTCCTGGGATTCATACAAAGACATCCCAGACGTTCTTGTTACTGGATTGATTTAGGGGTTGGACTACATGACCTCTGGGACCCAATTTCACTCCGGAGAATATATGATTCCACGAGAAATTAATGAATTGGTTTGATTGGCCTCCTTGGGTTCTTCTCCCCAATGGGCAGGGCTCCAGAATCTGGAGCTTCTCCGGAATATCGTTAAGACTTTTCTCCGATTTCTGGGGAGATTCAGTCTCCCCCATTGTGTTTTTCTCCCCATTCTGGAGACACCACCAGAAAATCCCGGTGGCAGACGGAAGACACATCTGACATGAGTAGGGAGAAGCCTTGTTTCTGTGCGAGTTTTCACATAATTCACATTCCCTTTCCAAAGTGTCAACTGTGAAAGAAAATCTCCCGAGAGACAGTCTGGCTTTGCATGTGTGCTGGGCCGGGGATGTGGGGTCCTCCGAGCCCGGGGTGCCCATTCTGCTTAGGGTGGCTCCCTCCCCCATTCCCCCCGCCCGGGCCAGACAATAGTCTAGGCTGTGCGTGCTCCGTAGGGCACCAGGGGGCCCCAGCGGCCAGGACACAGGGAAAGCCAGGGGTGAAGAAACAGTCCAGCTGGAGCTGGGCAGAATCCCCAGCGCAGAGCCCCCTTCTAAGAGACTGCTGCTGTTCGTTGGTGGCCGGCAAGAGGTTTGTTTATGGCACCGAGGAGCAGAGGGAGATGGGGGAAGGGCCCCCAGGTCCTCCGTAGCGAGGACAGGATGTGCTGACTCCTGGGATCACGTGCCGGGGCCGGGGCCCAGGGCTGCCCCTTCTGCCCCGGAGAGCCCGGCCTGCCCTTCGGAGGCGGGAAGAAAAGGGACCCGGTGTGCCAAAGGGGACGGCCGCGGGAGGCTCCGGCAAGCTCGCCCGCTAAATTGGCCGTCGTCGAGCCGGCCTCCTCTCCCCTTTTCCTTGCCTCTGCCTTGACCCCGACCTTCTCTTGAATAATCGAGCTCGGCGCCACCCCCGTATCTCTTCGCTGGGGAAAAAAACTCCGAGTCGGAATACTGTGGCCATTTTTTAATTATCTGCACAGGGAAAACAAATCCCTGCATTCAGTGGAAACGCTGAAGCTTGACTAGGGAATCACCCTTCCCCATCAGCAAGGGCCCGGGTGGTTTTATTAAAACACGCACACACGACACACACACACACACACACACACACACACACACACACACGGAGCAAGAAGCTTGAAGCCTGTTAATATCAGAGCGGCTCAACCAAGGCTGTTGCCCAAACTGATCAAGTTAAAACGGCGTCCTCGTTTGCCATCGGGGTGCTGAAATAAAAGGGAAAGGGTTCCAAAGGGCTATGGGGTTTTAACCCAAGGGACCTTTAAATGTGCCCTCTTTTTTTTTTTTTTTTTTAATTAAAACTAAGATGGAAACCTGAAACCAGGCTAAGAAAGGCAGAAATGCAAGGGCGATTGCTTTCTGCCCGGGGCAGCTCCTTCCTTCCCCTCTGGGATTGAAACCCTTCCACGTGTGGCAGTCTCAGGTAAAGTGCGTGACCTCAGGTGAACGCCTTTCCCTCGGGATTCCCTGTCTTTTGTGTGCTCGCTCCCCTCTGGGAGCCCTTCGGGGCCTGCTCGCCGCCTCCCGTGTCTTCTGGAGGCTAAGCATTCAAAGTTCAGCTTGGAGAACCGCTGTGATCAATGAACTCCCCGGAGACAGCTTTATCTGAAACCTGGACATTGGGGAACCACATAGAAAAGCAGTGGGAACAATCCTCCCAAGCGCTCTTTACAAGCTGGACACTTAAAGGCTCCCGACTTTAACCAGCTGTGATCCGGGGACAGCTGCAGACGCCTAGACTCGTTGCAGGCACGTTTCTCACCGAAACTGCTTTCTGAGCAAGCCCCCGCGTCCTCCACGCCACACACTGGGCGCCGAATGGGGGTTTTTTGCTGCAGTTGCGGGAGGGAGGAAATCAATCAATAAGTATTTATGAAGCACCTACTATGTGCTAGACACTATAGTACAAAGCAGGAAACAATTCCTTCTTTTAGTTGGAAAAACAAGCTTGTTTTGTGATAACAGAGCTGAGGAGGGGAGAAGTTCCCGTTAACATCAAAGAATTATCTCTAGATATTTGGACTTTTTTTTTTTTTTTTTTTGGAAAGCTTGGCAGTTTACAAAAGTCTGGTTCTCTCTTAAATTCTCCAAATTTAATTTACACTTGAATTCAAGCTCCAGTTCCTCTAGCCATGTAACTTCAGCAACTCAAGTCATTTAACTGAGTTCAGTCTCAGGCTGAGACTGTTTAAAACAAATCCTGAAGAATTGGATTCTTAAAATTTGGGGTTTTACCTTAAGTTTTTGTTTAATAAGGTTTCAAGATTATTTAATTTCTTAATAACATTCTCTATTGGAAAAATTACTCTCCCCCCAAAAAGAGGATATTTGGGGGAATGGGAAAGGAAAAGAATATCTGTGTAATGAATCATAGATCCTATCAGTTAAAAGATGAAGTGTTAATAAATTTCAAGATTGAATAAGATTTCAATATGCTTTAAAAAGGACGTAAGCCCAACCAGAATCTTATGATGAGATAATATTATTACTTTTGTTCTATTTTGTTATTGACTGTATAATTTCATTAGGGAGGAGGGAGCAATCTTTATTTTATAGCTGCTAGGAATTTCATTATCATTTTCCCCCTACCTCATGCTCGAGAAGTGAAAATATGCAAAGACTTCTCCCAACATTTGATTTATTTTCCTACAAAGGGAAAGGAAATAAGAAAAGTAATTTTTTTTAAAAATGGAATTAAATTCTCTTGTTGTTCACCCAATTAATAGATGGGCAATTACCAAAGAAGAGATTTGTGGGTTGGTTGTAGCTGGCTCTTAACTTAATGTTAACTTACATTTAATTAGCTGGGCCAGATGGAAGCTGGCTAAGCTTTGCATGGAGGCTTATGGGGGGAAAAAGACATAATCTTCCATTTTGTCAAAGGAACTAAGACCACAGATTAAAGGTCAGGGTTCTTTTCAGAATTTAAAGAGGGGATGCGGAGTGTCTGACCACAAGAAACAGCAAGGGTGCTGGCTGGGCAGTTTAACCCTTAGGCTACCAGAACCCTGTATCAACCCCATTCATCTCAGGTCCCAAATGAAGACAGAGCTCTGACTGGGAGCAGGGTCAGGCAGAGCAGACACATAAAAAGGCAAGAAGGGATTTCAGTCTTAGCAAAAGAGCTCACTTCTGAGAAAGGGCATCTTGTTTAGCTTTGGGGATTATACCCAGATTCTAGGGGAAAAGGCATCCACGACTGTCCCTCAAGGAGCAAATATAATGTGTGCAACTGAAGAGAGCCAAGGCATAAAAAGAAATCCAGAATCAGTTAACAGAATGATTGGAAAAAATTGAAAGAGAAGAAAATAAATCTCTGATGTTTATATAAATACTTCTTCTTCTTCCCCCTCCCTCCTTTTTTTCTTTCCTTCCCCTTCTCTCTCTCTTTTTTTAATATCTCCTTCTGTCTTTCTCTTCCTCTCCTTGGCTATTTCTTTTTATCTCTCTTCCTTTCTCCTTTCTTTCCCCCTCTTACCCTCTCTTTGTCTCTTTATCTGTTTTCTTTCTTTTCCTCTACCTTCTTTCTCTTCTCCCTTCTCCCTTTCTTTCCTTCTCTCTTCTGTGTCTCTTTATATTTTTCTCTCCCTCTTTGTTTCTCTCTTTTAATCTCTTTCTCCCTCCCTTTTTCTGTCTCTCTGCTTCTCTCTATATTTTTTTTTCTTGCTCACCTTTTCTGTCCTTCTCTCTGTGTCTTTTATTTCTATTCTTCTTTCTCTGTTTATCTCTGTCTTTTTAGTCTTTTTCTCCCTCCTTCTCTCTCTGTTTTTTTTCTCTCTATCTCATTCCATAACTATTTTCTCTCTTTTTCTTCCTTTCTCTCTTTCTCTTTCTGTGTCTTTTTAAAAAAATCTCCCTCCCTCTTTTTCTCTTCCCTCTCCTCCTTCCCTTCCCCTTTAAACATCAATAGAATTATATAATGGAAAAAGGGCTGGCTTAGGTTAGAACCCAAGTTCAACCTTCCCCCACTTCTGACACAAACATGTATGTGATCTTCAGCAATTCACTTCACTCCCTTGGCTTCAGTTTTGTCATTTATGCTAAGGAGTTAGTTCCAGTTGTATATCTCTGATGCTCTTATTCTCTAATAAGGGACAAAACCTCAATCTAGGATCTCCCGACCTTGAATCTGGCCCCCTACTGACCACATTAGATTCCTCATTACAAGCCTGGAATATAAGCTAGTTGTTTTGCTTTGGCTCCCAAATCATAGAACTTACCTGAGGAGCTGAAGAGTCTACATGCAAAGTTTACCCAGTGTCTGAGATTTAAATGGCTTTGTGTTCTACCCTCCCCACTCCCAAATGGGGCTTTATAATGATTCTATGTTTTTGGATGTTGTCAGTGTTAAGTTTTATGGACTGGAGAAGTGAATATTGGTTGATAAGAAACAACTGTCCATGTTTACTTTTATAGGCAATCAGTCTTAACATTGATTAGAACCCAGTTGTGCTCTGATTTCAGCAATCCCAAGCTGTTCCCTGACACACACAAAAGCTGTCTTTTAAATGCTCTCAGGGATGCTGTGTGGCTGTGAGTTGCAAAAAAAAATTATAAGTTCCAAATAATCGAGAGTGTGTGTGGCTCAAAGGAAAAGCAAGAATATGATGAATATGAGTAGACTGGATAATTATCAGCATTGATTCCATGATCTGTGAACTTGAAGGATGGAAGAGGGGGAGGACAGATAGAGGGAGGTGGAAGCAGGTTAATTTCCCTCCTTTTCTGAAATAACTTTGTATTTACATATGTTGTCTGCTTTACAGAGTGTGCTAGAGTTAGCTCAAAAGAATTCCAATTGTTAAATTTTCGGTGTAAGCATTTATGCCTTGGGAATGGGAAAAACCTACAAATCTGGGCATGATTTCTTATTTTGTTGATTGCCTTGACTTAAGAAAGTGATGGAGAAAGTATTAATAATGCAGATTAAATGTGAAAGAGGAACTAGCCCTCTCCCCTCCCCTCTCCTTTTAACCCAGAGAGCCAATTGTTAAACATTTAGCAGCACACTTCTGCTTGTAACAGATTTAGGAGGTACCCCGAGGCAGTAAGGTATGGTCAGCCAATTCTTGGGGAAGGGGGTTTAAGCATGACCTCTCTCATTTAGCTGCCATGAAGACTATAAATAAGTCAACTTCTTTTGGGGGCCTCAGTTTTCTTATCTATAAAATCAGAGAATTGGACTATATAGGCCCTCACCCTTCAAAATCTAAATCTATGGTCTAATATGTTGTATTCCCCAGTATATTGGAAGTTCCTTCAAGGCAGAAGCTGTTTTTTCTCTTTCTAACATAGTCAGAGCTTAATAAAAAAAATTATCTTAATTGAATTGAAAATCCCAAGTAATTTTCTGTTTTGATATCCATATTGCATACAGATGAAATCTGTGTGCACTTATATGTGCTATATATTATTACAGAAGCTAATTTGATGTGGAGATTTACATGTACTTTTTTTGCATTTGTTTTTACATGAGATAGCCAATCCTTTAGCTCCAAAATCAAGTGAATTGTCAGGAAATTAAGCTTTAGCATGTCATTCATTGATGATGATATGTTTTGAGCAACCCAAACCATTTTTTAAAGGAAAAATTCTGTAGCTAATGCTTTGGGTTTGTAGAACCCTAAAGGAATCTGCTTGGCCCCCTGGATTGCTAATGAAACTCCAAAGATCTCTTTTCATTTGAGTTTCTTAACTCTGATTTCTTCAAGATTAGTTGGGGCAGAAAATATTTTGGAAGAAAAAATAAACTATGAGAATTATTTGTGGTCTTAGTTCCCCTTTTTGTTGTCACAGAATCTTAAGAAACAGGAATTCCTCTGTGTAAAAATGTTATCGACTGGATGACTTTGAAAGGAATCCCCTCTCTCTCCCTACCTCCACACTAGTAAAAGTGATCAACTAGCCTTTGTGACCAGCCCTAGAAAAATGCTCCTCTGTAAAATAATATGAGCTATCATAAACATAAATGGCACTGTCACTCTTTAACAGTCGATGGCACATGGTTTAGATTATTCATCTATTTAAAGCCCCATCAAGATCTAGTGGAGTCAACTTTTTTAAAAGCCTTGTCTATAGAACACAATCATTTTCAAAATTTTTTTAAATCAATATTCTTGTTTTCACATCACCTTTATTTCCAAATATCTCTCTCCCTACTCTTCTACCCAGAAATCCACACTTTGCAAGAAAGAATAAAAACAGAGGAAGAAAAAACAAAATTGACTAATACATCAGGAGAGTTTGACATTATGTGCAATGTTTCTCACCCATAGTCACTCACCCTCTCTCTGCAAAAAAGAGAGGAAGATGCATTTTCTTACCTCTAATTTGTGTTAAGGTTGGTCATCATAATCACACAGCCTAGAATCCTATCTTGATTCAAACTCAACTCCCAACAAAAAGCTCCTCGCCCCTTAAGAATAGTCCCCTCTTGACGGAACAACTATGTGACCCAGACCTTGCCAGATTCTAATGGATCGCTTACAGGAAATAAAAAGTTAAAGGGGAGGATGAGTCAGTTGGCTTCAGAGCTAAACAGTTTCCACAGAACTTAAATAATGAATACCCCATACGAAAGAGATCCCAGACAGTTATAGAACACATGTACGCTAAGCTGAGACCCCTTCAGGGGCCAGTTGGGATCTTGTCCATCTGGGTGAGTTACTGAAATGGGGGACTCCTTGGAAATGAAGAGTCAGTCTCTGAGCCCAAGTTGGGGGCATGCCATATTCATCTTCAGAAATCCTCAGTGAAAGGAACTGTTTGGTTCACTTTGGTAATCAGTGTCTCCCTATGTTCTAACCAATGTGCTCATGTCCAGGGGGATCTGCCAAGTGGGCCTCTCTTTACTAGGTTATTGAAAACAACAGAAATTTGTTCATTTTTAAAATGTCCCTTAAAATGTGAGTGAGTACTTTAGGATTTCCTAGATGAGTTGGGGAGAGAAATGGGGTTTGGAGAGGAGGGAAAAAGGAGCAAAGATTTGGAAACCTGGTACAGATATGTCTAGACTTTAAGAACATCCATATTTAGAAATCACTATGTATTATCAATAATAATAATAATAGCTAACACTTATATAAAGCTTAATGTGTGTCAGGCACTGTGATAAGCACTTTACAACAATCCTTGGAGGCAGGGGATAATATTATCCCCATTTCATAGATGAGGAAACTGAGTCAAAGAGTAAATGATATACAATTAGTAAGTATCTGAGGCAGAATTTGAACTCAGGTCTTCCCAAGGCCATGTCCAACACTAT
Source organism: Sarcophilus harrisii (assembly GCF_902635505.1). Classification (NCBI taxonomy): domain Eukaryota; kingdom Metazoa; phylum Chordata; class Mammalia; order Dasyuromorphia; family Dasyuridae; genus Sarcophilus; species Sarcophilus harrisii. Next base: position 204,891,191 of record NC_045431.1, read on the forward strand.
ATATCATGTCAAATTCAGGAGAATCATTCACATTATAGAAGGAGGTTTTTTACTTTATAAAGTAAGGGTTCTTAACCTTTATTTTTATTCTTAACCCCTCTACATTCTGTAAAAACATTTTAAATGCATAAAATACATAGGATTATAAAGAAAAACAATTCTATTGAAAGATAGTTATCAAATCCATTTTAAAAATATGTTCATGAACTTTGATTAAGAACTCTTACCATCAAGTGATTTTTTAAAGGGCTCTTGGTACATTTAGATGGTTATTTCTCGGAGACAACCTGACTTTATGGACAGAGAGCCTGCTTTATATTCAAGAAGAACATATTAAATCCTACTTTTGCCACATATTAATTGTATACCCTTGGACACAGAGTTACTAGGTGGAGCCTTAGAGTGCTAGACCTGGACTCAAGAAACCTCACCTTCATGAGTTCAAATCTGACCTCAGACACTTACTGACTGTGTGAGTCTAGGCAAGTCACTTCATTCTGTTTACCTCAGTTTCTTCCTCCATACTGAGCTAGAGAAGGAAATGGCAAACCATTCTATTATCTTTGCCAAGAAAACCCCATATGGAGTTCTGGAAATGAGAGTTGGACATGACTAATCAGCTAAACAATGGCAACCACTACAAAATAACCTTGGACAAAAGCACATAACCTCTCAATGTCTCAAGAACTCTTAAGACTCTAAAATTGCAAACGCTGATGAAATCATGGATCCAGATGAATAAAAGCTCCAAATAACATTTGATCAGAAATATAGGAGTTAAAAGTCCTGACTCTTCTCATAGAATCAAAAGTTCACAGTTGGGAGGGACCTTTAAAGATCATGTAATCCATTCCCCTGGTCTTTTGCTTTTCTTTTTTTCAAGATTGGGTCTTCCTATCTTGACCAGAGTAAGAATAGCCATTCATGCCTTGATCCCATTAATGATAGGCAGAGAAACTTTAACCTGCACCATTTTTCTTGTCCATATATCTTTAGGCAGCCTGTTGACCCTCTGCTCCCAAGGGTTCATCCTCTTACTGACTCATAGCATGGACACTACTGTAGCTTGGAACTCCTTAATCCAAGCATTCCACCAGCCTCAATTTCGCTCAGTATCAGGGATGAGCACTCTAGCCCCCACCCCCTCATTTTACAGATGAAGAAACTGAGGTTTAGGGAAGTCATGCTCCTTGTATTTAGAGGCAGAGCTATCAATGAAAGTCAGGTTCTCTGACTCCAGATCCAATATTCTTCCATTCCACTAAGTTTTCCCCAGAGCTAATAATTTCCTTAAGGCAGGTAGGTGAGTGCTTGCTCTTGCTCTTGCAGTAAACTATTTAGAGTTTGGGCATTTTTTTTATATTGGACAAATAATTTTTCCATAATCTAGAATAATTTCTTATAGTTAAGAGAAGTGACAGGAGCATTTTGTAGCCTGACTTCCAGCACTTTTCCATCCGAAACCTGTAGTAGTGTGAGTCCTTCCTAAAACCGGGGTGCAGAAGATGAGGGGTAGATAGTTTGTTGGGGATCATGAAGAGTTTCTCACTTCCTGTTTCCCCCTACCAGCACCAAATTGCTAATGGCAGCTAATTACCCAGATTATTGCTCAGTTAATAGAAAATGCCCAAGTCAGCTCTGAAGAGAATAGTATTCTGGGGACAGTTAGGTGGTGCAGTGAATAGAGCAGCAGCCCTGAAGTCAGGAGGACCTGAGTTCAAATGTGATCTCAGACACTTAATACTTCCTGTGTGACCCTGGGTAAATCACTTAACCCCAATTGCCTTCGGGAGGAGGGGGGGGGGGGAGAGAGAGAGAGAGAGAGAGAGAGAGAGAGAGAGAGAGAGAGAGAGAGAGAGAGGGAGGGAGGGAGGAGGAGAGGGAGGGAGGAGGAGGGAGGGAGAAAGAGAAAGAAATTGTGAGATAATGACATCGGCCTTGGAAAAGACAAGATCTAGAAATAGGATTTTGACATCTGTTGTTGTTCAGTTGTGTCCATGACTCCATTTGGGGTTTTCTTGGCAGAGATAGTGGACTGCTTGTCCATTTCCTTCCCCAATTCATTTTACAGACGAGGAAACTAAGGCAAACAAGGCAAAGTGATTTTCCCAGGGTCCCATTTTTTAGTAAAATGTCTGGAGTCAGATTTGTGCCATATGAACTATGGTGCTACCTAGCTGAAATTTCTGACATCCAGGAAAGACTTTTCTTCCCTCCCAACTATGGTTAGACATATCTTGGTCTTCAGGATGATCTGAGTTCTAATCCTTACATAAAGATTTATTAGCTTCGTGATCCTCTCTTTGTCTATAAAACGGAGAATATAATTCCTTGAGAGTAAAGACTGTTTCATTTTTATTTTTATATCTCCAGCATAGGGCAACATTTGGTAGGTGCTTACTAAATGCTTGAATAATGGGAGCACCTGCCTCATAGAGTTATTTTGAGGATCAAATGAGATCATGTATGTTATGTTCTTTTCAAACCAAGCTTTCATGCATATGATGCATATGATGTTACTAAGTGATAACAGCTTTCATGCATATGATGCTTGGTATTAGTAGTATTTTGCCCAGGTGGAGTTGGATTAATATCTCCCAGTTGGTTTTAGAACCTCAGTTTCCCCATCTCTAAAATGGGAAGCTTTGATTCAATGACCTAAGATCCCTCCTAGCTTTGTGATCCTCTATAATATCTTGGCAGAGATCTGTTGCTGGTGATATCCAGGATGGGCTCTGAAGGGAGAAGGAGAGTGTACTCATATTATGGTATTAAGTTTAGTAGGGAATTTCTCATGATGCATAGTTCTGATGCACAGAGTATAGAACTAAGTCTGGAAGACCTGGATTGAAATTTTCCTTCAGATACTTAGTACTAGTAAGCAAATAACATGTCTATTTCCTCATCCATAAAATAAATTTAAAAAATAACACCTATTTTCTAGGGTAGCTGAGGATAAAAGGAGATAATACTTGTAAAGCTGTATATAAATGCTAGTTGTTATTATTATTATCATTATTATTACATACCTGATATATAACAAACTGGGTCTATAAATATAAAAATGAACAATAGTTCCTGCTATCAAAAGTCTTCCCTTTCGCTGGCAAGCTTTGAACTTCATTGTGCTCCATAGTTATTGTTACTGTGTCTCCGTGGTCCCAAATGATGCTTCTTGGGCAATACTCAGCCCTGCCGATATTATTGAATATGAGCCGCTCCAGCCCCGATGCTTTTCCTTCCAGAACAATGTGTGGGATCAATTACTCTGGACATTTTCAAGGGAAGAAGGTGGTGGTATAGCACAGCGTTGGATCTTGGGGATTTTTTAGGAACAGAGCTGGGAGAAATGGCCAAACACATAGCCCTTCTGCTAAGGCTAGAGGACCCTAACTTGAGCCTCTTCTTGATTTCACTGAGGTCATACTCAGAGACAAAACCATTAGGGAGAAGTAGTCCTGAAGCACTAGGATCAGACTAATCTTGTTATCCCTCTTTCTCCTAAAGTCCCTTTCCCTACAGCAGAGGTTTCCAAGCATTTCTGTGTCATGGACTCCCTTGGTGAAGTCTATGGAACCCTTCTCAAAAAAAAATGTTTTAAAATTCATAAAATAAAATACCGAGGATTAAAATGGAAACTTTATATTGAAATGTAAAAATCAAAAGGTTTTTAACAATGAAATAAAGGAACCCCAATCCTAGTGCAATGAATTTTTCTTCCCCCTTGGACCAAACACAGATATTCTCTATTTGCTCCAAAGCATACTAAGGGATAATTTGGACATTCACAGTTATTTTCTGCTCTTCTCCTTCCTGTCCAGCAGGAAGGACTGAGGGGACCTCGGATTGACTAATGAGCCTGAACCCAGAGGACATACAAAAAGGGCCAACACATCCCTCTCCCTCCCTCTTTGGAGATATGACCATCCAGGTGACAAGATGTGATAACAGTAAGAGCCTGACAAAGTGCCATTCCTCCCCACTTGGATTCAGTTTGGAGTGTCTAGTGGTGATTTTCCTAGAGCAACCTCAGACATTGAGTAGGTGCCATACCTTTGTGAGAGAGGGAGGCCATCTGCCTAGGAGCCCATATTCTCTTGGAAAAAGCACTTGTAACACTGGCAGGGATGGGACTGACTATGGTGAAACTAGATGGTCCAGGCAAGTCCTTCCTACAGGTCCATCTCTTTCAATCCTAGCATCATTCCCTCTACTCAGCCAGCCTTTAGTGCCTTTCCCCTAAAGCCTAGAGGGATGGATTCTATTTGCTTAATCCAGCTGGTCCCATCTCTGGGAAAGGATGAGTGTAGGAGGTGGGAGGTAGACACTGTCTGAATTTTTTAACCGGTGGGTTGTTTGCCTGGAGCTGCTCCTGAACTCTGTAGAAGTTCCTTACATCTCCCTCAGTACCCGACTTCTGATCCAGGTTGGAGAAGTTTGTCTATACTTGAATTTTCGCCACTTGTCCTAGAACCATTGAAAATGGTCACACATTTATGTACCGAAGTACCTTAAGGTTTGCAAAGTTCCAATGACAGGGAACTTGTCATTGTTCTCATTTTTACAGATAAGGACACTGAGTACCAGAGAAGTCAAGTGTAAAATCATAGAGTGACTGTGGCAAAATGAAAACCTCATTGAGTGCTTGGAATTCAAATCTTGGATTTGAATGGATTTGAATCCTTGTCATCGTCACTTAATACATGCATCACCTTTAATAAGTCAATTAGCTCCCTGAGCCTCAGGTTGCTCACTTGTCAAAGGAGTAAGGGCTACATGTCCCTTCTAGTTCAATAAGTCAACTTCTCAGTTTTCCTAGAAACTCTAGAATCCTATAAATTATAGATAAGTTTTTGGTCTGAATCAGTGAAGGGAGTTTTCGTCTTGGAAGACGTCCCGATATCATAAATCCATATCCTCCCATCCTATCCCTAACCGAAAATAAAAAATCCAAAACAAAACCCGTAACAGACCAAGGAGACACTTGTTTGAGGTGAAACATTAATTTAAAGTGTATTGGGTAGAGCATCACCTTTGGAATCAGAAAGGTCTGAATTCAAGTCTGTCCTCCGATACTTACCATCTATGTGATCTTGAGCAATGCCTTTAATCCTATCAGCCTCAGTTTCCTCATCTGTAAATGAGGCAGTATCTCTGCCAAGGGTCACAGAAAATTGGACGTGATTGAAAAACTGGAGTACACTAATGGAGGAAGCCAACTTTAGGCATTTTATTGTTTAAGGAAGGCCACCTGTTGCATGAGTTGTAGAAAGGAAAACTTAATGAAAAAGCAGAGGAGCCAGCCAGGCCTTGGATTCTAACCAAAAAAGAAAAAATAAGGACACCTGTGAGTATTATTACCAGGAAGGCCCATGAGGTGAGAGACCAGGAACTGGATACTGAAAGATTAAATACAATTTACAGAGTTAATGACAATCTAAATAAGAATGAAAAAATGGAAGGAGAATGGGGAAAGGAATTGTGCATTTATTGGGCTCTTAATGAACAGAACACAGCAGGTAAACATGGATTGAGGCTGTGGTTTGACAAGGAAAAATAGATGTATTTTCCAGGCTGGTGCAGAAATGGATCACAAAAGAAATTTTGCAAATATCTAGGAGGAGGAGGAAGAGGAGGAGAATGGGGAAATGAAGGGCTGCTAATTAGCTGAGAAGTAGGGCATTACACCAGAGCTGAGGAAATAACAGCAGAGCTAAATTCTTAGGCCCTTTCAGCCTTCACTGTAAGGAGCTCTGGTAAGAATGAATTAGGCACAGCCAGACCAGAGGATGGAGCAGGAAGAGCTAATCAGTGTTAAAGGGCATGAGAAGAATCTGCAGCCCTCACCCACCCTTTTGGGGTTGATTATGGTAGCTGGGATTGGTTTATTTGATTTGATTTTTTAAACAGGGAAAGAAAACAACACTAGACCATGTCATTGTCCATGAAGTTGGCAGGGGCAGCATCCAAACGTCTGAGACAAACAGTACTAGAATAGCAACAGCAATGGGGAGGGGGGGAGAGTGACAATTTAGGGAGGATTCCACAAACCAAGAAGCAAAACCCCGGTCTTCCCTTCCAGGAACAGCATTAGCCCAGCTCACCAAAAAAGGCAAATCTTGATAATAATGACAAATAACCATGATGGCTTCCCATGAAATTAACTGGAACAAAAAAACTTCATTTCGTTTTTTGTTGTTGTTCTTTCAAAATATGGTGTAGTTCTAAGCCTGGAGGCTTTTTGCAGGACACGAATACATAACAAAAGCCAAAATTTAGAACAAAATACTGAGGTAGAGGGTAAGACTTCCACTCCACTCCATTCCATCTAGGCGGTTTTTCTTCTTCCTTTCTTTTGTATGTGACCAAAATGAATCTTGGGGTGAAAAGACCAGGAGGTCTCAGACACAGACAGACTTTGGTGGTTTGTTGAAAGAGTAGCTGCTTGAATTATTTTTAAAAGGATGTGTGGGTTGATGATTAAAAGTTAAGTGGAAGATAAAGGACATTCTAGCCCTGTTAGATTGATGATTGGGACTGAGAGACATTGCTCATGGTGAGAAGGAGGAAGGAAAGTTAGACAGATGCCTGTAGGGGCTACTTAATTGAATGGCTCCACTGAGACCACCAGAGAGATTCTATATGCTGTGACTGCCAGAGACTCTGTGTGACATGGATCAGCAGGGAGCAAGCCCAGGGAGAGCACTGATAAGATATCACCAGAAAAAAATAAAAATAAAAGCAACCCCCTATAGTGTTGGAGGCAGGAGTTGCTCTTGTCACATGTGTTCTTTGTCCCGATCTGTATCTGACCACTGGACCCAGATGGCTGTGGAGGAGAAAGTGAGGCTGGTGATTTTGCACAGCTCCCTCTCACTTAAATCCAGTCACTTGTATATCATGGCCTCCCCTTCCTGATGTCCTGGTCCTCTGAGAATGGAGGACAAACAAGAATGCCTCTGTTAGTATTCTGTAAACCTGAGCACTCTTCACACTGATTGTGTGCAATTTGTGGGAAAGTGTACCTTTCGTTTATGAGAGAAGCATCCTATTGTTATTTTTCTTACTATGTGATGTAATTAAATACCTATTATCTGTAGCAATGGTGTGCTTTAGATGGCACGTTGGTGGTTGCTTCTGACCAGGGGTGTTGAGTTTTTGGTCATTGATGCCTTTTTTTTTTTTAAGTGAATGAAGGTCAATAGAATCCCTTGAACCTAAGGAATTTTTCTGAGGGCAAAAAAAAAGCAAAAAAAAAAAAAAATCAACAGATGAAAGAGAAGTACATACATAGTTTTGCCATTCTTTGGACTGACGGCAGAGCTCCATTTTTTTTTTTCCTGAGGCAATTGGGGTTAAGTGACTTGCCCAGAGTCACACAGCTAGGAAGTGTTAAGTATCTGAGATCACTTTTGAACTCAGGTACTCCTGACTTCAGGGCTGGAACTCTATCCCCTACTCCACCTAGTTGCCTCTTGAGCTCCATGTTTCTGGAATGGATTGGAGCAATAATAAGACAGCTTGTCTCTCTTTGCTCATAATGGGTACATACTACATTATCTCAGTAGCATCAGCCAATGTAAATGTGGCCACTTTGCGAAAGACTGGTCTTAGCTATCACTTCCTCATCTAGGACTCTAAAATTCTGCAAAAAACATGACCACTAAGCTTCTCAGGGGGTGGGAGTGGGGGTTTCTGATGGGGAACTACCCTTCCCTTGCAGCAGAAGTGGCTGATATAGATGTAAAGCCATCATCATTTCTTTTTTGAACTGACTGATTTCCAGTTTCACTTGGAAATTATTTGAGGATCCAGGAATTCTGTTATTCTACAGCCTAAAAAAAAAAATAGTAATACAACATCATAGCTCACAAGCCCCTACTACTATGGCTGACTTTTATTAGTCAGACAAAGGACACAATTACTCTGAGCTCATGTTGGACCCATTCTATTTGGCAACTTTATACGGCAGTTATCCCCATCTTTCTCCCAGAGAGGTGACTGAAAGTGACTTCTTCCAGAGAAATATAGCTCAATTTTCCTGAAAATCCCCACATGGGCCTTTGGTGGACCTTTAAATGGGAGAAGGTAAGAAGTTGGTTAGATTATTGGCAAAGACTACCATTCATGAGAAAGCGGTTCAAGATATTCTGAGTAGACTTGTGCTTGAAAGTATCTTTCTGAGCATATGTCCCTCTCCTTCATCTCATGAGTAGGGAGGTTCCCAGCAGAAATGGAGTACCATTATAATTTAGTAGCACAGTCACCTTATACCTCATCCATTCTCTTGATGCCTTTGAGAAAGCCTCTAGTCTTGAACACTTCCCTTTCCACAGAGTGGTTTGAGGCTGAGAAAATTATCTTCACTTTTACCCTCTTGATAAAACTTGGGATGTCCCCGTGACTGTGATACAATCTGCCCTTGTGGTCTTTCTCTTCTCTGTATCTGTGATCCTTTGAAGTCTATTAAAGGCAGGAAAACAAGGCTGTTGGTAAAGAAGTCTAATCCTAAGGCTGAGCACAGCTACTAAGAGGACTTTTTACATCTAGGAAAAGTACTTCTAGGTCCTGATTAGTTCAAAAAAAGAATCCCCTGAACTGGTCACTTGTATTCAAATTTGCATTGTTTAAAGTTAGAATTACGTAAAATAAGGTGTTTGGTTCCAGCCCAATGGAAATATACAGTGTAAATTTGAAGAAAGCAATCACTTTCAGGGAATTCATTATCAGTACTAATTGATACCTAACTGTGTCATAAATAATACTCAGGGAAAATATCCCAAGTGAACAAACTCTCTTTTGAGGTACAAGTGGAGGTGGAGGTGGAGAAGGAGATGTTGAGCTAAGACACTTCCTGCTGGTGAGGCATCTGCAATATGGGCCAAAGAATGAGGTTGATTACAACCAGCCTCTTCTTCCTAGCTTTCTATTTAAAATAAATAAATTGCTAACTAGGTGATAAATTATGCTGTCAAACACTCTTTGAGTCTAGCACTCTGAGACACAATCCTAGTTGCCATACCTTAGTTACAGCTTTAAGGCAAAGACTTCTTGTTATGTGCATTTCACTCTCAGCGGATAGACAAGGGAATATAGATGTATGTTGGCAAGTTGATCCTGATTATATTAGGGACCAAGAGATATCGGGAAAACTAAGTGTAATGTTTGGAATGACTGTTCTAGAGGATTTCATTAAAGGGGAGGGGAAGTTTGATTTGTAAATAATGTTATCCAACCCAGATTGTACAGTAAAATGTAAAATACACAGACTTTTGTGTCTTTTATTGGGAGATTCTCTAAAGAAGTACTAAAGTACTTCTTGCTGGACATCAGGCTGAATTATTGCCCATTTTTTACGAATTACTGTGCCTACGGAATCAATGTAAAGAAAAATGTTGAAAACACTTTTTAAAAAAAATTCAGCACAGGGCTTTCGAACAGCCTCCTCCAAACTGCTGAATATTCATTAGTCAGAAATATATGTGACTCTGAACTAGTGGTTAAGTACATGCAAGCCCTTGGTTGTTTCACCTTCTCCTGAGCACATTTTCATGATTAATTCAGGTGTACACCACAAGTCCCTGATGTGTATATATTTCTAGTTAGTGATGAACAATTTTTGCATAGATTGTAATGGGTGTGGATATTTTGCTCAGCAATTCTGGTCTTCTCCTAGATGGATCTGCAGATTTGTACCATTATTGCCGTCATTAATGACGTAGCTTGAGTCACTCCATTTTATCCGACATTCTGCTGGCTTGAGGACTTTACTTTGTCTTTGAAGCAGAAGATTCTTGGCTTCCTTAGGGACAGCTCAGATCCCATCTTGTACAAAAGATCTTTTTTGGTTTCCTCCCTCTTCCCACTCCTAGTGCTTTTCCTCTAAGCCTATCCCCATTTCATCCTTATATGTACATCTTTGTTGTCTCCTCCATTTGAATATGAGAAAGAGCAGGACTTGCTTTTGCATTTCTTTGTATCTCTAGTGCTTAGAACAGTGGTTGTTTATGGAGTCGATATTGAATAAATGCTTATTTTTGATGGACAAACTCACATGCTATACCCAGAACCATCACTGGTCGTTGTCATTCCTGGGGCAAATATCACAGATTGAGCCTTATTTGAGTTGGGATAGGGAGAAAAAAATAAACAGGCCTATGTTCTGAAGTGGAGAAAAGGCCCCTCCTCATTCCCTTTAGTTTTTAAAAATTATAGGAATGGAGAGTGGGATTAAAGAGGAATAGATTGAGATATCCTATCCAGGAACAATGGTAAAGTCAATTTGATCATGGTTTATGGTTTTAGAATTGGGGGGGATTGGGGCAGCTGGTGGAGCAGTGGATAGAGCATTAGCCCTGAAGTCAGGAGGACCTGAGTTCAAATCTGATCAAGTCAATTAGCCCCATTTACTTCAGGAAAAAAGAATTGGGGGAGGAGTAGAAGAGAAAAGGGTGAGAAAAGAGTGGTAGCTATGTAAGTAGGTGGGTGAATAAATATAACATAAATAAATATTATGTAGTTAACTGATTGGATATATGGAGTGAGAGAGAATGAGGAGCTGAACAAAGGATTACTCCAAACCTAAATGATGAGAAGTACCCTCAACAGAAAGAGCAAAGTCAGGAAAAGTAGAGAGTTTTGGATAAAAGCTAAAGGCACGTTGAGTTTCATGTTTGTAAGACAATAAAATTCAAAATTTCCAATAGGTAGTTAGGCTTCTGGGTTGCTGATATGGTCAGCTGATATGCCCAGTGCCCAAAACTTTTCTTAGATCTTTGGAACTTTAAAGATCATCTAGTCCATTTTGTAGATGGGGAAACTGAGGTACTGAAAATGAAAGTGATTTGCTAGGGTCACATGGATAGGAAGCGATCCAGCCAATGGGGAACATCATGGGGGTTAGGTAAGACATAGCCTCATTATTTCAGTCCTAGTTAAATTAAGCCATTAAGGGTAACAGGGAGATGGAGGCACCAAGTTATCACAGCATATGGGTGATATGTAAACAGGGCAGTGCCCAAGAGTTAAGGAAAAGGGTGAATGAGTCAAATACTAAATCAGCAAAACCAAATGGGAGCAGCACATCACAGTCCAAAGGAAGTAGGATCTGAGGCACTGTGGTAATTCTATTCAGAGATATAGGCAAATAGCCAGCTCAGGTGAAATATACACTTAATGAGGCAGGGGCTTTTTGGCCACATCAACACTTAGATTCCCCCAAAGCCAATAGCTCACTGGATCTGAGACCTGTCGTTCAACTAGCTCAATACTTGGTCTTAGCCCATGGCACCAGGAACTTGATGCAGGATGGCAACCGTGCAATACTGAGAGGTGAGAACTTCAGCCTACCTTTGGTGCCTTAATTGATATAATTCACCTCATCATGCATTCTGTCCAATTGATTCTTAAACAATGTCTTCACCTACTTGTCATCTTTCCTGTATACTTCCCTTTATCTAGAATGTCTTCCTTCCTTCTTTTGGTCCGTCAAATCCCTCCCCATCCTTTAACTGCTTCCTCTTCTAGAAAGAGTTCTTTTATCTTCCTGACTTACTCTTCAAATCTCACATAATACTTTGCTTTTTATAATCTAGTTATATGTATGTATATATATATATATTTATGTACATATATATGTGTAATTGAAATAATTATATGTCTCATTCCCACTATGAGACTGTGGTCTCCTTGAGGTAAAGATTAAGTAAATTGCCCAATTAACACAACTAGTAAGTATCAAAGTCCGATTTTGAACTCCAGACCAGGTACTGGCTCCATTGTGCCTTTTATTATGGTAGACAAAGAAATACCAAGACAAAACAGAAATTATTCCTGTCCTTTAGATCCAAATGTGGCTCACAGAGCATGTGTGCAAACATTTCTCCCCAATCCCTTTTCCACACAGCTAGCTAAAGTGATGTGCCTAATTGGTAGGTCAGATCATGTCACTCCTCTGCTCAATAACCTCCAGTGGCTCCCTCTTATCTCCAGGATCATATATAAATTCTTCAGTTTGGAATTTAAGTCCTTTAAATCTGGCCTTGATCTACCTTTCTAACCTTTCTATGATACCCTTCTCAAATTCTATTGGGTCAAACTTACTGTCATCATCTTCATTATTATAAATATCACCACCGTCATCATTAACAGCAGATTAGTTAATTGATTAACTTATTATTAAATATTATATTTTAACATAATTAATACAGTTATGTTATATATATTATATATATTTATATTATAATGTAATTTATACTATTTATAATACAATGTTTATATTATTACTAATAATAATGTATAGTATCTTAAGGTTTACAAACTGCTTCAGCAATATTATCTCATTTTATTTTTAAAACAACCCTGGGAGGTAGTTTTAATTTTATCCAATTTATAGTTGAAGTAATTGAAGCAAAGATTAAGTAAATTGCCCAGTAAACACAGCTGGCAAGTGTCAGAGTCTGGATTTGAATTCTGTTCTTCCTGACTCCAGGCCTGGTGCTGGCTTCATTGTGCCTATTAATGAGCAAAGGAGATACCAAGACAAAAGTGAAATTATTCCTATCCTTTAGGAGATGCTACTTGTACAAAAATAAATAAAATCTAAATACATGCAAAGTGAATGGTGGCTACTGGTACTGGAGGAAGATCATAGGTCACTTAATTGAGATGATTCCAAAAGCTAATTTCTTGGTCTTCCTTTCCCACATCATTTCCTAGAAGAAAACAGAGCTCATATATTTAGAGAAGTCCTGCCCAGCCTTTCACTTTCCAATTGCCCAATTTAATTAAAAAAAAAAAAGAATATACCAATTTCCAGAATTCCAAAGTGTTAGATATGAAAAATTTAGTTACTGGAAGGACATTGCCAAGTTAAGAAAAGCCTGGTTACTATTGCCCCTTGTGGTAATTCGTTGCCTCAGTTGCCCTTGATACCCAGCTTGACTAACCCAGTATTTTATAGATTGTGGTCTTCCCCAATGCCATATGATTTGGGGTATGTGGATATGGAGGATGGAGTAAAGCCAAGTTTATGCCAAAGAGAAGAGATATTGGGGTGGGGAGGACCAAGATCATTGTCTTTAAATAGCTGATGTAGAAAAGAGATTAAATTTCTCTTTGGCTTTAGATGGCAAAGAGTTAAAAGGGAGAATGTAAGAAAGAAAATTTTCCAACCCTCAAAACTGTCCAACAAGGAATTAATGGAAGTCAACGAAAAGGCAGTTGATGAGTGCTCACCATGAGCCAAGCACTATGCTAAGGATTCAAATAGAAAACTTGAGCTTTTATTAGCTAAGAGAATAGAAATAGGAGGGTTCAGTTTTAGGGTAGACAGAAAAGCCAGTGGGCTTTAGGAATGACTTTCAAGAAGAGCCTTGGATGGCCATTTGTCATGGAGATTGTAAAGAGGTTCACTCCATTGGGCAAAGGTTTGGACTGGATAACCCCTAAAATCCTATCCAAATCTGGGCTCCTATAATTACATGAAATAGTTTCATCAACTGATTTGAAATTTTCATAATTTAACTTTGGGCAGAAAAATCCTGTCTTGAAATTGGCAGTAGGATTTTATTGCCATCCTGTCCTCTTAATTATATTTGCTGTGTGTTGCTGTAATTGTTTCTCACAGATGGCAAAAGAATTTTGATCTTGGAGTTAGAAAACTTGGTTGAATGGTGCCCATTCCATTGTGGTCTCATTTCTTCTGTCAGAGCCTCAGTTTCTTTATCTGTAAAAAAAATTAAAAATATCCGTGCTTTAGAGTACATCTCAGATATATGATTTTATTAGTAACACAACTTGTCTGTACGTGGATAAGTCTGAAATTTAGTGAGCTTATGGTCCCACAATTAGGAAGTGTCAGAAACAAGATTTGAACCCCTAATTTTTCTGACTCCAAGTCCACAGTTCTATCTGCTGCCTCTGTAATAGAGAGGGTAGGTATGAGGACCAAATGAGATGATATATTTTTTAAAAAGCTCTTTATATCTAAAAAATATTCTATAGCTGTAAGCTATCATTTGAAAAGTGAATTCCAATAGGAGTCTCATTAATTATAGTCATCTAATGTGGGTCATTAACACTTGTCCAAGATCTCAGGAGCATTTAACTTCTATAATTGAAAAAAATGACATACCCATTGTTCACATCGTGGGGAGTAACCAGAACTGAATGTGTTTTGGGCTCTGCTAAATTTGCACATGGAAATAGGGGAGCGGTAGGAGAATCCAGACCTGGCACAAACTAGCTTTAAAACACTCATTACAAACCTGTGCCCTGTGTCCGTGGCATCTGGCTTCCTGAGGCCGCCTTGACTGTTAATTAATTAAAAGAGGGGTATATGAACCCAACCCGCAGAGAGGAAGGCTGTAAAATTAAGCAGGGAAGGAAGAAATAGGACTGTTCTCATTTGCTCAGGAAGTAGAAAAACTGCCTCCTAAAAGCCAGGGATGTGGAATTCAAAGCAGCTTGACAAAATAATAGCAAGATTCTATTGTGTCTTCCCTGGGCCAACTGGCCCTCCTTCTTAATGGGCGCGTTTTCTTCATTTGTAGGGCAAAGAGATTTTCAGATTTTTGTTAAAGGAAGGGAAAGGGGAGTGGTAGCATTTAGCAGAGTTAGGGTTTTTTTTTTTTTAACAGTTTTGTTGCCACCAAGAACAATTGCTGTGAGCGAGGTGTGACCTGGGAAAAACTTCCCAGGAAACTGTGCTCTGAATAGACCCGACCTGTGTGACTAGAGATGGAGGGATACTGAGTGGAGTTATGACTTCCTGTTTTTGCTTGTTCAGCTTCTGAATAGGATGAATGGCACATTTTTTTCAATTAAAAGTTGATTGGAAATTACTTGGTTTTGATAATTTTGATGGTTTTTTGAAGGAGTTACTGGCCTATTTGCTAGTTTTTGCACATGACTCCATCTCCCCACTCTGTTACTTTGAGTTGGCTGTTCCTCACATCTGATATGAAGTCTCTCTTCACCTCTACCTCCTAGCTTCCAAAGACCAGACCCCAACTGGTGGCATTTCCCCTTCTAAAGTGACCTTTCTTTTATTCCCTAGGAATCATGCAGGCACCCATTGATTTTCTTGTTTTTCCTGTTAGTAGATGAGCTTCTCAAAAGCAGAGACTTTGAGTAAATTTGCCTTTCTCCATCACCTAAGAGCTTAGAATAGTATCAAGTACCAATGCACATAGTAGGTGCATAAGGAATGCTTGATGATTTGTTGGCCATCAGTAAGCTCAGCATAGTACCAAGCACCAATGCACATAGTCGCTACATAAGAAATGCTTGTTATTGGTCAGCACATATAGTATGTGTAGGTTCTTAGTAAAGTTAGATAAGGCCTTAGAGTTTATCTGGAAGCAACTGTGGTAAGACCACTGGATTTGGAACCTGGGTTCAAATTCTATCTATGCCATTTACTACTTATATAATCTCAGGCAACTCACATAATTTCTCAGTGTTCTCTTCTAGAAAATGGGGATGTTGGATTACATAACTCCTAAAATCCCCTCTAACTCTAATCTATAATATTGCTGAGGATCTAGAGAAGGAAAGGCCATTTATTCTAGGTCACGTACAAAAAGAAGTAGTAGCAGCAACAATAGTTACCATTTCTATAGCACTTTGAGGTTTATAAAATATTTTATATATATTTTCTCATTTGATCCTTACAACAAAACTAGAAGGTAGATGTCATTATCCCCTTCCCCCCCCCTTTTTTTTTACGATAGGGAAATTGAAGAAAATAGAAGTTGGGATTTTTTTTTTTTAGTTTCTTTAAGAGTGTTTTAGGATTCACATCCAGGTCTTCCAATCCTAAATTCAGTATATAAAGTCCCCAAGTCAAATGGCATCTTCATCGTGTATGTGAAATGACTATATCCACCATGATCACTTTCTCTGTCCCAATTCATAAGAGTCAGTTAAGTTCAATTTCATCTTTATGATGACTGCAGCCAGTTTACCCCAATCCCCACCCCACAGACACATATCGCCACATGTTATGGTCACACCTAGAGTATTGACAATTAGAAGCCCTCTATGGTTCAATTCCTTTGGCTCCATCCCAGAGGAGATTTTCCCAACACCTGACCTCTACACTCTTATCCCAGGTGGAAAAAAAAATCTTGAGTTATAATTCTGCTTTTGGCTACTCCAATATGACTTCACAATAGAAATTGTACAAATGCATTTGTGATTTTTCCACCTCTTTCCTCCTATTTGAATTATACTCCCTTTGTTTGTGTCTTTTTCTTTGTCTCTGTTTCTATTTTTTTCTCTCTGGCTATCTGTCTCTCTGTCTCTTTCTTTGTGAGCCTCTATCTCTGTCTCTCTGTCACTTTCTGTCTCTGACTCTTGTCTCTATTTCTCTTTTTCTGTCTAGCTGTGTCTGTCTGTCTCTCTTTTTCACACACACACACACTCACACACACACACACACAAACACGGATCATAAAAAAATTTTGTAGAGAAATACCTTGTAGTGGAGTGGAATCAAAAGTTTGGGTTCCATTTCTAGTTCTGTTGGCCCCACATGGGCAAACCTAGGCCTGTTTTCTCCTCATAAAATAAAGGAACTGGGCCAGAAAATTTCTCCTGTCCTTTACTCTGTGATCATGAGATCACAGATTTAGGAGAAAGAGGCACTTTCAAGGCCAGTGGTCTGACCCCTTCATTCATATGAGGCAACCAAAGTCCATCATGCTTAAGTGACTTGTTCAAAGTCCTATAAATTATAAGCCAGATCTCATATTTGAACCCAGGCTCCTTGACTCTATTTGGAGGCCCATGATGAGTTTTGAGCAATGTGTTTTAGGTTGGACATTTAAAAACAAAAGCATCACCAGAAGATGGTGAGTCACATGACAAGTAGAATGTCAACTATGTAATGATGGCTAAGAGACATAGATAGTGGACATTAAAGGCTGAATTTCCTTGAGAAATAAAGAAGGCAGGGGGAAAGAAGGAATAGAAGAAAAAACGGAATAAAAGAAAGAAAAAAGAAGGGAAGAAGAGATGAATAGATAAAGGAGAGAGGAAAGAAGGAAGGGGAACAGAAACAAAAAGGATAGAGGAAGAAAGGAAAAGAAGAGAAGGGAAAGGAAGAAATAAAAAAGAAGAAGAAAGAAAAATAGGACAATGGAGGAAAGAAGAGAGGGAGGAAGGAAAAAAGAAAGGAAAGAAAGAATAAAAAAGGAAAGAAGAGGAACAGAGGAAAGCAAGGAAGAAAGAAGTAATAGAAGAAAAAAGAAGAGAAGAAAAGATAGAGAAAGGAGGGGGTAAAGAAGGAAAGAAAGAGGAAGAGAAGAAGATGGAATTGAGAAAAAGGAAGAAAAGAAAGGAAGAAGGAAATAAGGAAAGGGAAAAGGGAGAGAGAGAAAAGGGGAAAGGAAGAAAGAAAAAAGAAAAAGATGATGGAATGAAAAGAAGAAAAGAGAAAGGAAAGAAAGAAAAAAGTAGAAAAGAAGAAGAGAGTAATGGAGAAAAGAAGGGAGAGAGGAAGAAAAGTAAGGAAAGAATACAATGAGGAAGGAAGGAAGAGAAAAATAGAGGAACGCAAGCAAGCAAGAAGGAATGAAAGAAAGGAAGGAATGCAAGCATAGAGGCAAGGAGGAGGAAAGGAAGGAAAGGAGAGAAGGAGAGAAGAAAAGTAACAATATGGAACTAGAAAGAATACATACTTTCCATGTCTTACCCCAAGGAGTTAAAAGTCTGGGCTGAGCATGATCAGCCAGATGGTCTTTAACAGCAACATTGTTCATATTGTTTAGATTATCTTGTTGCAAGCACCGTGCCTCCTTTACCTTTTATGGAATAAAGTGTGGGAAATTGACCACAGATGTAAGTAACCAAGAATGACGACTGAGGCGGTTGTTCCTAAGGTTTCTCCTTCTCTCTCTAACACGCCTGATCCTGCAGATAAAAATAAATAGAGAAATATGAAGCAACCAGAGAAATAGCTTGTGTGCGTTATTCTTGCCGGCCCCTTTCTCTTCCTCCCCACCGCCTCGGCTAACTGGTGTGTCCACAGATCCACGGGTCATTTTCAGTGCTGGGGTGCCAGCCACCGCCCCTCAAATTTTGGCTTTTCCACTTCCTCCCGGGTTACCAAATATCACATAATTTAAGCAGTTTTTCTCTTGGAAAGGGCAAAGCCACGTGAAATGCCCCTGATGGAGTGGTTGGCAATCTCCGATTTCCTGATGGGGGACAGTCACTGAGCAGGGCTTGAAGAAAGCATGGAGTCTATATTCATATTGATTTGGTCACCATCCAAAACCTCTGGCTGAGCCAAATTAATTAGAGCTGAACCATTTTTGTTCCTAAAGATGCTTTGCTAAATTTGATAGAAGCATTGGCTCCCCAGAGCAGTCCTGGGGTAGGAATAAACTTGTTTAGACAGGCAAATGCCTCCCCATTTTGTGTACTTCTAAAATTATGAAGCCCGAACGCTTTTTTGAAGCCCTACAGAGGCATATTTTCATAAATGAAGGCAATAAATCCCAATTTTATGAAGTCCCTCTGTTTTCCCTAACTTAGTTTCTCAACTTTTAGACAGTGGTTCTCCACTGTGGTCCGACAGGAGACTCGCTGGCTTTCCCAGACAACTCATGAGGAGTAGAAAAAGAGAGCTCCAGCTGATTTGCTCGGAGGCTGGAAACTCAAGCCTGTTCCTAAAGTGGAAGGCTTGCCTCTTTGAGGCAGCTAATAAACAAGATGGCTTTGTGCTGATCCTGCTTTGGTACAAAGTCTTGTTAAAGGATGGGGTGGACTTCTGCAACAGGGACTTGCGTGGGCTTCAGTCAGAGTCTTTCCTGGGTCCCATAGGTTACATGTGGTCTTCAGACAGTGTCAGGGTTGAGCCTGATTAGGCCACAAAAATGGGTCTTTGTTGGTGTCAGTGCATGGGTCTCAGGTGCTGTCCATTCTGGGTTTGGTGAGAAAAACAACTGACTTGGCTAATGCAGGGATGACCTCTTAAGACTATGAAGATCTCTTCATTCAACCTATTTTCTGGCCTTTAGAACCTGAGTCCCCCAGGAGAAACCTTCCTGGGGCCCCTGAGCTTTACTGTCACAATGGCAACATCAATAAGGCGTCTTTTGTTCATGAGCAAATTGTGTTCCTGTCCACTGATAAAACTTAGACCCTGGATCCAACGTAAATAGAGACGGAAACCATATTACTTCCCTCCTAAGTGACAAGTTTTCCTGTGTGACCTCAGTAAAGCAGTTAACTTTCTTGGGCCACAATTGCCTTATCAATAAAACAATAGAGTCGGACTGCAAGGCTTTCTGTGGTGGTGGATCAAATTCTACACTTGGAGGCAGGAAGATCCTGCTTCATATATTTATACCCTGGGAAAATCACTTAACCTCTCAGCTTCAGTTTTCCTCATCTGCCAAATGGGGCTAATAATGGCAGCTACTTTACAAGGTGGAATGAAATATGAAATAATATCTGTAAAGTGCTTTGCCAGCCTTAAAACAATAATGTTAGCTCTAATAATTGTTGTCATTAGGGGTCCTCAAAGTGTAGTCCAAAGAATTGTTGGGGCCTCTGAAACCCTTTCAGAGGGTCTACAAATTCAAAATTATTTTTTATTTCTAATATAGTAAATAGCTATAAATATAACCCATGTGAACAAAAACTCTATGAACAGATCCTCGATAGTTTTTTAACAACATGAAGATATTGAGAACAAAAGTTTGAGAACCATTAAACTAAAGTTTAGTGTCTATATCCTTATTAGGGACAGGTTTAAACTAAATGACTTGTAAGGTTTCCTCTAACTCTGATTTTCTATGAATCTAAGAACTGGTGTAGACATAAATGGCACAGCATTTCAAAGCAGTCAGCCGGGTACAGTGGAAATAATGCTTACTTTGGAATCAAAACACTAAGTCCTTTGCCTAATGCTCACGACTCTGTTTGATTTTGGGCAAGTCACTTAGCCCTCTTGTACCTTGGTTTCCCCATCTATAAAACAAGGGAGTTGGACTTAATGGCTTCTGAAGTCCAAACCAGGTCTACACCTAGAATTGCATTAGTACATCACAACGTGGTTCAGTTGAAGGTGTCAGCTGTTCTCACCTAGCTTAACAAAAGCCATTCCAAAGGGACATTATCAGTTGGCCCACAGGCAAGTACTCCCACTGCCCTTGGTCCCAGCCTGGTCCTGACTTCTATGGAGGAGATAAAAGCAGGCCAGTCATGGTGTCTGTTCTCAGGAAGTTTAAGGTCTCAGTGCAGAGATTTGGGGTATAAACAAGAACTAATTAGAAAACCCATAAAGGATAGTTTATCATCACAAGCTAATGGGTGTTACAGAAGCCCTGGCAAGTTCAGTGTGAGCTGGCTGTCAGAAGGCATTTGGTGAACCTTCAAGTGATGTCTGGTGGAAAAACCATGGATTCCTGATCAAGAAATCTGGCTTGGGTCCCAGCTTTGGCGATATCCGTGTCTCCTTCAGCATATTCCCTCACAGAGCCTTAGTTTTCCTATGTGTAAAATGGAGCTAATGAATCCTCCTTGTGTGATTGTTGAACTAATCAACTTAGATAGAATATACAAAGTGCTATGTCTAATGTAAATCACACCTGAGAGAACCATTTACATGATTACATAATGAAAAGTATTTTTGAAAGACTGTAGAACTGTGATCAGCTCAGTGACCAGTTCTGGCTTCAAAGCACTGATACCAAAGCTGACTCCTGTCTCTCAGAGAGGTGATAAACTATTGCTGTGATATTGGTCCCTCTTCAGATATGACCAGTGAGCTAAATTATTTTGGCCAGACTATACCCTTTGTTATAAGCAGTGATTCTATTGAGAAGTAGGTTTTTTGGTGGGTGGAGAAGAGGAATAAGAAAATGATTATAATAGGGCTGATTGGCATTGTGTATAAGGCATTTTAGAAACTTTTAAGCACTATATAGTTGATAAAGAAAGAAAAGCTCATCAGTCACACAAAAAGGGAAACAGT
Source organism: Sarcophilus harrisii (assembly GCF_902635505.1). Taxonomy (NCBI): domain Eukaryota; kingdom Metazoa; phylum Chordata; class Mammalia; order Dasyuromorphia; family Dasyuridae; genus Sarcophilus; species Sarcophilus harrisii. The sequence goes on from NC_045431.1 coordinate 204,912,180, forward strand.
TTACCATATACGCAATATATGCATCAGTTATTATTGTTATCATTTCTAGTATTACAGACATTTAGCCCCACTTTTCACTGCTTTCAGAGGGACAAAGTTACAGATTACAGATATTCAATAGGCCAGTGAAAGCATGCCCATAGTACTTATTGCAGAGGTAATATTATTATAAATTAAAATGGTCAGAGAGCAGAGTTTTCCCAGCAATGTGGATAGCAGGTCAGAGTAGTATGTGCCTGGATGGGAAGAGTTATCAGATGAGGCTGAAAATTAGGAAAATAAGATTCTAGTCACTGCATGAAGTATCAACCCAATATCAATCTCTTACAGTTTCTGGAGTGAGGATGAGTGAATTGGACATCACTTTTGTTGTGGTCCAACTCTTCATGACTCTATTTGGGGTTTTCTTTAAAAGGATACCAGAATGGTTTGCCATTTCCTTCTCCAACCCATATTACAGATAAGAAAACTGAGGCAAACAGAATTAAATGACTTGGCCAAGATCACACAACTAGTAAGTTTCTGAGGCTGGATTTGAACTCGGGCCTTCTTTACTCCAGGCCTAGCACTATATCCATTGAGCCATCCAACTCCATTCTCACAATGGGTACACTTAGGTTGTTGACTTCTTGGATCCAAAGTCTTTACCTTTATTCCTCTTATGATACATTTAGAGAGATCCAAAGGCAAGCAAGTCTAACCCTTCCCCATTTTACAAATGAGTATACCGAAGCTAGGAAAGAATTGTCCAGGATCACACAGCTAATATGTGTCTGGGTCAGGATTTGAACCTAGAGCCTCCTGCTATGCTCCCAGCTACCTATCCTTAGAGGTCATCAAATCCAAATCCCTCATTCTATAGCTAAGGAAATTGAGGTAGAAAAATGAATTTGCTGGCCTGAGGTTACACAGTCATTAAATAACAAATCTGAGAGTCAGTCTCAGTCTTCTGTCCTTAAATCCTAGTGTTTTCAGATTTTACAAAGTACTTAATGTGATTATTACATTCTCCCTATGAGAAAGGGAAGGCAAGCTTTATTATTTCCATTTTAAAGATGAAGAAACTGAACCTTAGAAAGGTCATGATTTTCCACAGCTGCTATAAATTGGTGGCCTCAGGACAAGCCCCAGAAGTTAGGAATCTATGCCCAATGTTCCAATCCTCTACAGCGTGGCTGCTTCTCAAAATGTAGGGTTTCTAAGTCTTTGGGATACAAAAATACCACAGAGACATGGAAGGTTAGATCATTTCAAAACTTTCAAAAGAATGAAGCTATAGCCCTCACCCCTAAATTCATGATGTCTACCTTTGGTAGAAATCTTTTTCAAGATGGTTTTTCGGCCTAACCACACAACAAGTGAGATCATATGAGAATCCAGTAGTGTCTGTTTCCATGACTAAAATGATGAGAGACTCTCACTTGACTATGGCTCTCAGAATGCTAGAATTTGAGGCCTTCACACAGTTGTTGAATTGCATGTTTTTGGTTAAGACAGACCAGAAAGCCAAAAGAAAAAAAAAAAAAGGTACTGTAGCTATATTTTCGGTAGCTGAGGTAATCCTGCAGAAATTCCACATGGAAAAGCAAAATACATGGTTACAGAATACCCCAAACTGCAGCCTTGGACTTTGTTTCCTGAAGATATAAATCAAAGAAAACTTTTGAAGCCCGTGCATGACTCAGAGAGAGAGGTCATTGACCAAATCTGCTGAGGAAGGCAGAATGAGACAAATCAGGAGACATTTTTATGATTTTTTCCCCCTGCTGCTCTTGGCTATTTCATTTGCCCAGAGCATCACGAGCTGGGAAATCTGAAATGTGGGTTTGCTATCCCCATCATGAAAGAGAGGGGAAAAAAATGTGTAGGAAGAGTTGTGTCAGAGAAGAGCCGGCTGGGAGTAGGGGGCACTGTCCATGATAAGCTCCTTTGAAGGAGGTATGAGAAGAGAGAAGGTATCTGTGGAGGAACTGGAAGAGGCTTGGGTTGTGGGGAAAGATGACAAGGAAAATGGAGTTCAGACCAATAGGAGCTCCCTGGCTCCCATGTAGCAGGACTTGAGCTCAAGTTCAAAGAATGAAATGAGGAATCTTCTCTATTACCCTCCAGTTGTCACCAGGGCTTCTACTTCCCATGAGAGGAGCAGAGACTGGACATGAGAATACTTGAACAGTACCTCCAATCATCAACATGGTGGAAGACTTGGATTCTTTTGAGGATAGCCTATTTATACCATGAAAGAACCAGAAGATAAAGATGCCTTCAAAGGAAGATTAATTATACCTATTGCCTCCACGTCTCCTTAATTTCATTTCTTAATCCTTTGCAGTTTGGCTTCTGAACATATCAATCAACTGAAACTACTTTCTCTAAAGTCAATGGTGTTCTCTTAATTGCCGAATTGTCTCAGGATTCACCTTTCTCGACCTCCATACAGCACTTGGCTGTATCAGCATATAATATACATATGTTTGTGCTTATACGTCTAACTGCAATTCAGGAAAGAGGTTCTATATACATATATGTACATATATACATGTAAATATATGTAAAGATATATATTTGTATGTATATATATATGTAAATGTATCCCTTCCCATCTATCAAGTTTAATTATATAATTCTGTCTTCCACACACTATAGTTGAGCTAAATGTATCCTCATACATACTTCCTCTTCTGATTCCATGACTTTGCATTAACTGGCCCCTTGACCATAATGCACTCCTTCATGACCCATTAGAATCCTTTGTTTCCTTTAAAACATTGCTTAAACAATTTGTCAGCTGCTACTTTCCCTTCTCTTCCTTCCCTCCAGATTAATCTTGTATGTACTGGTCTATGTGAATGTAGTTTCTCCCAGTAGCAGGGACTTTGACATTTTTATATTTGTATCCTCAATGTATATAGCAGTGTCTGCCATACCATAATTGGTAATCTAAGAAATGCTTGAGTAGAGATCTAGGATGAGAGTGCACTAATACAGGTTTATTGTTAGCCAATGTATATGGCAGACAAAGCTATTTTCCCATTTTACATATGAGAAAACTGAGATTCGGAGCACTTGAATGACTCACATGTGATCATGCGGCATACAACTAATAGGTATTGGAAGTGGGGCTGTAATACAGGATACCAGTCTCCAGATACGATGCCCTTTCCTGTCTATCACCCCATGCTGCTATTTTATACCACTGACTGATCTCACAAGAAGGTATTTTTAGGTGTCCAAGAAGCACTTAGAGCAATTACAGTCCTTCGGTTTAGTAGCTGGACCATTAACCATAGTGTCAACATATTTAAAAAGTGATCTCATAAAACACTGGTGATGGAGGTTTATATAATGCTTTATAGTTACAAAACACTTCACATTATGAGTTGTTTAACAATCTAGATACATCATTTCACCTGATTCTCACAAAATTGGTGTGCAACATAGTATCATTACTCCCATACAACAGATGAGGAAACTAAGGTTCCCAGAGATTCTTGCCCAGTTTTGCCTGGTGAGGTAGGAAGCGGTTGATCCAGGATTCAAATGCAGCTCTTCTGATTCCTAAGATTCTAAAGTTGCCTAAGTTCAGCTAAGCAGAATAAACTTATAGAAGGAAAAACAAGACCCTTCTCCAAAATTCCTCAAAGGGAGAAAGGTTTAGGAGACCACAGACTGTCTCTGCAACTATTTAAAAAATAAATTTGTATTCAAAGTGTCTAAAGGAAAGAAGTTTTGAAAAAGCAAAATGGATGATTAAAACATATTCCTTTAAAAGTAAGAAGGTTTAAGAAGGCAGGGAGCTATTTAGGTAATATGTATTCACTTGAGTGGAGCGGGTACTTGGTGCATCGCATAGACACTGGTCCTGAACTCATTCTGAGTTCAAATCCAGCCTCAGACACCAGAAAAAGATTCTGTATGACTTTGGGCAAGTCACAACTCTGCCTTAGTTTTCTCATCTGTCAAATTAACTGAAGAAGAAAATGGCAAACCATTCCTGTATCTTTGCCAAGAAAACCACAAACAACCTCCCAAATAACAACATTCACTTACGTGGACAAATTCACAAATCCCCCAATACTTCTTCTCTTCCTTAGTGCAAAATTGGGCTAGAGCAGAATTATTTTTATGAGAAGACCTTTCTGATCTCCTCAGTAGTTAAGGCTTGGTTTATATTTTGTGTCTTCTTCCATCCTTAGAACATAAGCTTCTGGGGGGCAGGGAATTTTTCATTTTTCTTTTTACCCCCAATATTTAGAAATGTGCCTGACACATAGAAAGCACTTAATATTTACAGGATTTGTTCAGATCATTCTCAGACCCAACCTATTTAGGCTCATTGATTTAAAGCTAGAATATTTTGTCCAACTACTTCATTATACAGGAAAGAGAAAGCTAAGGCTCCTAAAATTCATCGGTTTGGGGACCTCCACATCTGTTGAGGTGTTATAGCTAATGTGGCTTATGAAGAAGATTGTTGTTCGGAATGTTAGTGGATCAGTGACCTCCTTCCCCTTGCCATTGTCTCAAATGACATCCATCCTTTCCTATCCAGGTCCTTCATGAACACTCCACAGAGCAGGGGTCTTTACCTTTCTTTGTGTAATGATCCTCTTTGGCAATCTGCCAAATTCTCAAATGAATTTTTAAATACATAAAACATAATACATAAGATTACTAAGGAAACCAACCAGATTGAAAGATTGCTTTAAAAAGGAAGTTCACAAGTGAGTAGAACCAAGAGAACATTCATTGTACATAGTAACAACAAGATTATGTGATGATCAACTCTGATGGACTTGGCTCTTTTCAATAATGCAGTGATTCAGGCCAATTCCATTTACATCCAGAAAAAGGATTATGGGGACTGAATGTGGATCACAACATAGCATTTTCATCTTTTTTGTTGTTGTTTGATAACTTTTTTTCTTTCTGAATTTTTTTTCCCTTTTTGATCTGATTTTTCTTGTGCGGCATGATAAATATAGAAATAGGTTTAGAAGAATTGCACGTGTTTAACCCATATTGGATTACTTGCTGTCTGAAGGAGAAGGGAGAAAATTTTGGAATACAAGGTTTTACAAGGGTGAATGCTGAAAATGATCTTTGCATGTATTTTGAAATGAAAAGGCTATTTATTATAAAAAAAGTTAAAAAAAAAAAAGTAAGTTCACAAACTCCAGGTTAAGAAGTACTGAGATACCAAACGCTTTTCTTGGACTCCTTTAGTTTTTATTTCATAGATACTGGTGTGACTCTCAGACTGATCATATGGTATCCAATTATGTCAGTGTTTACCCAGTGATGCCATGTGGCTGTGAATCATGGAAGCAACAGATCCAAAAGATTCAAAAATCCGAGTGACCTGGAGGGCACGTGAAAGGTACATGGTGGGAGTAAGAGGGCTGCAACCAATTCCAGTGATGACTTTCAGGCATGGAAGAATGTAACTCAGATGATCAAGGACATCTTGACAGTATGAAATGATGGAACTGTGGGGTGTGGAAATTATAATTTATAGTCTTAGAAAATGAAGATGAAGACATGTGCCCAAGATCATCTGGGCAGTATGTGTCCAAGGCTGGATTTGAACATTGGCTTCCACATTGGTTCTCTATGTACTCTGTAACACTAATGCTGCACATGCTTCATGGGTATACTTTCCTTCCAGAAAATCACAGCTCCTGAGACACCATATTTATACGGATGGTAAATGCCATGATGCCATGACTGGGACATGAATTGTTAGTGTTCTGGTAATTGGAGGGAATCTGTTTAATTTTTCTTTTGTGGGTTAATCTCGAGGCTCAGGTTCTGTTTCTTCATTTTTCTGCTTAAAAAGGACTGTGATCTTGGACTGCATTGAGAGGCTAGGCTTCCAGGAAAAACCTGGTGATAGCCCAGGGCACTATCAAAACTGAGCATTAAACATCATCTAGTTCCTAATTCTCTTTTCTATTGAAATAGAGGAATTCTATAATGTCATTTGTGTGTACTAATAGGTAAGAAAAGCCAGTGACTTATAAAAGGTGTTGATAAAGCAGCCTTGCAAGTTAATACTAGCCCAAAGATAGGATTTGTCCCTCCTCCCCTCAGTAGATCTCCTTCTATTGCTAAACACAAGAGGAATTTTAAAACTAGTCCCAGGTCCCAAGCACTTCCTTACCCAGCTTCAGATCCACTCCCAAATGCTTTTTGTAAATACTCATGGGCCAAAAGGTTCCTATTAGGGCTCCACACATTCTCAGGAACATGGAGGATAAGAAATGGCTTCCCTAAACCAAGACCATGATCGGAAAGGAAGCATGTATGCAAAATCATAACATGAAAGGGTAGAGCTAGTCACCAGGTACTAAAAGGCTGTGTTCCTTAAATGGATCATATATTGGTTCACTCTTATTTTCTCTCTGTGGCTCTATTCCTAGAATAAATCCCCACTGAAGATGCAAAATAAGCATGGTCAAGAATAAGCATTTGCAGGGAGCCATCCTTGCTGGTGTCAGCAAGCTACAGCCTTGCAGATAGGAAAGGCTGTAACCACAAAACATTCATTTCAGCTGTGGTGCTGGTATCTGAATGGTGGCCCAGCAGCATCTGTGATTTCTCTGAGTCACCCTCACAGACCATGAAAGAGGATTAGTCCGATTTTAAATCAGGCTCTGAATAAGTAATTTTTTTAAAAGAAACTAGATAAGTAAAGGGAGACAAGTTACAGCAGGAATGACCTCTCTCAATGCAAATTGGCCCCTTCTCTGAAACTCAGAGTTGTTTGGAGCCCTGAGAACTTAAATGATTTGTCCATTTTCACACAGACAGGAAATTGTAGTTATCAAAGGTAAGAGATGACACCAGTCCTTCCTGATGAGGAAAGCAGTTCTCTATCCATTATGCTAACCAGTTGTCGGAATAAGTAAATAAGCTAATAAAATAAATTTAAACTAAGCTAATTTATTATTTGCTTATTTATTAATCATACGAAGCTATAAAATGACAACAATTTAAACCAGGATCACTGTTTCTGTCATCCATAAAGGTCTTTGATTCCTCAGTGTGGTGACCCTGGGCTCTCAGAGCCATGCAAACTCTGGCAGATTCTAACAGTTTAGGAAGAATAAGGCTGAATAAGGTCCTGGGAACAGACTGTATGTCTGCCTTCCAAGAATCCAGAAGTGACCTAACTGAGCCCAGAACAGCTCATAATTATTATCTACTGCTACTACTCCCGTGCTACCTTTTGTTGTGGTTTAGTCATTTTTCAGCTGTGTCCAGTTATTCATGATCCCTTTTGGAAATTTTTTGGAGAGATTTTCCATTTCTTTCTCCAATTAATTTTCTAGATGAGGAAACTGAGGCAAACAGGGTTAAGTGACTTGGCCAGGGACATACAACTAGAAAGAGTCTGAGGTCGATGAAGATGAGTCTTCCTGATTTTAAGCCTGGAACTCTATTCACTATGTCAGGTAGCTGCCCCATAATGGGGCCCAAGGGTTATGATTAGCATCATTGAAGAGAGAAGCCCCATTAAAGGAGTTTAATAGGGATTTTTGAAATCAGTCAGTCATCAACATTTCTTTTTAGGCTACCAATCAATCAAAAACAAGTATTTATTAAGGATGTGCCAGTCATGGGTGCTAGGTGACAAGTATATGGAAGCAAATGAAATTGTCCCTGCCCTCTAGGGACTTACATTTTATCAGGGGAGACAAAGTATATGCAGAAAAGTACATGCAAATACAAAGTAGATAATATAATGCAAGATATAAAATAAATACAAAGTAATTAGAGAGAAAGGGGAAATATAAGTACTTGTGGGTTTAAGGAAAAGCCTTGTGTAGGATGAGATTTTTGAGCTGAATTCTGAAGGAAATTAAAGATTCTAAAAGGTGGAAATGAGGAGGGAATGAATGGCAAGTATTGAGGACAGGCAAAGGCATGGAGACAGGAGATGGATTAGTCTTCCTGACATATTGTGTCAGGATGGGCAGGATCATTGGCAATTTACAGATGATCAGTGAAGAGTCTTGGCTACTCTTTGCTAGGACTGCATTTAGGATTAACCAGTCACCTCTGCTGCCAATGGGAGTCATCATTGATTGTGAACATGGGTGAAAATAATGGCTCTGTGGGTGTAGTTGAGCATCTTTGATCTTTTATCCTACATATGGATGGTAAGTAGACACAAAGGAGCTACCTCTTTGCAGATGCAAGATTATGGTGCTCCGTGGTAATCTTTTTACAAGCAATATGGAAATCCCAAAGCAAAGAGACACGTGCATAGGGAATTTTATGAATTCGATTATTTTGTCAGAAAATTCATAGCATTCTAGGATCAAACATCCCGAGTTAGAAGGGACTCTAGAAACCATTCAGTCATGTTTTGCATGACTACACACATATAACCTACATCAAATTGCTTGCCTTCTTGATGAGGGGGGAGGAGAAGAAGAATGGGAGAGAATTTAGAACTCAACGTTTTTTAAAAGAATGTTAAAATTATTTTTACATGTAAGTGGGAAAAAAAGATTTAAAAAGAAGTCATTAAATCCCATCCCATAAGGATGGGAAAGGAAGTCCAAGGAAATTCAATGGCTTTTTGAAAGTCACATGCGTAGTAAGAACGCATGTGAGAATTTGAACCCAGGACTTCTGACTCCAGAGTCAGTGTGTTTTTCTATTCTATCACTTATGAATTAATATGACTCATAGAGTCATAGATCTAGAATTAGAAGGGTACTTAAAGACTATTTAATCCTTTGTTACCATTTGACAGAAAAGGAAACTGAGGCGATAAATAAGGTGACATAGGGAGTAAGTGGCAGATATGGAATTTGGACCCACCTTCTCTAATTCCAGAGTTCTTTCTACTACACTATGATGCTGGAACAATGATAATATTTGTATTTGATGTTGTTTTTATTCATAAGTTTGGACCATTAAGTTTTGAAAAAACATTATAAAGCCGCACTATTAATGTTTGGGAATGGATTCTCACAGTATCTGTGAGGTCTGGAGTATAGAGTGTATGTAATATTGAGGGTGGGTCCTCTCTGAAATTCTGAGTGCTTTATTAATTGGAGTGACTTGCAGGTTTTAGATAATGAGATTTAACTGCCTCAGGCAGTGGAAGAGCAGCAGACTTTTCCATCAAAGCCTTAGAAGACTCTAGTCTTTAACTAATGAGAATATGGGGGAAGAGGAGGGGGTCTAGTTTCCTACTCTGCATGGGAGCTGGGTGGAATCAGACCAGCTGTTTAAAATTTGGATCCCAAAGTCCACTTGATTTCAGGAGGAATTGGGTACAAGTTCTCATTGGGCAAAATTTATGCCAATTTGTCTGCTAACCACTTCAGTTTTCTACTCTGAAAAACGGAGGTGAAACTCCTATATGACCCTCCTCCCTGGGGAGCTGCAAGGATAAAATGGGTTCTTTGTAGATCTCAAGATCTCAAAGAGTATTTAAGGCTGCTTTGGGGGCAGCCATTTTCATTGACTACATGCCTTGAGCAGCTGTAACCCTAATTCCAGAAATATATCCAACATCAGTATCTGAGGTAGATTTGGAACTCTCAACCCGATCTAGAATTTCCACCAGTAAAGAATAGAAAGGCACTGAGTAGCTAGAGAGGGTATTAGTGGGACCTCATGAAACCCAGATTCTCCAAGCCCCTCCGACCACATTTAGAAGCTGCTTTCAGAGTTCAGGCTGTTGTTTTCCTGGTGATTCAGGTCCTTGCATAATGAAATTTGATGACTCAGGAGACTGGTAGAGATGCCACTTTTCACTGTCTGCTCTTTGGATATTTTCAGGACCGGGATAATTTTATCCTATTTACATCAAACATGCAGGTAACTCTAGAATCCTCGATCTGTATTATTTCTAGCGGGGCTTAATATAATTAGGAATGACAGTAATTGACATTACACGCTTTAATGAAATTTCCTCCCCTCTGAACCAAAACCTGTACTCGGGCATTGTGGTGCTATTTCTGTCTATCTTGTTTACTGACTTGAATGTGCTATAGGGCACGGCTGGCGCTGGGGAGGCATTTTCACAAAACCAGCTGTCCCTAGGATGGTTCCTTGGCTGTGGTAACCACAAAGGGCTGCCTGTGTAAATGTGAGCAATTAGTGCTATTATAATTGTTGTTCAACAGAAAAGGCATTTGCATCCATTTTGATGCTCACAGTAGCCCAATAACCTAGGTTATCCTCTGATTCTGCTCAGAACCTGTGATTTCATTGGTGGACAGAACCATATGTATACAGATCAGGAATTACTCCATAACTCAATAGTCCCAGAATGGGCAGTTCCCAGGGGTTTTAGTGTCCTAACTCCTTTACATTTAAAAATACATACATCTATATCTATATTGATCTATCGATCTATCTATATATATATATTGACCACATCCCCAAAGAATTTTGTGAGGGTTAATTATGTCAAGAGACATTTACAGTAATTGTAATTAAATGTCTTTGTATTATTATGAAAATAGTTTTGACTTAAGTAGTCCCCTGAAAGGTCCCCAGACCATTGTTTGAAAACAGTCGTCCAAGAGCTGCTGGGACATGGAGAAGTTCAATGCTGCTGCTGTTGCTACTATTACTACTACTACTATTATAACTACTGCTGCTATTGCTGCTACTATTACTACTACTGTTACTACTACTACTATTACTACCATTACTGCTTGCAACTATTGCTATTATTATTACCCCTGCTACTGCTATTACTACTATTACTGCTATTGCTACTGCTGTTGCTACTGCTACTACTACTACTAGTAGTAGTACTATAACTACTGTTGCTACTGCTGCTGCTGCTACTACTACTACTAAAACTACTACTATTGCTATTATACTGCTGCTACTGTGGCTGCTATTACTACTACTATCACAACTGCTGCTGTTGCTGCTACTGTTATTACTACTACAACTACTATTACTATTACTGCTTGCAACAATTGCTACTACTGCCATTCCTGCTGCTGCTATTATTACTACCACTATTATTATTATTATTATTGCTACTGCTGCTGTTGCTGCTACTATTACTGCTGCAACTATTATCATTATTACGACTACTACTGCTGCTACTACTACTACTACTACAACTATTATTACTGCTGTTGTTGCTACTGCTGCTGCTGCTGCTGCTACTACTACTACTACTACTAGGTTTCATGAGCAGTAAATGGAAAAACCAAAATCTTTTTTACTCCAGAGCTGATTCTCTGTCTACTCCTCTTTGTCTTTATATAAAAATTATTATTTCCATTTTACAGATGAGGAAACTGAGGCACAAAATTGTTAAATGATTTGTTCAAGGTACTGTGGCTTATAAGTGGCAGGGCTTGGATTCAAACTTAATTAGCTGACAAGTTATTTATTAAATGTCTCCTAGGTGCCAAGCACTGTCCTAGGTGCCAGGAATGCAAGTACAGTGAATGAAACAATCCAGACTTGCAAGAAGCTCACATTCTAATTGAATAACAAGGCAAGGCAGTAAGTTTTTATCAAGCACAGTATGTACCAGGCACTGGGCTAAGTGCTGAGGATGTAAATATGAGCAAAATGAAAGAGAGTCCCTGCCCTCCAGAAGGTTATAAAATACAAAAGGAAGCTTAGTAGCTGGGTAGGAGCAGGGAGGTAGCTGAAGTGGAGCATGGTGTCAAAACAAGGAAAAACGGGAACGGAGCCTGACAAGGATGCTGCTTCAAATGGATTCCCTAGGAGAAACTCATCAGTAGGAGAATGAGGTTGGTGTGACAGAGTCTAGGGTGAGGAAATCCCAGTTGCTGAAGGAAGCTCCAAGATAAGACAACAGCCGAGGCATGATGAAAGTCTAGGAAATCCAAAAGAAAGTCAGGAGGTAAATGAGTCTGACAATTGTGAGCATTTATATAGCACTTACTAGGTACCAGGCACTAAGCACGTTACAATCATTGTTTCATTGATCTTCATGGCAACCATGGGAAGAAGGTGCTAGTATTACCCTCCTTTGACAGATGAGGAAACTGATGCAGACAGAAACTAAGTGATTTGCCCTGGCTCACATGGCTAGTAAGTGTCTGAGGTTGGATTAGAATTCCAGGCTTCTTGACTCCAGGCTCTATATTCTTTTCACCTGGCCACCTAGCTGCCCACATATAAACATATGGCAACGTAAAAATAAAGTGAATAAATACAAATATATGTAAAGTATATCTTCTAGACAAGGCTGTTTGCAATATGTTCAAAATACACACAACAACAATGTATATGTAAAAAGTGCATAAATTCAATTATTTTACTATAATTATAATATTAACAAATAATATGATATTAAATGATTAATTTAATGATTTTGAATATTGAATTTAAAATAGCACATATAAATATATAATATGCATTATAAATATAAAATGAACAAATACCAATATATGCAAATTACTTTCTGGGTAAGATCATTTGAGAGGGCAGTGGTCAGGAAAGGCTTCATACACAAGATGGTACTTAAGCTGTGTCTTTAAACAGAAGGGTCAAGCTTCCGAATGCCAGCAAAAGGACTCCTGAATGTCTCCAATTGGATTCTGGGAAATATTTAACAAAATAAATAAGAATGCAACAGAACATAGATAATGTTAATATGTAGTTTTCTAAGTCAGTGCCCTGCCTAGCAGGATTACCTTGTGTGGGAGATCCACATTTCTATTTGAATTTGACACCGTTGTCTTAAAGAAAGGGAAGGAGTGTGATGGGCTAATAAAAAGGCATAGAGTGTCCAGGGAAAGGCAGCTTGACTGGATCTCAGAGATCCAGCGACTCCTAGTCCAATACCATCTATAGTGTACTGAGGTGCTCTCCAGTTACAGGATCATCGCTTTCACATTAAAAGGGTCTTAGAACACACTTTTGCCAAGTCCCTTATTTTGTGGATAGGGAAACAGAGGGTAAGGAAAAACTAAGGAGCTCCTCCAGGGTTCCACAGAGCCAGGTTCTGAACCCCTAGACCCCTTGCCTCCAAATCTCCATTTCTGTCACTCTGTCCCTAGTGTTGGATGACCCTAGAGGAGGACCCCTGGGCTTTGCCTATCAGACAGGGAGAAAAATGGGGAGAAGAGGAAAACTGCCTTGTATTGGTGCCCTGCTCCTTTGGGGAAAAGAAAAAAGAAGTCGATTGATAAGAACCAATTACAGATCATTTTTCTCTTCTTAATTCTGTCTGGAGGCAGAGGAATCTTAGAACACAATAACTGATCATGGATGGGCTCATAAATCCAGAGACAAAAGGGCTGCCATTCGGCTGGGTCTGACACTTCATGATCTCATGAACCACAACATACCAGTACTATCCGTGGGGTTTTCTTGGGAAAGATCCTGGAGGGATTGCCATTTTCTTCTCCAGTGGATTAGGGCAAGCTTGTCCAGGATCACACAGCCAGTAAATGCCGGAGGTCAAATTTGAACCCAGGTTCTGACTCCAGGGCCAGTGCTCTGTGCATTGTGGTACCACCTAGCTGCTTCATCTCTCCTCATTATACCAGATTTACACATAGCATGAATATAGAGACATACATGTATGTAGACACCTATACACACACACATATATATACATAATATATAAATACACATATACCACATATATACAATATAATACATACATACTGTATATATATATATAATGTACCCATATGCATATATACACATAAACATAAATGTATACAAATAAATATATAAATAAAAATAAATACATTTATGAATATATACATAAGTCTCAGGGAAATTGTTATTACTTTCCATAGCTAATAAGTGTCAGCGCTGAATGTGAACTCAGGGCCCCTTTCTCCAGAGTTATTAGAGCTAATATTCTTACTTTTATACTCATAAAGTTCTTTATTAAGTTTATTCCCCACATTTAAGCCAGGCAGCAGCTTTTTGTCTTCTTTAAAGAGCAATTTAAAGGATAAGACTACAAGACTGATCTTTAGCTTCTGCTTAACCTAAAGATACGCTGAGAGGCAGAATGAAACCCTTGTGGAATTGGCTCCTTAAGACATTCTGACAACACATCCATGTGTGTAAGAGACAACTGTACATGGCATATGTTCTCCTGTCCACCTTCCCAGAAGAGGCTGTGCTCCAGTGGGACACCAGATGCACCCAAGAGGAAAAAACAACTGATTTCCAGTGTCAGCTGCAAGAAGTACTGTCTCACCCTACAGAGAGACACATCACCCGTCCCTCTTGTTCACTATACAACTGCAGTATTGGGACAGCCAGTCTAAAATGCACCAGCAGTCATTCCTTGCTTCAGCTGCTCTTATACACTGCGAGTCACAGACTTCAGTTGGGAGGAAATTATTTGGAGAAAATTGCGGATAAACAATTATTAATTACTTCCTCTGGGTCAGACGTTGGGCTAGGTACTGGGATATGACGACTAAACTGAAAATAGTCCCGTCTTCACCCAATTTAAATTCTATAGGGGAGATGACACATAGAATATGAACATGCAAGGGTAGGTAATTTAAAGGTAATTACTTTTGTTAAACAGGTCCGTGACTTGGTTTGATCAACCATCAGTCAATCAGAATTAGTCATGAATAAGGCATGAGGGACTTGGTTGTGGCCTGAGAGACTAGTACAAAATATGGGATCCTGCTCGAAACAGAGAGATAATTCTAAAGGTGTGGAAGCAAAGAGCTAAGTGTAAGACATCTAGAACTAAGCTAGAAAGAACTGTGACTCCAGGGGACCACTGGAGAATAGAGCAAGAGAAGGTGGGACAAAGATGTGCCAGAAAAAGGAGGTATCGAGGAGGATCATCAGGTCTGCAGACACCTCAAAGCAGAACGCTGAAATGCCGCTGGTATATTCACCTTACAAGGATTGAGGAAATTTTCTCCAAATTTCTCTCCTGGTATCTTTCTGTGAACAGACACTATGATATAATTCCTGCTTCATTGCCCAAACATTTCTGGTAAACTGAATTTTACTCTAGCCCCAAAGAGGGCAGGGGTGAACAGAGATAGATACAAATTTCAATTAAGTTAGAGAGCTAAATCTCTGCCTAAATATTAGAAA
The DNA here is from genome assembly GCF_902635505.1 of Sarcophilus harrisii. Taxonomy (NCBI): domain Eukaryota; kingdom Metazoa; phylum Chordata; class Mammalia; order Dasyuromorphia; family Dasyuridae; genus Sarcophilus; species Sarcophilus harrisii. The sequence continues at coordinate 204,927,240 of NC_045431.1, forward strand.
TTTTCCCTAACTGGTGACTCATAGTATAATTATACTCCTAACTTTTCATCTGAAATAAAATCTTTAAAGCAACAGAAGAAAAAACTATGTAGACCATTGAGGGTCCCATATTGCCTGTAAATTTAAAATGAACGAACATTTTTTTTATCAGAGCATTATATACTCTTATCAGTGTATATAAGATAACTATAGGGTTACTTAAGGGAAAACAACAGCATGTGAGTAAAAATTTAGAGACTTCTTATAGGAGATAGAATGATGTGACCTTTGAAAGAAACTAGGGATTCTCGGATGTAAGAAGGGAGTATGCTATAGTTGTATCACCATCACCACCATCCCCTCTAGCTCCTAGAACAATACATGTTATACAATAGGCACTTAATAAATGCTTGTTGGTTGACTGGTGAATTCCAGACATGGGCATGGTCAGTGAAAAAACTACTGGAGGAATATGATGTGTGAGGAACATCAAGAAAACCAGCTTTGGCTGAATTGTAAAGGGCATGAAGGAAAGTTAGAAAGATAGGTTGAGTTCAAGTTGTGTCCGATTTTAAATGCTTAACAGTAAAGTGGAAGTAGTAGAAATATCAGCTCTTATAGCACTCCTGAAAGACCTTTTCTTTTTCTGGGCCTGTCCCTGAAGCTTAAATGTGTTATCCCTGAAGCTTAAATGTGTTGCCTTCTTGATTGATCTGACATCCTTTTAAGTGGTTAATTATTATCATTCCTACTTCACAGCTAAGTAATCTGATGCTTATAGGGGTTGTGACTTGGCCACTATTATTTAGCTAAGTGCATTATAATAATTATGATAGCAATAATAATAATAATAATAACTAATATTTAGGTAGTGCTTTGAGGTTTATAAAGCACCTATCATATATGATTTCACTCGATTCTAATGACATCTCTTTGAGGTAGGTATCCCCATTTTGCAGATGAGGAAACACAAACTGAGAAGAGATTAAATTTCTTGCCCCAAATTTCACATCTAGAAAATGTTTCAGTTAAGATTCAAACTCAGGTCACATTGCTTTCAAGTCCTGGACTCTATTCACTGCAATAAAGTGATTTTTTTTTGTTCCAGATTTTTGAGGAAAGTTTTCTTTTGTTCTTTCAACACTTTAAAGCAACTACTATGTGCAGAGCAATGTATTAGCCGCTGGAGGAGATGCAGTTGACATAAAACTAATCTCTGCCCTATATATATATATATATATATATATATATATATATATATATAAATCTACTTGAAGGGAGGAAGGTTCAGACTGATGCACAATTATAATAAAAACTAAATACAACTAAATTAAAAAGTTTGTGAAGAGCTAGGAGATGAGAAAAGGGAAAAATCACTATTGGTTGGAGAGAAATTGGAGGTCTACCTGGAAGTGAGAGCATCTGAGTTGGACCTTGCAGAGGTCAGAACACATCCCAAAGCACCATGGGGGTGAGTTAGGAAGTCTCATCTTCCTGAGTTCAAATATGGCTGTAGATACTTGCTAGCTGCAAGTCACTTAATCCTGCTTGCCTCAGTTTCCTCACCTGTAAAATAAGCTAGAGAAGGAAATGGCAAACCCCTTCAGTGTCTTTGCCAAGAAAACCCCAAATTGAGTCACAGTTAGAGATAACTGAAATGACTGAGCAACAACATATATCACCACTCCCCTTCACACACTCTACAATGGAACCAAAACGGCCACATTGAAAAATACAAAAACAACTGAACAACAACAGAACCAGCCCACCCTACTTCCTTTGCCCCAAGGGAAAAGAGGCACTCAGGACCTGCCCAGCACTCCCTTCAGCACTTTATATAACCAACCCTAAGGCTTAAGAATGAGAACAAATGAAGTTCATTTTCATTGTGTCCAGCATGTGTCTGTCAGAATGGAGGTTGACTTCCCTACTTTTTCCAAAACTTGCAGTGGGCTGCCCTAAAACTAGCATGCCACTCAGAACCCCCAGCTGTGCTCTAGAAAAGCAATGGAAGATGATTTATGACATTTTGGCCATTGAATGGACAGTGATCCCTACTCTCTGCATAATTCCTCTGTTTAAAATCTAGTTCCCACCGCATCTTCTACAAGAGTCTTTTCCTAGACCTCACACTCTTTCCTAGAACCTGAAATCGCCTCTAAGATTTCCTCTCTTTTACATGTCACATACCATATATTTAGTTTGTTATTCTTTTCCCCATTGGATAATGAGCTCTTTGAGGGCACACATTGTGTCTTTGCCTTTCTTGTAACCCCAGAGCTTAGCATAGTTCCTGGCACCTAATAAATAGTTAATAAATGCTTGTTGACTTGAAAAGAAATCTGATCCAATGGAAAGAAAACCTGGTGTTCTGAGAGCTAACTCCCTTCCCTACAGACTGTATGATGTTGGACGGGTCACATATCCCTCTAAACCCCAGTTTCTTAAACTCTCCAAGAAGGAATTTAATTATTCTCTCTTCCTATCTTACAGGGGGGTGGTAAGGACTGCATAAATGAAAAAAAGATGTATGAAAAGTTCTTTGCAAAATGTGAAACATACATATATATACATATATATGTATCTATAAAAGTATCATATACTTTTATATGTATCTATTTGTGTCCGTGTATATCTGCAAGTTTATCTTCTTGTCATTCCCTTCCCTCCCTTCCCCTCCCTCCCATTCCCCTGCTCTGTTGAATATTTCCAATCCCCATCCCTCTCCTGCTTCATTTTGGAGCATGGTCCCATTTCAGCCTCCGCCATCATTAATTCTATGACTGGTAACCGGAGGTATCCATAATCAGAGCAGACTCCCAGGCTCTCCTGACTGCAAGTTGCCAAGATGAGGGAGGCAGATCCCATTTGTTTTGCAGATGGTCGAGGAGTCTCATGTGGCATGATATTAAATTATATGGGCAGTCACTCCACTGATGTGCTGAGTGGAGAGTGGTAATGTGCATGGAGAGAGCACTTGGTTAGGGGAGCTTGCTGCATAGGTCATCCACCTTCCCAGAGAGAGCCGCCCAGCAGACTACTTGGGGAAGGGCTCTCTTGGGGGAGGGGGCTGGGATCCTGCATGCTCACTGGGGCTGGCTTCTCTCCCCAAGGAGGCGGGAAAATGAAGGTGCCTGGGACTGGACATCATGGGCTGTGGAGCACTTTGCCCCAAAGGTACTGACCCTGGAAAATCCTGAATGGACTTGGGGAGGAGGTGGGGATGCAGTGTGAGCCTTCTTCCTGGTTACAGAATTGTCATCTGTGTTCCTCATCTGGGAAATTTTGCAAAGTTCATTTGAATCGCTGGGTTTTTCCTTTTCTAGCTATCTGGTCATTTTCTTTGGCTCTATTAGGTATTGGGGGGGAGGAGGGAGGATCCCAGTCAAAAAGAACTAATCCAGCCCTTCAAAAAGAGGACTAAAGGAAGGGAAGAGGAGATGGAGAAGTGAGGAAGAGACTATTTTGTGAATGAAAGAACTACAGTGGACTAATCTTTCCTGAGTCCTTAGGGAGATAGTCTATGTGCATGTCAAAATATACCTTCAGAGGCAGCATCCTCCCTTGTCCCCCGGGGCCTTGAACTTGAGTGAAGAGACTTAGAAAAGTTATTTCAGAATCTCTGGGACTCAGTTTCACTGTCTGTCTCCAGCCCCTAATCCTGGGTATATTCTAAAGCCAGAATTCATTGATTTAGAGCCAGAAGGGATATTTATGACTATCAAGTCCGATCTCCGCTTTTTGTATTTGAGAAGCTAAGTGAAGTCTGGACCCAACTCCTCCTGACTCCAAATCCAATGCCTCATCTACTAGAAATCTACTAGAAATAATGGGAGAAAAAGCTTTTAGTCTCTCTCAATCCTCAGTAACATTGCTCTTCTGCTCTATAGCTAATACAGAAAACATGTTATAATTCTGATTGTAACAACATTGAGATAATTAGTGGGCTTATTAAAAAACCCTCTGAAACAGCAATGCCTAATGGTCCTTTTCACGTGTCTCAAATAATTTGGAATAACTAGGCTAAAATAATAATGGAAATTCATTTGTTATTCACATGCTTGGTTTGGTTGATATTATGCACTGACCACTTGTAGGTTGTAATTAGCTTGAAATCTTTTAGAATTAGGTTGAAAGCGAAGCTTGAAAACATTTCTCCCCGAGGTGGGACATGTCGTGTGCATTTCTTGTGAACATAATCATTTTGATCCTTTCCCTAATGAAATAATTAATTTCAAATTTCCCAGTTCTAAATGGCACTGAGGTGAGAGCCCATCAGATGCCCTACCTTCGCCCCATGACATCTGGGCAGATTGTAAAATAGCCTGCTAACTCTAAGCTTTTTTATCAGTGCCTCTGGAAAACAGCCTTTTTCTGAGTTTCTAAGAGCTTTCTTGACTGATCGGAGACCTGGCCATTTGGCCCTAGTAGAAAAATGCACAAACACCAAGCTCCTTCATTCTCACACTTGCATTGTGTGATGCATTGCATTATACCCCTTCCACAGAGGAAAAAACTGAGGTTAAGTGTTTGGCCCTAGCCATTAAACTGCCATTAATTGATGTCTGAGACTTGAGGGTTCTCCCTTGCTAGAGGTTTAAATCTGAATTGCTTAGGTAATCAGTCACATATGTTGTAGAAAAGAGATTCCTGATTGGATACAAATTGGGACAAATGACTTGTAAGATCTCTTTGAGCTCTGAGAATTGTGATTCTGTGACTAGATCTTCTGGGAGTCTAGTGCTCTTCTTTCCAATGTAGGAAGCAGCTCGGATCACACAAAGCCAATTAGAACTTTAATGCAATACTGGGAACACAGAGAAATATAAACTTGTCATTGATAGTTCCTAGAAAGCATCCCTAGGAGAAGTAGAAAGTTACCTGGAGAGGTCTGCAGAGGTGAGGAGGAACCAAGCTCTGGCCTGTGAGGAGTGCTGATTTGCTCATTTCACTAAAGGTACCTTTGTCAGGTGGAGTGGGAGGGTTGCACCCATTTTCTTGGAGAAAGGGCACCTTGACTGTTTCAGCAGCTTTCTTCCTAGGAGTGGAAAGATCACTTCCTTTTATTTCATGCATATGTATGGGAGGGACAGCTTTGTCATACACCTTTGGCATCCTTTCATCCCCATCTAGTCCTGCTCCATTTACCATACTGAATCACAGAATTTCAGAGCTAGGAAGCACTCTTCAATGGCCATTCATTTTAGTGGCTGCCTCTACAACACACGCCAAAAGTATTGGATAGTGAGCCTTTGTTCGAAGACTTCCATTGAAGAGAAACAACTCCTTTTACTTTGGGACAGCTCTAATCACTGATTTCAAGTCAAAATTTTTCCCTCATCATTTCCACTCTTTGTACTTAGGTCTATCCGAGGGAACCAAATGGAACAGATCTCGGAACAGATCTCATTCTTCTTCCCCAAAACAACCCTTTAAATACTGGAAGACAATTATTATCTCCCTTGAGCCTTCTGTCCTTGAGGCTAAATGCCCCCAGTTTCTTCTGCTAGTTTGATTGTTCTGTTTCTCCCTGATAACTTATGGAATCTCCCAACATATAGAAAACATGGTGACATTTTTGATATTTGGTCCCGAGACTGCTGAAGAAAGAAATAGAATATGGCCCTTTTTTGTTAGATAAAATACATAATATAGAAATCTAACAGGCATTGCAAATATAACCCATTTGTTAGTTAAAAGAGGACAGAGGACAGCCTGGGTTTAATCTTGGGGATTTACCATGAAATTTCTTTGACTCAATCCCCCACCCACAGTTTCCCCTGGGAACATGAGAATTTGGCTCACTTTGTCCTGCCCAGGGTTTGCCTCCTCCTCTTTCCCCCTGGACCCAAAACATCATAATTTGGCTTCTATCTAGGTCTTTACAAGAAATGGAAAAGAGTGTTCAGCTCCCTTGTCAGCATTTAGGTTCTTAATATCATAGATTTAGAGATAACTTAGAGGTTATTTAATTCAACATTTTCATTTTACAGATGAAGAAACTGAGGTCCAAAAATGTTAAATACCTCATTCAAGGCCACACAAATAGCAAGTGCCAGAATCAGGATTTGAACCTCTGACTCCAAATCCAAAGTCATGTTGACTATATTCCATGTTTTTCTCAGGAGAACTATGATATAGATTATAGTTGTTGGTTATATATTAATTATAAACCATTAAAGGGCTAACAACCAAGTTCATAAACAATTCTTCTCCATTGGATCTCTGCCTTTCCCAGAGTCCTAGCTAGTCCTCTGGACTTAGACTATTACCCTGGGGGAGCCATCCCACACACCTCCAAAAGAAAAAAATTCAAATTCATCCCTTCTACTGTGACTCTACCTCCTGCAGACCATAAAATCTTCCAGACTTACAGCAATCTCCAACATGACATTACTGCCTGACAGTACTGCCTACTAGGTCTTTGTAACCCCAATCCCTAAAGTGCCTGGGATAGTGGAAAATAAGTGTTTAATAAATTCAGCAATAAAGATTGAGTATTTAATATGTGCCAGGCCCTATGCTAAACACTGGGAATATACATAAAAGCAGAAATATAACTAATCCTTGCCCTTGAGAAGTTACCATTCTAATGGGAACATTCAAGACATAAAAGGAAGTTCAAAAGTTGGGGAAAGGAGGGAGAAAGTACCTGTCAGAGGCTGTGATAGAGAAAATTCAGAGAGTCAGTAGTGAAACCTGGTAAGGAATGAAGATATGATTGGCCTGTTTTTTCCTTGAAATGGAAATCATTTAAGGAACCTTGGTGATCAAATCCAACCATTGCATTTGGGGTTTGGATCACTTTCCCAAGTCCCAGATAGTAAATGCCATTGGCAGAATCTGAAGCTAGATCTTTCTGACTTTGTTTTGTTCCTTAATCCCTGTGCCAGAAATCAGCCAGTAAAGGAACATTAAGTCTAGAGAGTAGTTCTAGGGTAAGAAGCCCAGGGGTAAACTGGGGCTCGGTGACATGATAAAGAATATCCAGAGAGTCAGAAATGGAACCTGAAGAGGAAAGCATCCATAAATGCTTGTTGATAGCTTTTCTAAATTTTGTTTACAAAATCACTTTCTGAAGTCTACATTTCTTTCTCTTTCCAATGACCACTTGTCACTTTGGGGGCAATTGGAGTTAAGTGACTTGCCCAGGGTCACTCAGCCAGGAAGAACTTCCAGTTCTCAAGTCTTGTGATGCTAATCTCACTACATTTTTTATGCTTTTGATGTGGAAGACACAGAAATAAGAATTCTTGAACTCCCCTCCTATTGGATACTTGCCATTTTTAATTGATTTATAACTAAACTTTAGATTTTTCACATGCCTTTTTGGGGATCTTTCACATTCTTTATCACAAGACTAAGCACAATATTTAAGGGATCCTTATGGGGCTTGGTTTTAAAGATTGAATCTCTTTCTATACATCTACCCCCCTTGTTAACCTTCAGATTTTTTTGAGAAATGGTTGGGGCACAGGGATTAAACAAAGTCAGAAAGATCTAGCTTCAGATTCTGCCAATGGCATTTACTGTCTGGAACTTTGGGAAAGCGATCCATCCCCCAAATGCAATGGTTGGACTTGATCGTCAAGGTTCCTTAAATCTCTATAGCAATGATCCCACATCTGGCACTACCCACTGGACATACCTCCTCCATATCTTTTCCATTTGCCTCTGAAAATGTGTCATCCTCTTTTAGCTGTGCTTGCTGAGTTCCTTCAGCCTTAGCTATTCCCCACCTATTTTTGTTTTAATTCTTTTAAGTAATTTGTTGGCTACAATGAGAATGAAGGTCATGCAAAAGAAAGTTACATTGGAAGCAGAGGGTGGGCAGTAAATAGAATGCCAGACAGACACTTAAAGCATGTATGATTTACTACAATTCATTTTAATAGGTTCCCTGTATGAATTTGCTGTCAACATGCATTGTTGGTTAACAAATAGCCAAAATAGCTTTTGCAATGCACAGTGATTAACCGTGTTTTGTTGACTCTCAGGCTGTTGTCTGGGCTTTCTGATTTGTCTCCCTACGTAATCATTAGTGGGGAGGGGGGCCTTGTCTAGCTGTGAAATCAGTGTAAGCATTTCGGAGGAAATGTCTAGAACACCTTTTCTCAAAAAACATCTTTCTGTCCTCTCAGAACAAATGTTCTGTCTTCTCAGATGAGCATTTTGGAGTAGGAAAGGAAGTCCATCACTGAGTCAACTTTGAGGCTTGATAGAATATATGGAAGCCTTCTTTTTCTTGGAGAAGTAGACAATTATGGGTTCAAAATGTTGTGTAGGCTATCCAGCATGGTTATTGCCAATTCTGATTAGTTGTTTTTCTTTGTGATGAGAAGACTCATTCAGATGGATAGGGATGATGTGATTGGAAATGACTGATATAAAACCAAAAGGAATCTTTTTCTTCACTTTTTCTTTTCTTCATTTTCTTCTTCATTCTATTGTTGATTTTTCCTTCTTCATTACCAAATCTCACTCATTCAGTCAACATTTATGAAGGCTAGATGCTACTAAGTGCTAGGAATTGTGCTAAACCAGAAGTACAAAGGCCATCGAGGAGCTTATATTCTAATGGGGAAAGTTGTTCAGTTGTTTTCTAGTCCATCTGGAATTTTTATGGCAAAGATACTGGAGGAGTTTGCCATTTCTTTCTCCAGCTCATTTTACTCATAAAGAATCTGAGGTACATAGGGTTAAGTGGCAAGGTCACACAGCTAGTAAGTGTATGAAGCCAGATTTGAACTCATATTTTCCTGACTCCCGATGTAGCATTTTCACAAAAGGAAGATTAAAAAAGAAAAAAGAAAAAAGGAGAGGGGAAGTATTCAGTGGATCAGTGGGAAATAAGCATATGGTCAGCCTGAGAGCCCTCCAAAAAATATGCTTCTAGGAGGAACTCTCCATCCTCCATTCATAGGGTGGTGCTGGTAAAGTGTGGGTTCCAGGGCTGGAACTTAAAGGATAACGAACCCAGAATGTGTTTGTTAATTTGTGGGAAAGTGCTTTCCAAATGGTCCCAATAATTCTACAGGGAAGCAAGAGGTCATAGGGGCCCAGGAAGAATATGCCCTTACTATGTGGGCCTCCAAACCTAAGTCACTTTTGTTATTAAATGTCAGAATGAAAACCAATAGAAGTGATTTTTTTCTCTCTATAGAGAGAATCCATTTCCCTTCTGTGCAAGTGGATATAGCCTCTCATGAGATTTCTTCAGGCCTTCATATATTGTGAATTGAGCCTGGCTAATTATTATCTATTATCACCATTATTTAGACAGTTTGACCCCCACAAATTGAAGAAGAAATGCCCGGGGGCAGGGGGAGGGAAGAGGAGAACCAGAACAGCTGCCTCCAAGTGTTTGAAGGATCATCATGGAAAGATTAGATTGACTCTGATAGGCCCCATAGGATTGAACAAAGAACAAAGGTTGGAGGTCACAGAAAAGCCAAATTCAGCTTCCAAAAGAACTTCCTAACAATTAGAGCTGCCCCAACGTGGAAGAGGCTATCTTGGGAGGAGGTAGCTTCCTCTTCCTTGGATAACCACCAAATTCATCTATTAGTATGAGGATTCCTTTTATATATGCATCGGATCGGATGGTAATGAGATCCCTTTCAACTTTGAGATTTTGTGAAATTTAATCCATCCCTCCACTGAGCATTCCCAGGAAGCAATGGAGTTGCCCACTAGAGACTTTTAAACAAAAGGAAGATAAACACTTGTTGGGGATATTATAATTCCTTCTCCAAGAATGGGTTGACCTAGATGCTCAAGGATGCTTCCTAGTCTGGAAATCTGGGAAGTGGTCCCCAGAGAAATACAAAGAATATAATGCATTTCTTCTGTTTGAAATATCTCTCAGTTGTGCTCTTTTAAGGAACAATTCTCCTTCAAATTTGCTTTTAAATGTATATAACTAGTACTTCTTAGACATAGAGATTCCCTCTGGGCAACATCGTAGAGTACAGTCTGAGTAATGGCCTCACTAGTTCAAGGTAAGACCAGCTGAGTCTATTTTCAGAAATGTTTTCTTAACAGGGTTTATTTGCCCACAATTCAGGAAACATTTTCATCCTTCCTAACTTTGGTAGGTATAAGTTGGTACCTCCCAGTTGTTTAATTAGCATTTTTCTGATTATTTGATAGTCTGGGCAATTTTTCAAATCACTCATTCAATAAGTTAAACACTAGATGCAAGGCAAAAATAGCAGTAGCATGCCCTACCTAGTTGCTAGAATGACTTGAGTAAGAACATTTTGTTGCTGGGTCATTTTAATCATGTCTGACTATTTGTGACCTCATTTGGAGTTTTCTTGGCAAAGATACTAGAGTTGTTTGCCATTTCCTTCTCCAGCTTATTTTATAGATGAGGAAACTGAGGCAATCAGGATTAAATGACTGAGCCAGGGTCACACAGTTAGTAAATCTCTGGGGTTGCATTTTCACTCACAAAAATGAGTTTTTCTGACTCCAAACCTGGTACACTATCCATGCATCACTTTAGCTATCAAAGTAAGAAAGACCTTGCAAGGTTCAGATCCTTCTTGTCTGGGAAAGTCTCTCAAATTCTATGTTTGAACATTTTGGACAAGGTAACAAAGATAACAAACCCCAAACTTGCAGATGAGTTGCAATCCATATTATTGGAGGTATCATCACACTGGAGTCCCTTACAGCCTTGAAATAACAGCTTCTTTAGGTAGTCAGATTTGGACTATGTCCTATAGGATATTGAGAAGTTAAGTGATTTGCCCAGGCTTGCAGAGTCAGTGTGTTACAGGTACCTCTTATATGGATCAATAGCCCAAGGATATTTGACCAGCAAAGATTTTGCCCCATCTACTATTTGGTACATAAGCATTAGGAAGTTTCTTGAGCACCAGGAAGATAATGATTTGGCCACAAACACTTAGGTAGTGAGTAGAAAAGGTATAATTTGAACTCAAACTTTGCTGAGTCCATGTCCATGACAAGTATTCTCCACTAGACCACACTGACGTATTCACAGATAAGTATCATCCAAGAGATAGGATTAGAAAAGCAATCCTGTTCAAGTGCTTTGCCTAATTCTATAAAAGAGCTGGTCCATGGACTGATACTGGAAATCATTTAACTTTTGAGAGCTTCATTTTCCTTATCTGTAAAATGGACATCATAATTTCTGTCCTATCTCTCCCAGAGAAATGTAAGAATTGAATGAGAGCCTTTCTGCTCAAATGTTTTGCAGCCCTAATGTACTCTTGCCACAGAAAAGTTTATTGCTTTTTGTTTGGATTTTTAAAATTATGACCATAGCAATCATGAACAAACACAAATATTGCAATAAACAATGAACAAAAAGGAGGTTTTTGTATAAAACATGAACTTTTGTACAGTTTGTTTCCAAAGAGTTTATATTAAATATCACATGGTAGTACTACAAAATCATCTTTTTTATGACATCTTCCAAACTTCTTTTTGCTTTCTGCTGTGAATTTTTTGGATTTTATTGATACCTTTTAAAATTTTAAAGGATTTATATCAATTCCCAATAATACCTTATCCTATCCATTTATCTCCCCCATAAAAGTTCTCTCTTGTAACAATAAGTATAGATAAACCTAAGAATGATTGTCATCCTTCTGAGTTTTTGATTGTGATTGAGTGTAATAGCTTTATTTCTTTTAATTATGATCTTTTTTAATTTACTTTTTTTCTGATTAATAATTATTTTGAGACTGGCCGTCCCTCACCCATCCAATGACTAATCACTGGACAGATCTCACTGTTGACTGGCATGGAAACTTTGACCTCTCTTTCCAAGTTAGGCTACTTCTTTCCCACTCAGGTGGTTTGGTGTCCACCTGCTCTCAAGGTTTCATGATATTGGTGCCAAACATGGGATAGACACATACTTGATGTTAGTTCTCCTGCAGATCAGAATTCCCAAGATAAAGCAATAGGTCGGTTTTCAGCCATCCCCAGGAACTAAGATCATAGATGTGTAATATCATACTGGATGGGGAGTTTTTTCTCTTAAAATCCTTCATTCTCCTCCTACTGGAAAAGGAAAGGAAAGGAAAGGGAAAAGGAAAGGAAAAGGGTAAAGGAAAGGGAAAGGGAAAGGGAAAGGAAAGCCATCATTCTCATATTAGCCATTTTTAATTTCAAGCCTTCTCTACCAGAAAGAGATAACTTGTTTCATCATTGATCTCTTGAATTATTGTTGATCATTGTGTTTATTAGTGTTTTAGAATTTTTCAAAGTTATCTGTGTTTGTGATATTATTGTAATATTAGATGTATAATATAATTATATCATATATAATCATGTATGTTATATATGTGTTTATTATATACATATATAAGTATGTTATAATATTTATATTATATACATATATGTGTACAATATTATTAATATAATTTAAGTTCTGTTTATGTTCACTCTGCATCAGTTCAAAGTCTTCCAGGTTTCTCTAAATCTACCCCTTCTGTCATTTCTAACCATTCAATCCATTATATTCATGTACCATAATTCAAACAGCCATTCCCTGATTCTTGGACACACTCTTAGTTTATACTACTTTGCTACTATAAAATGAAGTGATATGAAAATTAAGTATTGGTCCTTTTCATTTTTCTTTGATTTCTCTGAAATTCTAAGATTGATAGCAGTTACTATGGTGACATGGCTCCAAATTGCTTCTTAAAGTGACACTTCACCAATCACACACCAAGTGCTCAGTCCATCCAATATTGTCATTTTCCTTTTTTGTCATCTTTGTCATTCTGAGGGATCTGAAGTAAAACTTCAGAGTTGTTTCAGTTTATATTACTCTTAGTGATTTGGGGCATTTCCCCAAATTTGTTGAATATGGGAATATGTTCCTTTGAAAACTATTTGTTGATATCCTTTTACCATTTATCAAATGGTCATTGACATTTTGGTCTCAACCCAGTACATGCAGAGTTAAGTTATAGCTCTCCTTTCCTAAGGAAGCCAGTTTTCTGTGCCATTTTAACCTGTGTGATCCTTTCTTGGACTTATTGCCAGAAGAACAGTTGGTTGGGCATTGTTTATAGTACTGGGCCAAAAAGAAAAGATATGAGAAGACACCTCCCTTTCCCTGGAGAAAGGGGGACTGTGGCCATTTAACACTGCATGTAATATCCAACTTTTTCAATATTTTGTTTAGTTTGAACTTTTTTCCTTAATTATAAAGAATGAATCTCTGAGATGGAAAGGAGTGCAAGGTACACTGAAAAATATAGATGTTATAAAGAACAATAAAAATTTATTTTTAAAATAAATGTAGCAGCAGGCCATACTTCACACAAAAATAAGAGCAACATTTCAAAGAATGGCAAAGTGTTGAGAAGTCCCACCTTGTCTTGTTACGGTTATTGGAGAACCAATACTATGGGGGTTCCATTCCTAAGGCTTCCTTTTACAATCAGGGTCAATATGCCTTTTGGATTGAGTTTGTGGTATCATTTTTTGTTCTGATTCATCTCCGGATCCTCAGTTGTACTGATTCAATTACAAATTGTTGATTCACTCATCTTATGACAAGAGTCCCATAAACTCAACCAATTCCCTCCCCTGAACACTAGACTTTATCAGAAGTCTCCAAGTCATGGGAATTTTTCATATGGTGATGCTGGTACTTGTTGATCATATCACTGAGTGCCGTTAGCTGCCAAGGACTTCTCCACAAGCTCATGAGTCATTTAAAAATTAAAGAAGCTTCAGCAACGTTGAAATAGATCCTAAATTAGTCATGGAAGAGCCTCAGAAGGAGCTAGTACAGACATAAAAATTCTCCCTGGGACCACTTGTACTCAAGAAGAAAGAGCAATCCAAGAGATTCATTTTCTCTCCTTCAATGCCATTTTTCAAAGTCACTTAAAACTCCAGTGTAATTTCATCTGTTTGACTCAACACTCCAGATACAGGGATCATTGTTCAGGGCGTGCTGGGCGGGGGAGAGGGGTGAAAAAGTGACCCAAGGAATGAATGGAATTGTGGGCACCTGCCTCAGATAAATCGGCCCTTACTCTATTTACCCTTCAGGGCTTTTCTTATTAGGATCATATATTCACTTACAGCTGTCCTGGCAAAGGGCAGCAGGACCAAGAACAATGTTTTGAATGTAAGTCAGTGGATCTCTGTCAGGGTCTCCATTCTCAACAAACATTAATTGCCTGCTGTCTTCAGAACCCAGTGCTAGAGGGAGAAACAAAGTTTGACTGATAAACAGCACCTGTCTTCAAGAAACTGGCAGTCTAATAGGGGGTTTTGATACATGCACAAATAACAGGAATCAAAATTACTTGTGATAAGTTCATTCAAGAGGTAAAAGGGCTCCATCAGCCAGGTCTGAGGAAAGGAGGAAAGGAAATGAATGGGTAAATGATGTGGTTTAGTTCAGTGGTGTCAAACTTAGAAATGGGGCCCACTTATTCATACATAAGTATCCCTGCCACAAGGACTGCATATTGACTTAGTTTTAAAATGAATATTATTTGTGTTTTGTTGTATTTTTATTTATTCTGTTAAACATTTCCCAATTGCATGTTAATGTAGCCTACTGACTATATATATATATTTTGTGCCTCTGGTTTAATGGACAGCAAAGCCCAAACTGATCATTTTTATACCTGAAGTGGTATGAAGTATACCATCAACTGAGTAAGTGAGACAAGGGAGATATATAGACCCCAGAATACTGATAGAAGTCTTCTCCTATGGATGTCTCAACAAGTAGACAGGGAAAAGGATAAAGAGAATCAAAATAGAATGGAGGAAGAGATCACCCAAAATCATGATAGCTTGGGGAAAGTTCTAGTCATCCCACCTTGATTATAGTTCTAGGGACTTTAGACCCAGAATTTGATAAGTCACCCAACTTCTAATTTCCTTCTCTGTAGAATGGGGATAACAATGGCATTGTCCTCCCAGACCACTATAGAATTAAAGAAGTAATGAGTTTCAATAAAGAGCTTTGCACACCTAAATCTTAACCATTATTATTATTATTATCATCTTCTCTAAGAGGAGGGGATAACAAATCAAAATGGTGACATTTCTGTGGTTGTGGCAAGAAGGAATCAGTGATTCCAAAAAACAAACACCCTCAATCTAATCTAATGACTTTCTCAAAATGAGCCACAGATAAGTTTAAATAACCCTGTTTTCCTAAATAGGCCTTTTTCTGCAAGGAAGGCAATGAGCCTGTAATTGCTATGGTTTTTTTGGAATGGGGATTTGATTTGAAGTCACAGAATTTCAGTTTAAATTCCTCTAGTACAGCTGTGTGACTCTAGGCAAGTCATTTTGACCTCTGTAATGGGGAGGGGCAGCAGTGGGAATGGACTAGATCAAAGCTGCTTAAACTATAGATTGTGACCCCCATATGGGGTTGTATGAGTGAATGGGAGTGTGTGGAATTGATTTATCATCAGGAAATGTTTAATTTGTATACCTATTTTATATACCTAGATAGCTGAGGTCACATCAAAATTTCAAGGGTGAAAAGGGTTGCAGGTAGAAAAAATTTAAGAAACTCTGGACTAAGTGACCTCCTGCTCTGAACCTGGGATCCCCTTAGAGAGAAAATGCAGTGGTGACTGTCCTGGACAGAATGCCAGACGGAAGGGTGCATTTGTGTTCTGATTTGGTTTAATAGAGAAATAGAGAAATGGTCACTGTGGGCAAGGGTCCACTAATGCACTTCTATGGGGCCAAGGTGGTGGGGAAGAGAGTCGGGGCCACTCTGTTTGCATATTTACTTTTACAAATGGTTGGCTCCCAGTCAGTAGTTAATGGAATGAGGATGAGGTCCCTGCACAGAATCATTTCCTGAAAAACATTTCCAATTGCAAACACATCTTGGTCTTTCTTTTCTGAATTAGCCTGGGCAGGGGAAAAGGGGAGCTCGAGCGATTCAGCCTCTGGAGCCAGGTTTTTTCTACAATGAAACACACACACACACACACACACACACACACACACCACTTTCATTTAGGTCTACCTTTAGAGTTGCTGGCTATAGTTATTGAATTTTCTATTCTCACTCAGAAAAATGTGTAAATGTCTCCATATTCATAGCTTAGTTCTGGCTATAAAGCAAAGTGAAAGGCAGATGGTTCTTTCTCTCATTTTATAAACATGGCTTCATGTTTCTGAGGACATCTAAACTAGAACGGCTGTCTCTAGGAAAAGGGAACGAGAGGGGAGGGGAGAGACAGAGACAGAGACAGAAACACAGAGAGACAGTCACAGAGAGACTGGACCAGAGAGAGAGAAAGAGAGAGAGAGAGAGAGAGAGAGAGAGAGAGAGAGAGAGAGAGAGAGAGAGAGAGAGAAGGAAAGAGGGAGGGAAGAAGGGAGAAAGAGAAAAAGAAAAAAGAGAGAGAAAGGAAGAAGAAAAGAGAAGAAGAAAAAGAGAGAAGGGTGGGGTGGGTGGGGTGGGGTAGGGATAGGCAAGCTTTGGCTAACATCCAAATGAACTGTGCTTGTTTTATAAAGTATAATGATGGAACTACCCTTGGTCTCCTTCCTCCCCTCCCTGCAGCTTTCCTTCTTCACTCGGTGGATATCAGGTAAATCTGTCCCTGGCCCAGGGAAGGAGCTAAATAAACAGCAACTTCATGAAACTCAAGATGTGCCATTTGGGACTAAGTCTGTTTCTTTCTCTTTGTTAAGAAATCTCTTTCTTTGTCCAAATCCATCATCCCTCTCCCTGGCAAATCTGAAAGAGGCCTTTTAAAGTAGATGCTGTGTATTTAGCAAGTATATGTTGGCAAGTAGTTAGGCCAGAATCAGTAATAAAAAAAATGGAGAGAGAGAGAGAGAGAGAGAGAGAGAGAGAGAGAGAGAGAGAGAGAGAGAGAGAGAGAAAGTGCCTGTGTGAACACAGAACCTTGCCTTTATTACCTTTGCCTGCATCTGAATAGGCAGCCTCCTCCCTTGCTTACCAAAATATGAGAGAACTTTTCTCTAAAACGGCCATTTTCTCTAAAAACGGCCTTTCTTTACTTAATGGATGGAAAATCTTTATCTGATCTGGAATTGAACTGAGGAGCTGGGATTTAAATCATGACTTTCAGGGGGGTTGAGGAGCAGGAAAAAGAGGATGAGGGTGGGGTCCAAGGTCAGTCTTCTCTAACCTTCTAGCACAAAACTGCCTTTTAGTAGAAATATCTGCCTGCAGCTCAAGGGCAAAGGTTGAGAGAGTGGGAGGAAGGAGGCCAGCATGGGAACATTCAGTGGCTACCATCCTCTCTTCCTTTTGACTCACAGAATTACAAGATAGTCCAGGAATAAGGGACTTTAAAAATCATTTGGACCAGCTCCTTCATTTACCGAAGCTCAGATAGAGTCACACAGCTAAGGAGAGATATCCTACAAACAGCTGTAGGACCAGAGATCAATTGAGAAGTCAAGGCTGGAGCAGGTGGGGTGCCAGCTAAGACCTCAAAGATAGTTCAGCTGTTGGAGGAGGGAGCATAAAGTCAGAGAAAGAAGGGTGACCAAAAGAGACTCACTGTTAAGCTGTTGGGGGAGGAGGAAAAACTAGGGAGGGAAACGAGGCAGGGGAGAACTGAGGAAGGAATTGAGAGAGAGAGAGCCATGTCAAGGAAGAAGAAGATGGGGTCCTCAGTATTCAATGAAGCAATCAGACACAAAGCATTTCTTAATTTCAGGTATTATGTTAAGCATTGGGAATAAAGCAAAAAAGCAGACAGCCCTTAAGGAACATAGGACAGTTCTCTTCTAATAAGGGAAATAACAGGCAAATAACTAGGAGTTTACAAGATTATAATGAAATGGCAGATGATAATTGGAGAGGAAAAGTCACGAGCAGCTTTGGGGACTGGCATTTTTCTTGCAAAAAGGAAGACTTGAGCTGAGTCTTAAAAAAAAAACAAGTCAGGGAAACTAAGTCACAGAAGGGAGGGGACAGAGTCTTCTAGTTTAGGTCACAGTCAGTTCAAAGGCACAAAGAAGGGCTGAGGGGTGTCATATTTAAGGAATTACAAGTATAGTCTGGTCTTGGAGTATGTGGAAGGGAGTAAATTGTAAGAAGACTGGAAAGAAGGTAGGTAGGAGTCAGTTATAAAGAGCTTTAAATACCAAACAAAAGATTTCATATTTGGTCCTAAGATATTAGGGAGTTATTAGAGCTTATTAAGCACATGAGTGATGTGATTTTAGAAAAATCACCTCAGCAACTGAGAAGAGGATGGATTGATGGCTGAGGCAGGAAGACCACGTAGAAGGCTGTTGTAGTCCAAGTGAGAGGAGATGAGGGCCTTAACCAAGGTGGTGAATAGAGAAAAGAGCATCCGTACTGTGATTACTGAGGATTTAATACTGTTGACCTTCCCCTACCTTCTTGACAACCTCTTCATCCTAAGTGTCTAGGACACTCTCTCCTGGCTCTCCTACCTCTTTGCCTATTTCTTGTATTTCCTGAGTGGGATCCTCTTCTTTTTTCAGGAATTCTACATTTTAAATATCATTCTCCTAGGTTCTGTTTCCTGCCCTTGTCGATTTTCTGTTTTAACTCTTTCCTTTGATGGTCTCACCCATCCCCATGACTTCATTTATCTCCGCCTGTAAATAATCTCTCCAGGTTGTATCCCTAACCCAGGCTTCTTCCCCCAAGATCCAACTTCTTCTTGTACATGTTCACTAGGATGGTATTTCAAACCCATGTCAAAATTTGAACTTGTTATGTTTCTTGCAAAAACCTTCCTCTCCTCTCCTAATTTCCTTTTCAGTCTTCCAAGATCAAAATGCCAAGATCAAATGAAGCCTTTTTAAATTCTTGATCTATGACCCTATAATCTTTACTATTTCCCTATCCATCATATCTTCATGTCAATTATAGCTTTAAGCTCTCTCTCATCTGCCCTCACTATTCCTATTGACATTGCCCTTGGACCAGCTCTCATTATATCTTCCAATTATAATATATTGTATTATGTTATATATAATCTTACATTATATCTTGTATTAGAGGTGGGGGTTCATAGAGACAGAGATCTAGACTTAGCAGGGATATCAGGCAATTGTTGCAATCGCCTTCTTGCATGGTCTTCCATCTCCATTCTTTCCCCTTCCAACCTACCTCCAAGCTACACTTGATGACTAATAAAATTGGAGGACATATTGTTAGAGAGATTTGTGAACACTTAGAAAGTGAAGTGATCATCACTAAGAGCCAGTAAGGATGGATCATGCAAGTTTAATTCAATTTCCTTTTTGATAGAAATGAATTACTAGGCTTGGGTCTGTTGTAGAGGGGATTCTTGCTCAAGCACAGGCTGGACTTGTCAGCTCTTCAATTCTCTCCAACTCTGAGCTTCTTTAATTCTGAGCTCAAGGGAGTATGTAGGCTCAGAGTTCCGAGATTTCAGCAAAGAATTTGACAATCATTCAGCAAGTCTTTATTGTTGTGTTAGGCACTGTGTTAGTTCATTTATAAGAGACAGTATGTGAATAAGCTTATATAAAATAAGTGGAAATTAGTGAAGATGGGGAGGCATTAGCAGCTTAGAGTTGGCATCAAGAAAGACCTAAATGAGGTGATTCAGACCAGTTCCAATGGTCTTGTGATGGAGAGAGCCATCTGTACCCAGAGAGAGGAGGGTGGGGACTGAGTGTGGGAAACAACATAGTGTTTTCACTTTTTTATTTTTATTTGCTTGCGTTTTGTTTTCTTTCTCATTTTTTTCCCTTTTTGATCTGATTTTTCTTGTGCAGCATGATAATTGTGGAAATATGTATAGAAGAATTGCACATGTTTAACATATATTGGATTATTGCTATCTGGGAAAGGGAGTGGGGAGAAGGGAGGGAGAAGAAAATTTGGAAGTTTTGCAAGGGTGAATGAGGAAAACTTTATATTTTTAAAATAAAAAGGTTTAAAAAAAAGGAAAGGCCTAATTCAGCAGAAGTTAGACTGAACTTTGAAAGAAAAGAGAGGTAAAGAGGGGAATGCATTTTAGGACTGGAGGATAGGATACCTTTCTCAAAAGTATGAAGAGAGGAGAAAATGTAGTTGAGGAATAGAAGTAATGAAGGGGGAAATTTTCAGTTGAATAATATAATAGTATGTTATATACTATTAATAGATAACATTATTTAATTCATATATATATATCATTATTTAATTAGTAGATAATAATATAAAAAAAGGGAATGTTGCAGCCAAATAGTGAACAATTCTATCTGCCCAAAAGGAGCTTTGAATTTGGTTTTAAAGGTAATAGGGAGCCATTGAAATTTATTGAGCAGGAGAATGGCAAGATTTCTCCCACTATCTTTGCCAATCTGATGGAGAGGTGTGGATAAGATGAGAGCAGGTTCATAAGAATAGAATCAAAAGGGACTTAGTTTAACACCCTCATTTTACTGATGAAAAATTGAGTCCTAGAAAGGTCAAGTTCTTAGCAACTAATCCCTTAGATAATAAACAGAAGAATTAGTTAAATGATGGGTTTCAAATTAATGATTTCGTATCACCTTGTAGAAAGGTCCTTAGTAAAGTGAGTCAAGGATCTTGGTCTGAACAAAGGCATCAATGGTATCCCTCACGTTTGTAGATGACATAAAACTAGGAGAGAGAATTAACACATTGATTGATAGAGTAGGGATCTAAAAAGATCTCAACAGACTGGAATGATGAGCCAAGTCTAATGTAAAGTCTTACATTTGACACAAAATCAATTTCACAAGTATAAATTAGGGAAAAAATAATTTGGTGGCAGTTCCTATGGAAAAAAGAAAAAGATCTGGGGTTCTAGATGGATTACAAATACAATTTAAGTTAAGTTTGATGTAGCAGGAGAAAAAAAAACCTAATGTAATCTTAGCCTGCAATAAGAGAAGCATAATGTAAAAAATGAGGGAAACAATGGTTCCACAATTCTCTAACCTGGTCATTATTTCTGAAGCACTGTGCCCCTTTTCAACCACCACATTTTAGGAAAGAGGATATCCAGAGAAGGATGACCAAGATAGTGAGGAAGCTCAATGTCCTACTATCTAGGGACAGGTTGGAAGGAATTAGGAATGTTTAATCTGGAAGAGATGATATAGGGGGAAATGATAGTTGTGTTCAAGTATTTGAAAAACTTTTATATGGAAGTGTTAAACTTAGTCTCCTGGCCCTAGAGAGATATTAAATAGTAGCAATGATTGGGAGTTGTTCCAAGGCAGATATAAAATTCACGTAAGGAAAAACATCTTAGTAATAAGAGCTAACAAAAAAGTTGGACTGATTTCCTGGAGGGATAAGGGATTTTTCTTCTCTTTAAAATATTTATTTTAAAATTTTTATTTATTTTATTTTAAATTTATGGAATAAAACAGACATTTCCATAAAATAGTATAATAAAAAAAGATGATTACATATGAAACTCCAATTCTATTCATTCTTCTCAGTGGGCATCTTCAAGAAATGATGGGTGATGACTTGTCAGGGATATTATAAAGGGGATTTCTGCTCAGGTACAGATTAAAAATTTAGTCCAAGGTGAAATGATTGGATTTTATGGTTTGTGATGTTCCTTTCAGTTTTAGATCTGGGTCTCCATGACATTCTATCTCTAAGTACTGAGCTGTGATTCTTTCCAGAACATTGTCAGAGTCTTCTTGCTCAAGATCCCATCATTTCTTTACTGACAACCACTACATCATAAATTTAGAGTTAGATGGAACATTAAATGTTATTTAACCCCAGAGAGCTGAAGTAACTTGCGCAAGATTAGTAGCCAGCAAGCAGTTGTTTTTCCAATGAGGTATTTCACATTTTCTCCTACTTTTTCATTCTTTTGATTCTATTCTGTTGTTTCTTGATATCTCATGGAGTCATTAGCTTCTGTTTGCTCAATTCTAAATTTTAAGTAAACATTTTCTTCATTGAGCTTTTGACCTTTTCTATTTGGACAATTCTAGTTTTTTAATGAGTTCTTTTCTTCAGTTAATTTTTGTGCATCTTTTTCCAATTCTGCTTTTTAAGGAGAATTTTAGTGCCTCTTTTACCATTTGGCTAATTCTGTTTTTTTTAAGGTGTCATTTTCTTCATTATTTTTTATTCCTCCTTACCAAGCTATTGATTTTTTTTTCATGACTCTTGTGTATGACTTATTTCTTTTCCTAATTTTCCTTCTAAATCTTATTTGTTTTTTAATGAAATACTTTCCCCTACATCTTCTCTAGTTCTAGATCACCCCCCCCCACTCCCAGAGCTGTCTAATGCCTTTACAAACCTCTTAGAGATTCTTGTTTTTTAAGGATTGTCAGGAACATGGCCTTTTTTCAGCCAGCCAATGGCTAACCATTCAATAATTCCATCAAGAAAATAATTGAAGAACTTTTTCACTCCTAAAGGATTGGCATTTCTTTTAAGGTTTTAATGTTTCACTGTCTTTATTACTTGCTGGTGGTTTTATCAAGCAAACTGGGAAATTCATTATCCATATAACATCTCTAAAGTACCTTTCCAGTTCTATTGAATACAATTATTCTTTATTCACCCTTTCCTCCAGTCAATAGGGATTGTTCTGTGAGCTCATCCTTGCTCTTCCTTTAGTTTAATGGTCCCTTCTATCTAGGGGGCTCACTAGAGAAATTGTATCCATCCTTTTAAAACCAAAGTCCCGTCCTTTATGAAACATTCCCTCATCTTTCCCAATGAGAAATGCTCTCTTCCTTGTTTCATTCTCATGTATTTATATCAGAGGTTCCTAGACTGTATCCCCAATTCTTGGCAAAGAGAAGGAAGAGGCAAATCTATGAACTTGCAAGGAAAAAAATTACATCTTGATTTTCATTAACTTTTGTTTTACTTTTTAATCCTATGTAGTTTACTTCATGCATTTAAAAACATTAAACCTATGAATCCTTCTTATTTAAGCCCTTGCTATAGGTAGATCACTTCTCTTTTGGCCTCAGTTTCTTTATCTATATAAAAATAATCAAACCTGTATAATGCAGATTTTGGACTAGAAGACTTCTGAATTAGGAAAATGAGATGATAGAGCAAAGAATTTTGGTCTTGGTATTCAAATAACTGGATTCAACGTCCTGGATTCTTTTGTGAGCTGGGTGATCCTGAACAATTCACTTAGCTACTTTGAGCTTCAGTTTTCCTTCTGTAAAATGTGGGTAACAATAACATCCTTCTCTAAGGATTGTTGAAATGACTTGAGGCAATACAACAGCACAGAGTAAAAAGAATGCTAAATTTGAGTTACTATACCTAAGTTCAAATCCCAATTTTTCCACTTAGTAGCTGTGTGCCAAATCACATAGCAACTTGTCTGGGTCTCAGTTGGAGTAAATGGCTTATACAGCCTTTTCTAGCTCTAAATTTCTGACCCTAGGGTCCTAAAGTGCTAAATAAATGTTGGCTATTTTTATTTCACTTCTCAATGACATGATAAATCAACTTGGAGCTCTCCTTCAACCCTTTCATCTGCCAATTGCCTAGATATTCAATAGGAGGCAGCTGTTAGTACATACAGACAGCTAATGGGTGACATCTCTTTTTAATTTCTCCAGTTTCTGACCTTCAGGAAGAAGGGATGAATGCCATCAATTTACCTCTCAGCCCAATTCCCTTTGAGCTGGATCCTGAGGACACCATGCTAGGTAAGTCTTTTATACCTCATTGGAAAAACCATCAAATAGCTCAATATGGCAAATGTCTTATTTGGCACTAAATTATTTTTCTTTCATTAAAGAGGAGAATGAGGTCCGAACAATGGTGGACCCAAATTCACGGAATGACCCTAAACTTCAGGAACTGATGAAGGTAAGAGAAGAGCCTAGAATAGCTTTTTGTAGAACTGTGTATAGGACTATATTATATCCTTCTATCAACCAACAAGTGTAATGTCCTGGAAGAAGTGTGGATGCTGAAAGAGGTCCAGCCTCAGAGTCATATTCTGCCTTTGATACATACTAGCTAAAAAATCCTGGATCAGTCAGATGATCTCTATGTGCTCCAAACCATACTTTTTTGAGGAGATAGGGTTTCAAAAATTTTTTGTTTTTATATGAAGACACTGAAAGATAAATACTTTTATCACCACCCTCCAAGAGACCCATCCATCTCTTTCGATAAAGAGGATATTTTAAAGAGGAAGCAAGAGGAAAAGGTTCACAAAACTAAATGTATTAAAAAAAAGTTAGAAATTGTATGCAAGAGTCTATATCCATTTCTCCAAAGAAGTGAGGGGGAGTATTTAAGATTGTTATAGATAAGTAATTTATCTGAATTATTGAAGGGAGTTTACATGTCTAAAGTTCCTCATAATGTGGCAATCAAAGAATGAGAAGGGGGAAAAAAGATACCACATGGGATACAAAGAAAAATAAGATATGATTCCAGTTCTCTAGAAATTTGCAGTCCATTTGAAGACAGAAGACATAAGCACATAAAAAGTTAACTAACAATATAAGACAATAAGGGCTGAGTTAAGGATTTACCGTGATTGTTGTATGTGGGCACAATGGGAATATTACTCACTGTGGAATAATGACTTGTGGAAGCTCCATAAAAGAGGGCTGGCTTTCTTTCTTCATCCTGTAGCTTACCTGAATCCATCTCAGATGGTCCCTTCACTGACTTCAAGGGGAAAAAAATAGGGCCAGAAATGGACATGAGTACACAGGTTGTCTTAGGCACTAGAGTCCCTCAATTTTTGAATTCATTGTGGAGATCACTGGCCAGCAGTTGCTTCACTACTACCTGCCTCCATGGTGATGGTGTTCCAGTAGCTTGGGGAGGAAACTTAACTTGGATCTGATCTTTTAGATCCTGTCATGCTTTAAAGAGCTACATTGTTGGGACTTGTCCAGGAGACCTCTGAGGAGCTCTGAAGCCCCCCAGAACAAGTTTTGGATGATTCAGCAAGTGGTATTCTTTTATCAGAGGAGTTCTAAATTGGTGTCCTGACCTGTTAGCAAACTCTGGCCAGTAAGAATGGAAAATTACACATTTGTTGACATATGCACATATGTACATATTTGTGACATAGTCACATGCAGTCCTATGTCCTAAATCTGTATGAGCTTATTGGACTAAGAACTTTGAGTGAATAAGATGTATGGTAAATCCTTCCAATCCAGGAAGAAAACAGATTTCAAGATGCCAGGATGCTAATACATATTCAGCTTAAGAATAGAAACCTGGCAAGTCAGAGGAAGAACATAAAAAAATGATACTCCAATACTCTGACTAATTCAGTAACAAAGTGGGAAACAGGAATCTAGTGTCTGGCTGAGTCACTGAGTTCAATTTTAAATGTAAGAGAACAATGATATTTTAAAGCAATTGCTATGAAATGTCTAGCTCTGGTTATAAAACATTCAAAAAATAAATAAATGGCTTCTAAACAGAAATTTTCTTTCTACATATGATTTACTCTTAAAGATCAGTTCATAAGATTATAGATTTAAAGCTAGAAGGGACTTTGGAAGTTTTCTAGTCCAACTGCCTCATTTTATAGATAAATTGAGGTCTATAAAGTTACCTGATTTGTCTAAAGTTACAGTGGTAGTGACAACAGAATTTAAACCCATGTTCATTGAATCCAAAACTGGTGTTTATTTCATGGGACAGAATAAATAATTCTGCCATTATTTATTCCATATATCTTCTTATTAAGTGAGGACAACTAAGAACCTCGCGAAAATAATTTGGATTGATAAGAAAATCTCTGGAAATTGCTATTCCCTACACCCAGTTTTGTGGGTTTTGTAGCTCTTTATGCTTTTCTCTCATCTTACTTCCAACTTGCTACTGCTTTTGGAGACCCAAGGAGTAAGGGAACAGTCAGAAGCAGATGTCACCAACTTTAATCCTGAGAGTGAGCAACACCGATGGGGGGTCCTGGCAGCCTGGAGTTAAGAGAAGAGGAAAGCAAACAGAAGAAAAATAAAGGGTTTAGGGAATAGATAAGAGAAGGAAACAAGAGTAAGAACAAAAATTTAGAGTTAGAAAGAGGTACATGATAGAAAGTGGGAGATGTTCACTTCACCATCACCCCCTCTACCATTATTAAGATTTCAAGTCACTTTACTCAATAGAGGAAAAAATAATATGACTTTTGTCTCATTCCAGGGTTCCCATTCATAAGCAGCAACATCTACATATATTCCAAGGCCACATTGCTTATGAACAGCTACCATTGCAGAAACTGGATCTCATTGACTATTTAGCCATATTTTCTTGAAAGATGATAAAGATAGGGACTGGAATTGTGATTTGACAGTTATAGGGAGCTATAAGTGAGGAAATAGTCTATCCAATGTAAGATGGCACCTTCAATGCAATTTATAGGATCAGAGAGCCACCTATAGCACTAAAAGGATGAGACTTGCCCAGAACTCTTTAGCTAATTTGTGTCAAAAGTTCCTCATAATGTTGAAATCAAAGAATGAGAAGAAAAAAAAAATACCACATGGGATGCAAAGAAAAATAAGATATGGTTCCAGTTCTCTAGAAATTTACAATCCAGTTGAGGATAGAAGACATAAGCACATAAAAAATTAACAAATAATATAAGACAATAATTGTTAAGGGCTGATCTTCCTGGCTTTAAGTCCAACTCCCTACCTACTCTGCTATGCTTCCTTTCTTCTAACCCTAACCCTAATTTTTAAATTTTTATTTTCTGTTCTTAGACATTATTCTTAAAATATGAAAATCACTGAAATCTTAATCATAACTTAGACATGTAATTCTTAACTTCTGCCTTCTCCTGCCCCTTTGAAGGTATTAATTGACTGGATTAATGATGTTCTGGTTGGAGAAAGGATAATTGTGAAAGACTTGGCTGAAGATATGTATGATGGACAAGTCCTACAGAAGCTTTTTGGTAAGAGGATGATATTTGGGGGCCTGAGACAATGTAATACAGGGTAATGAGAGTGAGATTTGTAGAGAGATTTGTCCTGGGTTTAAATCCCAGCAACATGATTTACTACTTGAGTAATTTTGGACAAATCTCTTAATTTCTCCAGGTCTGTTTCCACATTTGAGGAGAATTAGACTAAATAACCTCAAAGGTCCTTTCTTATTCTTAATTTATGTTCCTAAAAACATACTGCTGACTCTTAGGTCAAATCAGGCTAAGACAGTAGGCCAAAAAAAATGTAGAGAGGCAGATTTCAGTATAAAGAAAAAACTCCAGTTAAAGCTAACACAACAGGGAAGAAGTGGTTTTGGGGTATTTATGTTTCCCATTAGTGGAGGTTATAAAGCATACACTGGGTGATCAGGACTAAAGATATATTGTAGAGTGGTGTCCCCATTACTAGGGGTTGGATAAGATGGTCTCTGAGGTCCCTCCTGGCTCTGAGAGTAATGAAGTTTTCTTCATCTTTCCCAATCAGAAGCACTACCTCTCTTATTTGGATTTCCATCCAGCTTGTTCTTCCTTTTTGCTGAATTCTAGTTATTTTTACATTTTTCTTCTCAAGTAGATTATGAGCTCCGTGAATGTATCCATAAGGGCAGGGATTTCCTTTGTATTTTCCACAATGCTAAAAAGAATGCTTTGACTATAATGGGCAATCACTTATTGTTGCTGTTGTTTGTCCTTTGTTCTCGAAGACTTGCAAAGTGAATTGGATTTAAGTGAAGGAGGGCTATGCAAAGTGACCAGCTTCATTCTCTCCTCTGGAGCCATCTGGGTCTTATAACCAGATATAGATCAGGACAACTGTCCATGGCCTCAGATTTAGTGGGGCATCTTGGCCTTTTTAAGCCAAGACTTTTTTAAGGTCTTTCCCAGGTCTCAGTTTATCAAGGCAACACCGATTCAGTGAGTAAGTCTAGGTAAGAAATAAGGAAAAGAATGATCTCTTTTACCTACTTAAAAAAGATCAATCTGGCCAAAACAGAAAAATGGATGTGGAATAAATGAATGAATGAACAAATGAATGCCTCAGCTACAAATTCATTTAAACGTTCATTTGATTTGGAGGTGGGAGATGTAGGGGATAGGTAGGAGCAGCCTGGTATAATAGAAAGACTTATGGACAAGAAGTCAGAAAGATCAGGATTTTAGTCTTGACTCTGCTTTAGTTCACTCATTGTAAAAAGATTTTGCCTCTGCCATGTGGAGTTTTTGTGAGGCTTAAATGAAATAAGATACATAAAAGTATTTTACAAATATAAAATGCTATTTAAATATAACTTACTATTAAGTGTCTGACTTAGTAACAAAAAACACACCCATTGAATTATTCATCCAATTGGCTGGATCTTTCTTTATAAACTCTCATAGCTGGAAAAACCTCAAATATAATCTAATATATTAAAAAAAAATCTCTTTCTGAAGCAAGAATTTCCACCACAGTAATCTTTGCATGTGAGTCTTGAGACATCTCTAGAAGATTTCTTATGAAGGGTAGCTCACTACTTATGAAGAAGATACTCCTATTCCATTGTTGTATGGCTGTGATGGTTAGGAAGTTTTCCCCTACATTCAGTCAAAATCTACCTTCCTGTAAATCTCCACTGGTTGGTCCAAATGGGGCCAACCTGATCAATAGCCATGAAATATTTCAGACAGTTATTAAGTATCCTGGGAGTTCTTCATATTAAACTTTTCTAATTCCTGTTCACCCAACTGGTCACTGTCCTGTGGACGTATCCCACTTTGTCAACATCCTGCTTAAAATTTAACAGCCAAAATTGAAGATGGGACTCTATTCCTTGAGAATTGGTTAAATGAACTGCAGATATTGAGGTTCAATGAACTTCCTCACCATTAGAGCTATCCCAAAAGACAAAGGTCTACTTCAATGAGACCCTCCTTCACTGGATGTCTTCAAGCTAAGAGTGGATAGTTCCTTTTCAGGGGTGTTGTAGAGATGAGTTCTGAAGAAGTAAAGGCCATACAAAATTTAAGCTGTGCTAGTCATCCTGCATCTCAGCTTGCTAGGCCAGAAAAGGATAGGGGTCTTGCCAGGGAGCTTTTGCTTAACATATGATATAAATGGGGAGGAAAGACTATTATTTTCTTTTCTTGTCACTTCAGAGAAACTCGAAAGTGAGAAGTTGAATGTTGCCGAGGTCACCCAATCTGAGATCGCCCAGAAGCAAAAGCTCCAGACTGTGTTGGAAAAGATCAATGAAACACTTAAACTGCCCCCGAGGAGCATCAAGTGGAATGTTGACTGTGAGTTTTCTATTCTGTATATATTATTGTCAGATGTGGAACTGGTGTTCCCCTGTATTATCCATAGACTGTCCAAAGACTGTCTCGGTGCTTGTGTTTGAATCAGTGGTACTTAGGGGGGACACTTCATACATATCTATTCATTCAATCATTCATTCAAAGAGTATACCCAACAAATTCAGGCTGCAAAAGACATGAGTCTTTCAGAATAAGGACGGTAGAGTTAGCTTGTGTCACCTATCGTCTCCTTAGATAAATGAGGGATCATCTGTAGATAGTATGGGAAGGAAAATCATGTTTTGTTTTCACTAACCTCTAAGTGAAATACAGCTTTTTTTCAAGTATGAATGCAGACAACAAACACAATTGTAAAAAAAAAGAAACTATGGTCTTCAAACCAGACTTTCAGAGAGAGCTTATCACACACACACACACACACACACACACACACACACACACACACACAAAATTTTACTTCTTCCCTAGGAGGAGAACTTGAATCCTTGAAAGCTCTGAATCTAGCCCAGCATAGATAATAAATATTTGTTGACTGATTTATGATTGAAAACAATCAGAAATCAAGCTATCTGTAATTTCTGTGTTACATGGCGGAAAGGTGATGATTCTGAATATAAACCAGATTTTTTCAATATAGTAATCAGATTTAATACATTTTTCTCCCCTCCCCATTTTAATTTTTTTAAAGTTCATTGTTATAAGTGATTGCTCTCTGTAAGGAAGAGAAAAAGGATACAGGGAAGAAATCTAAGTGATGTAAAAAACCAAGGACATCAATAAAAGTCTATTTTAAAAGAAGAATAAATATGATAGATCACTGATTACCCAAACACAGGCACTGAATTTGGAAACATTCACACCTTGAGTTAAAAAAAAAAAACTAAGTTCTGCTGCTTACTTAAATCTGTGTGATTTGGGGTAAGTCACCCCACTTTTCTGGATCTCAGTTTCCCATTCTATAAAGCAAGAGAGTTCCTCTAATTGTCTTCAAAGGTCTCTTTCAGGTAAAAATCCTGTGATTATAAAAATGAGAAGCAAGTGGCAGGAAAAATAAAAGAAATAGGAAGGAAAGAAAAGAGGAAAAGAAAGAGCAAATTTGTAGCTGATCTTTTAATAACTGTTGGTTAGGATTTTATAGTTCTGGTTTTCATAGCAACTGCAACTCAAGCGTTTCCTAAAATGTGAAGCTTTAAGCCTTTCACCATCTCCGAGGATATACAATACTGCATGTACTTAGTAGACCCAGTGGAGTCCAGCCCTTTGCAACACTATTAGACCACTTCAAGAGCGAGCAAGTGAGTGAGAGAGAGAGAGAGAGAGAGAGAGAGAGAGAGAGAGAGGTTTGTTAGAGTTAGAAAAGTAAAAATAATCATAGAATTCAGGTGTAATGTCCTGGGAAACTTCACATCAGAAAACAAGGACTTGAGATGAAAAGGCCACCTCCCATCTCTCCACCCAGCTCTCCTGCTACCTTAGCTTAGAAACCACGGTAACCAAGGCATGGTGCCAGGTAACTGCAACTCTCAGTTGAAAGGGCTCCTTTCTGAAAACAGTAGATGGGCTAAAAGTAATTTGAATCAACAACGTATGTTGTGTTTCCTATATAAAAAGTGGCAATGAGGATACAGAGATAAATAACAAAGATTAAATTTGATAAGAATTTATTAAGTACCTAAATCTATTATATATGTGTAAGGCCCTAAATTTAGATCTAGGGATACAGAGATGAAGCAGGGACACAGTTCCTGTCTGCAGGGAGCTTTCCTGTCTACTAAGGGACATGAGATCCAGACACAAAGTAAATGACATATGGAGTGTTTATGATACACGTATAAAAGAAAAACCAGCTTACATAAAGAGATCTACAGTTTCATGCATAATATTCTTTTTCTATTCTACTCCATGCATGGAAATATTCATATTATTTGATGTTTGTTAAGTCCAAAATAAAAAAGAAACTTAAGAAATATAAAGAAAGGAGGGAGAGGAGGGAGGAGGAAGGGAATGAGAGAAGGAAGGAAGGAAGGAAAGAAGTAAGGAAGTAAAGAAGAAAGGAAAAAATGAAGGAAGGAAGGAAGGAAGAAAGGAAGGAAGGAAGGTACACATGTTATATCCCACTAGTAAGTTATAAGCTTCTTTAGAGCAGGCACTGTTTCATTTTTATCCATGACTAGAGAAAAATAGGCACAATGTTTATTCAATTGAATGATTGCAAAGACAAGGTTAAAATCCAAAGAAGAAAGAAAAAAAAAAAAAACACCACTTCCTACCTGGGATGAATCAAGGAAATTTCCTGATTAAAAGCATTAGAACCAACTCTTGAAGAACGTGGAAATTTTTAAAGACATGCACAGTTATCTCATTTGAAAAAGTTTGTGTATTTTTCTTCCAAGAGTAAAAAATAAAAGTAGCACAAGATCAACTTGAAAAGGGACATTGAACAAAATACATTTTTATAGATTAACTCTGTGTAATGCTTTTAAACATTCAAAATACATTTCTTTTTTGTTTGCTATTTGTTTATTTGTCTGGTTAAAGGTTTTATGTGAAATCTTACTACTTTTTGATATTTATTTAAATATTTGTTTTTGTCTATGATTTTGGTTTATAACAAAAATTTTCTAAAGAAACAAAAATATAAACATTTTTTTAAAGCCATTCACAGGAGATGGAAACAAAGATAGGATGAATGCAAAACTATGGTGCAGGCTTGTTATAATATTGTCAGGAAGTCTAAAGCTTGGGATAAGCTAGGATATATAGGAAAGATAGGGCTTATTTTTCAGAGTTTCTTATAGCTACATAGGGGGTAGGACAGAGAGGAGGAGGCACTTAGACCTATAAGACCATTACATGGGGTACATAGTGTGAAACTGGCACTAGTGAGGCTAGGATATATCCCCTCCTGTCTCTTCTAAATAAATAATAACAGAAAACAAAATGAATGTGCAGGTAAATAGAAGAATGGCATAAGTTCTCCCTAGAGAGAACATGAGCAAAGGCAACATGCAACATCATTTCATGGGATAAAATCGTTTATAAGATTTGTGATAAGAAATGGTTAAAGAAAAAGAAAGACTACAGTGAGTCAAGGATACAAATAAATAATCCTCAAAAGAAGAAATATAAACTATTAACAATCTTAACAACTATAAGAAAGTGCTCCAAAACACAAATAATAAGAAAGATTCAAATCAAGATAACATTAAGTTTTCACCTCCCACTGGATAAATTGGCAAAGAAAATAAAAGGTAGAAATAGAAAATATTGGAGTGGCTGCAGGTGGAACTATGAATTGATTAAAACATTAAGGAAAGCAATTTAGAGTGATGCTTCTAAAAAATAACTAAAGTGTCCATATCCGTTGACCCAGGGATCTCACTGCTAGACATTTATGCTTCAGGGATTTCAAATACAGAAAAGAAGTTACAAAATATGCCAAAATATCAATTGCAGCATTTTTGTGGTAGTAAAGAAGTAGAAACAAAATAGGTGTTTGCTCACTGAATAGGGAATAACCAAACAAATGATAATAAATAAATGGAATGAAAAATGCTACCCTCTAATAAAAATGGCTATGGAGAATTCAGAGTATTGTGGGAAGATATTTATAAACTGATAGAAAGTGAAATGAACAGAACCAAGACTTATAATGACCAGATTTGGACCTAGAGAAGAGTTGAGAAAAAACAAACTGCCTCCCTCCCTTTGTTGAGGAGGTAGAGAACTTAAAGAATATTGCATATGCTGTTAGATATACTCAAAGCTCAGAGGATTTTTTTTAAATCTTTGTTATAAAGAAAGTTTTACTTTGTGCAGGTAGAGGAAGGACATATTTGGAAGTGAAAATGATGGGAAAGTATTCATAAAGCTTTTTATAAAAACCACTATGAAAATAAATGTAATTTATATACAAATGTCTTGACAGAGAAAGTTCTATCTATATCAAATCGATGCATACTGTAATACTTGGTGACAAATTCACAGATGAACATAGAGGATGATGGGATTTTTCAAAAATGAAAAACAAAATTTAGAAATAAGAAACAAGCGTGGTTAAAAGCGTAGCTATTTGGAAGCTTCCCCCATATGTATCATGAATACTTTTCTTGAGAAGAGAGTAATACAGCTCTGTACATAGCAAACATCAAATAGTATCACAAAAACATGAAACTGATTATAATATTTTAACAGTGAGAAGACAGAATGATTACTGATTTGGGAGTTGTTTCTGAATCATCTATTCAGACTGTGTATTTGGTTAGAGAAAAGACCAATACCAATATAGAAGAAATAAATAAAATGAAATGTAGCTTGCAATTAATAGAATACACCCAGATCCATTTAAGCTGTTGACATTGTAAAATGAGAAATGGATAAAAGAACAGATATTAACACAATCACCACTTCTAAGCAAATTTAAATGATATAAATGTATTGTTGCACAAGGAGACCAAAGATTTTGGAAATCTCATAAGCCAGAAAACATTGGATGAAGTATGGTACAGTAACTACATTGCTGGATTGGAGTCAAACCTTCATTCAAAACTCATTTTGTGACACAAACTTCCTTGGTTTCCTTTTTTAAATTCATTTATTCCCTTCCGTTCTTCCTCTTTAGTCTTCCTCCTTTCCTGATCTGCAAAATTAGGGCATTAGAATAGATAGTCCTTTCAAATTTTAAGTCTGTCATACTCTAATCTTTGCCAAGGGGAAAGAAAAACAGAGCAATCAAGAACAACATGAGTTTAGAACATAAACTAGTTTTTAAAATATTCCATAGGAAAATAGAGAAAGATTATGAGTGGTATTGCCTCATAAAACCAGGAAAAACAAGTTTGTCAAAAGCTAGGCTAGAGACCCAAGTACACCAAATCATCCTGAGGCATTATTATTTTCTCAAAGACAGTTTCTCTCTCTCTCTCTCTCTCTCTCTCTCTCTCTCTCTCTCTCTCTCTCTTTCTCTCTCTCTCTCTCTCTTTTTCTCTCTCCCCCCCCTCTCTCTCCTTTTCTTCTTCTTTGTATCCCCAACACATAGTAAATGCTCAACAATTCCTTTTTTAATTGAATCAAGAAGAGTGAAAGATGAAAAATTGAAAAGATTTTTCTAACACATTTCTCCATCAATTATAGTGGGGCCACTACCTTTGGACTTCACCCAATCAATACATTATATGAGGAAGCAGAAATGGCATTAAAGAAAGCAAAGATGAGGAGGACAGCTAGACTCAACCGAGTATATACAGAAGAGGCTCATATTGGAGATGGTCCAATTTTGAGAGTACTGACAGATTAATTTTCAAGATATCCAAAAAAAGAGAATTTATGATGCTTGAAGGAAAAAAGTCACAGCCTTTACTATTTAAAAAACTAACAAAGGTGATCATGAAAATATCAATGATTGCTAACCCATATGTTTACTCAGTGTCACTGATGGTTATTGGGAAGGAAATAAGCAGTTGTTTACAACCATATGCTTTTTAGGAGTCATGATACTGTCTGAAGGGTAAAGGGTCTAAGATCTTGCTGTATTTATTTTTTTTTTACTCAAAAAGAGCATTTATTTTGATAAGACAACCACCTGAAAAGCTGTCTTCCAACAAGGCACTTGATAAGTATATGCAAAATTCATGCAAGAGTTCATAGAGCATGTTACAATAGAAATAATTTTGTTCCATGAGTGCTACTGATTAATAGCAAGGGAGGCATAAAACAGTGATTTCTACTCACCACCATCACGGGATGTCCCGCATAGAATCCAAATCAAAGAAAGTTTCCATATGGATGATGGTATTCCTGTTTGCAGATGGCATTGTGCTGATTGCATTGAGATCTGAATCACTACTGAACCTCTTCATTGATATCCATAACCAATCAAAAGAATTTAGCTAAATTATCCATACGGAAAAAAGCAAGTGAATAAAGAAATCCTATTATCTAAATATTGAACTGCTAGTCAAATAGAAAACCTATCAGAAGATGGACAGATATTCATGTGGAGGAGTTGTGTGTGCAGAATTGAGCAAAAAAAGCAGAATAGTCATCTGAACTGCCTTTAGAAAAATGTATAATGCTTCTAGTGATCCCATCTTTCCCCCTGAAGCAAAAACCTATGATTTTTGCATCATGATTCTTTCAGTGGTGTTATATAATTCCAAATCATAGATTACCATAGGCTCCAAAGACTTTAGATGGTAAATTACCCAAAGGGCAATGGAAAGGTGAACATGAGTTAACTGCAACAAATAACCAACAGAGAATTATATAGAAAAAGTAGCATATAGACATCACTAGGAGCTATATGACCAGAAATGAACATGGATAAGTCATGTAGTAAGAGTGAAGATAATCATTGGACAGGCCATACACTCGGTATCCTTGAAATGACTAGAAAAAAGATCCCTGACACAAAGAAGTATGTGTGAGGGAGGGGAAGAGGGAAGATGGAGCTCTATGGAGATTATCAAAGAAGATATGGAAAAGAATAGCACAGAGTAAGTTGTGATCTGCACATCCTAAGGGAATAAGATCATGGATCCATTGGATAAGCTAAATTTACAAAGTTGTTTTGAGGTCCAAAAGACTTAATGTATATAAAATGCTTTTAAAAACCTGAAAGCACTGTATGCATATTACTGTCTTTGTAGTGTAATTGGATTTCAGTGAGATATTTAACAGTCTTCTACTCTATTGTGAAAAAGATGATGTGATATAAATTAGAGAGTGATATTGTTATATCAATTCAGAAGTAGTTGAATAGTTGGACTCTTGGTGGTCCTTAATGCTCCATGTAATTTTGGAAGAAATGTTCTAATGGAGTATTCCAGGGCTCTGTACTTGGCTCTGTGGCATTTAACATTTTTAATCAGTTTTGGATTAAGAAATGCTTATCAAAGTTGCCAGAAGGATTAGCTGACATGCTGAATGTCAGAATCAGGATAGAACATTGAATTTAATCTGAGAGGAAATGTAATTGTGATAAATGTAAAGTCTTACTTGGGGTTCAAGAAATAAATTATAAATATTTTCTCATCAGAGTCTCACTGTCTAGTTATGATTTGTTTGGTTTCTTTTTTTAACTGTTTTGGTAAGTTTTCTACAATTGTCGGTCAACTAGCATTTTTTAAATAATATTTTATTTTTTCCAATTACATGTAAAGGCAATTTTCAATATTCATTTTTTTTGACAGATTTTGAGTTCCAGATTTTTTTCCCCTCCTTTTCCTCTCTCCTCCCCAAGAAGACAAGCATTCTAGTATAGGTTATACACGTACAACAGTGTAAAACCTATTTCCATATTAGTCATGTTGTGAAAGAAATAGAACGAAGGAAAAAGCACACAAACCTCCCTCCCTGCCAAAAGTGAAAATAGTATGCTCCAATTTGTATTAAAACTCCATCAGTTCTTTTTCTGTGTGTGAAAAGCATTTTCTATCAGGAGTCTTTTGGAATTGTCTAGGGTCACTATTGTTGAGAAGAGCTAAGACATTCACAGCTGATCATCATACAACCTTGCTGTTACTGTGTACAATGTTCTCCTGGTTCTGCTCACTTCACTCAGCATCAGTTCATACAATTCTTTTCAGATTTTTTTCAACTAATATTTATTCAGGGGCTTCTATGTGGCCAACACTGTACAGAACTGAAGAAACATGGACTGACAGCAGTGTAAAAAACAGTGAAA
Organism: Sarcophilus harrisii; assembly: GCF_902635505.1. Classification (NCBI taxonomy): domain Eukaryota; kingdom Metazoa; phylum Chordata; class Mammalia; order Dasyuromorphia; family Dasyuridae; genus Sarcophilus; species Sarcophilus harrisii. The sequence goes on from NC_045431.1 coordinate 204,964,116, forward strand.
AAATTTGGGGAGTATTCATGGCCTTTGAAAGTTCAATATGAGTCAATAGTGTGACCTGACAGCCAACAAAACTAAAATGAAAGCTCACAATTTCTTGTAGAATCTTTTTTGTTGTTGCTCACCTCAAATAAAAATGTTAGTGCTTGTCAATAATGGTCAAGTTCATAATTAAAAATAATTTTTTAAATAAAAAGCTAACATAAGGAAAAACTCCCTTGTAATTAATCCTGTTCAAAAGCTTAGGCTACTTTGTGAAGTCATGTGTTCTTCTATGAAAGTCTCCAATTAGTGGCTAGATGCCCATCAAAAGAGTCAGATAAGGGATTTCTACCCCATTTTTAGATTGGCCTGTATTACTTCTGAAATCCCTTTCTATTTTATGAAACTCTATGAAAAGTTTTAGAACAAGAATATGGAAAGCCTTGAATGTCAAGCTGGAGTTTTAACTGTATTTTGCAGCTAGCTGGGTGCCATTTAAATGCATGGAGTACAGAAATGAAATAGTGAAGGCAGTTTTTGAAGTAAATATGATTTTACCTTATAGAGGAAAGAAATGAAAAAAGGCGATTTGGGAGTATTCTCTTGACATTGATTGCTGGCTCAAGGACTCAGGACTGACAAGACTCCTACTAGGGAAAAAACAGCTCTCTTTTTTTCTTCCAAGCATCCCTGACCATTTATGTGGGGTTTTTTTTAGTTGTTTGGTTAGTTTATTATATTGTTAGCCACCTAGCATTTATTAAATACCTACTATATGCCAGGCATTGTGCTTAACATGGGGAATAAAAAGAAAGGCAAAACATAATCCCTGCTTTCAAAGAGCTTTCGATCTAATAAGAAAAAACCACTATGTTCAAACAAGATATAAACAGGATAAATTGGAGGCAGGAAACAGAAAGAACAGACAGAAGGAACTATCAATGAAGATTTGATTCTATCAGTAGTCTTCCTATTTGGGGATATGAAAGGCTGCCCCTTCTTCCCTAAAAACCTGATACGTGGTCAACCTGACATCTGGGGGAGGAGGTGAGGGGAAAGGAGGGGAAAAATTGGAACAAAAGGTTTGGCATTTGTCAATGCTGTAAAATTACCCATGCATATAACTTGTAAATAAAAAGCTATAATAAAAAAAACATGAAATAAAAAATTAAAAAATAAAAAAAGTGATACAGCCGCAAACAAGGCAATGCCTCAATATTTTAAATGAGTCAGAATTCGAACATGAAATATCTAGAACCAATTCTCATCACTGTCTAGTTCTCTGCATGAGTTATTTCTAGGCATCTAGAACATGATGAATGGAGTCCTAGACTTGAAGTTAGGATTCAAATTCAGCCTCAAATCCTTATTAGCTGTATGTCTTTAGGCAACCCCTGTCTACCTCAGTTTCCTCATACAGTACCTTCTTTTTAGTGGTTGTTGTGAGGATCAAATGCAATAATACTTGTAAGTGCTTTGCAAACCTTAAAGCACTATATAAATGCTAATTGTTATAATAATTATTACTTTTATATCCATGAATAATTCAGAAAAAACCCTTATGTGTTTCTACCATTCTTATGTAGATCAGTAAAAAAAAAAAAGTGGTGCCTGCTTTCTTGGGGACATAAGCTGATTCACTAACAAAAGAGAGATTTTCACACAAAGGCAAATATGGAGAATACTACAGGGATCAGGTCCAACAAAAGTTTCTTTTTTCTGTGCACATATAGTCTTTGTTCTACAGCAAGGAAACAGAATATCAGTTAGAAAATAATCACTCAAATCACCAGGGCCAAGAAATCTTAATGATGATTTAGCTTGATACATAATAATAGTTAATAATTGTTGTTCTTGTTCAGTCAGCCCAGTTATGTCTGACTTTTCATGATTTTATTTAAAAGTCATGAGTGATCCTGGAGTGGTTTGTCATCTCCTTTTATTTTACAAACGAGGAAACTGAGGGAAAGAGGGTAAAGCGACTTGCCCAGGCTCACATAGCTAGGAAGTGTCTGAGGACAGATTTGAACTCAGGAAGATTAGGCTTCCTGCCTCCAGGCCTGGTACTCTATCCACTATGTCACCTTGCTTTAAGATTTACAAAGTACTTAAAATATGCTACCTCATTGATCCCCCAACAACCCTACGAAGTAGGTGCTGTTATTATCATTTTGCAGTTAAGGAAATTGAGGCAAGTAAAGGGTAAGTGATTTTCCCAGGATCACACAGCTAATAAGTGTCTGAAACATGATTTGAACTCTGGTTTACAGAGTAATAAATACTTGTTGAATTGATTCAAATTGTAGGATAGCAATCAAGTTGATTATGACCTATTTGGTGGTCTTGATCCTTGTGCCCCTGAGACTGCTCCACTTGGAAAACATAAATGGCTGTCAAGTTGCAGGAGCCTTAAGTTGCTGACCCCAGTGGTAGTGGCTGGTTAAGGCATTTGCTGTGCAAATTCCTAAACACCTTTTTTTCTAGCGACCCATTGCAATGATGGACCTGCTCTTTTGGGAAGAAGCTATTAAACTTCCTATTAAGGAAAAAATAAGCCTGGCATTTGAACTGGTAAATGTTAGCAAGACTCTAGGCCTGACTGACAGTATTCCTCTTTGAAAAGGAGAAACTAGAGCTGACAAATGAGATACTCGGGAGGATCAGAGATTTATTCTTCATTTTAAGGCTTTCGGTTGCAGTTCATTTGATATATTTTAGGTCATGTTAAGTAAGTGATCAGAGCCAGTACAAAACCTTCTTTGAAAAGCTGAGATAATACCAAACTCAAATACGTTCATGAGGAATGTTTGAGTCATTCTCTTTTGTTAGCTATTACTCAAAGCTTCAGCCAAAGTAGACTCATTTATCATGCAGCAGACAGAGTGACACTGAAAAATGGATAAAGTTCATGGTAAGAATAGAAAAAAAAAAGTTGTTTTGATATCTCCATAAATTAGCAAAGAATCAAGACGAGAAGGGTTCAGGGCCTGCTTGGTTGTGGAAAGGTACTGCTTGAAATAACAAGGTAGGAGGTTGGGAGTCTGCAGATGTGGAAGATCTCTTTTTGTTTTGAAAGTGGTAATGTGGTCTCTCCTACTGTCTTCATCTGAGAATGAAAACTGGGTCTTGCTATCCATTAATCAAACACCCAAGCATTTTCAAAACTATATAAATTCCAATATTTTCGTGGTCGTTATAGAAGTGTCCAAGTGGTCCAGTGGATATGACACTGGAATGGAAGTCAGGAAGACATTGAGTTCAAATCTGTCACATATACTTTATAACCGTATGACTCTGGGCAAGTCATTTCACTCTCAACACATTCCCTTTTCTTTTAGAAATATTTCCACTGGAGCAGGTAGGTGACCCAGTGTATAGAATACTAGCCCTGGAGTCAGGAGGACCTGAGTTCAAATTTTATCTCAGATACTTAACACTTCCTAGCTGTATGACCATGGGCAAGTCACTTAACCCCAATTACCTCAGCAAAAGAGAGAGAGAGAGAGAGAGAGAGAGAAATATTTCCACTTCAGATGTTCATGTAGACTATAGTTTGATCAACCACAATTAGACACATAGTGATGTCATTTTGCTCTTCTTTGAGAATGGACAACAAGCAACCCATTTCCTTATCTGTAAAATTGGGATAATAAGGATCTATTTCACAGGTCACTGAAAAATTAAAGGTATTAAAATGAGCAATGCACTTTATTAACTGTAAAAATTTCACTGTTATCATTATTAATTACCAATGATCTCTTAATAGTCAAATCTAGCCTTTTCTCAGTCTTTTAAAATTTTTTTGGTGAGGCAAACCTGGGGCTAAGCGACTTACCCACATAACTAGTATTAAGTGTCTGAGACTGGACTTGAATTCAGGTCCTCTTAAATTCAAGACTGGTGCTCTATGCACTGGGCTACCTAGATACCCCTGGGGGGGTATCTTTTTTTAGTTTTGATCCTGCTTGATTTCTCTAAAGCATTTGACACTTTTAACTACCATTGCCTCCTTAATACATTCTTCTCTCTGGGTTTTGTCTTTATTCTTTGTGTTCCTTTATGTCAGCTCCTTCCCAATCTTCCATTGGATGGATCATTAACCATGGCACACCCTGTAATGATTTTAGAAATCTATCCCCCAACTATCTCTGTAGTCTCTTTGTAATCTCATCAGTATCAATGAGCATAATTATCATCTTTCTACAGATGACTCCTAAATTTTAGTTCTTCACCCTGATCTGTTGGATTCTTCTTTCTTTTTTTCCTCCTCCTTCTTCTTCTCTTCCTCCTCCTCCTCCTCCTTCTTCTTTTCCTCCTTGTTTTCTCCCTCCTCCTCCTTTTCTTCCTCCTCCTCCTTCTTCTCCTCCTCCTTCTTTCTTTTCCCTCTTTCTTCTAGTCTCCTAAATTGGAACCACTTTGACATCATCCTTAGCTCTTTATTTTTACTCACCTCATCCATCCAGTCATTTGCCAAATTTTGCAGTTTTGCCTTCTCAACATGTCTCTCATATGTCCCCTTTTCTCCACTCACACAGTCACCATCCCACTTTAAGCCCTATTGCAATTGTCTCCAAATTAACCTATGTACCTCATCTCTCCAATCCATCTCCCACACAGCTGCCAAAGTGATTTCCTAAAACATAAGTCTGACTATGTCATCTCCATTCCCAACCCACTCCCCCCACCCAAACACACTCAATAAATTCCCATTGCTTCCTATTACCTCTGGGAGCAAATATATAGCACTCTGGTATTTAAAACTCATTATGACTTGGCCCTAACCTACCTTTTCAGCCTTTATACACAGCCTTCTTTATGCAATCTAAGGTCTGGCTAAATCATGCTTTTTGCTGTGCCTCACGTGTAACTCTAATCATTCTTCTCTGGGCATTTTTCAAGATGTTTCCCCTGCCTAGAATGCACTTCTTCCTCCTCATCTTCACCTCTTTCAATCTATGGTTTCTTTCAATACTCAGCTAAAGTGCCTTTCTGGACGGGGTCTTCCCTAATGGCTCCAGCTACTAGTGCTTTCCCATTCAGAGGTACTTTGTATCTGGTTTGTTATACCATTAAATGGTATATAAGACTCCCTATGAGCTGGATGTTGAAGTTGTTATTGTTGAGTCATTTCAGTTGTGTGTGACTCTCTGTATGACCCCATTTGGGTTTTTCTCAGCAAAGATCCTAGAGTGGTTAGCTATTTCCTTCTCCAGCTCATTTTACAGATGAGGAAACTGAGGCAAACAGGGTAAAGTAACTTGCCCAGTGTCACCCAGCTTGTAATTATCTGAGATCAGATTTGAACTCAGATCCTCCAGACTCCAGGACTGTCCTCTATTTCCACTGCCTTACCTAACTATCCCATGTTGACTTGGAAAATCACATTAATGTTTTCTGTGTTTCTGTGTTATCTTGTCAAATATTTCCTAATTATATTTTAATTTAACTGAGCCCAGCACTCAGGAGTATTGTGGGCAGTTTGACACCTCTGGTCCAAGGCAACTAGTATTTGTTTAAGGTCACACACAGACACTATGAGTCAGAGGTTGGACTTGAGTTTTGACTCTGAGATCTATTCTCTATCAACCAACCAATGCTTAACAAAGATAAAGACAATCCTTACAACAAAAAAAGCCCCCGAACCTTTACCATCCTGTGAGAGAGATAACAGGAATACTAAAATAAATACAAATTGATTAATATTAAGTGCACATAAAAGGAATGCAAAGTGCTAGGAGTTCTTAGGATTCCACTAGGTTGGATTCAAAGAACATTATTAATGTTGCAGGCAGCCTAAGAATCAAGAAAATCAGGTTCTTCCAACACTGGCTTTTCAACCCTGGACAAATCACTTAACCTCGTTGTAGCCTAATCGTCTCTCTAAGAATTTCAGTTGCTAAGTTGCTAACCTGCATTTGTTGAGGGAGTTTCCATCTTGATGAAATTCCAAGTTTAGACCCTCTTTCTACCCTGCCCCAAAAAGTGTTCAAGGAATTATGGCAGGTAGCAGAGATACAAAAACAGAACAACAATCCTTGAAGAGCTTATATTCCAGTGGTGGGGGAGAGGGATTATGTAAACAAATAAGTAAATATAAAATAACTTCGATAAGAAAGGAGATCATAGAATTTAGAGTTGGAAATCATCCAACTTTAGCCCCATTTCACAGATGAAGAAACTGAAGGCAACATAGGTGAAATGGCTTGTTCAAGGTCACTCACATATGTGGCAGAGTTGGGACTCAAACTCAAGCCTTCTGACTGTAATGTAACTCAGTTTCCCATTCTTTGCCACTGTATAAACTGATACACAAAGGGCAACGAGGTAGCAGAGTAGATAGTGTTAGACCTGGACTCAGGAAAATTCATCTTTATGAGTTCAAATCTGGTGGTTACTAGCTGTGTGATCCTGGGTAAATCACTTCATCCTGTTTACCTCAATTTCTTCATCTGTAAAAATGAATTGAAGAAGAAAATGACAAATCACTCCAACTGGAAAATTAATTTTTGAGAAAAAAAAGCCCAAATGGGGTCATGAAGAATTGGACATGACTGAAAACAATTGAATAAAACTGACCTGATGCAGAGTAAAATGAACAGAACAAGAAAAATAATTTTTATAATCACAAAGCATTGTAAAGGCAAACAACTTTGAAAGACATGAACTCTGATCACTGAAGTGAACAACTACAATCCCAGGGAGTAGATAATGATAGGTACTATCTTTTGACAGAGATGACATTCTTAAGGTGCAGAATGAGACATATTTTTTGGATATGGCCAATGCAGAAGTTGACCTATGCTGATTTGTTACAGGTGTTTGATTTTTTTTTCCATTAACACTGGGGTGGGAGAAAGAGAAAATAGTTTTTTTAAGCAAAAAATGCATTTTGATTTTTTAAAATCTACATATTATTAAGATCACCTGTCTCCCAAAGTCCTGTAGGAGAGATGAGCCTCGTCCAGTTGTGAAGGAAGCCAGAGCCTAAGGGATAGGAGCTCTGGGGGCGAGTCTGGGAAGGTGACGTGACATCCTAATGTTATGTTCATAAGGAGAATATGTCAGAGGATACTTTCTGTGTCTGAGACTTTCAAGCAGGGACCTAACTAGTGAGTTCCAGATTCATTCTTGATCTAATTTTTGCCTTATTTGCTCTGACTCTTCAGAACACCACATACTCTACAAGAAGCCTTTCCCAACTCCTCTTAATTTTCTTCTATTAAGAATTTCTGATCCCACACATAGCCTGTTTGTAGATATGTGTTTGCTTATTGTCTCCCCCATTAGATTGTAAGCTCCATGAGGGCAGGGACTATCTTTGCCTCTCTTTGTATTCAGTATGATACTGAGCACATAATAATCACTTCATAGATGATTATTAACTGACTAACAAACTGATTTTGTCTCATTCACGTACATTATATGCATTAATTGTAAAGCTCTTTAATAGCAGGAACTAGTAATTTTAGCTTTGTATTATCAGGCCCAAGTACAGTATCTTGTGCTAAGGTTTCCTAAAATGAACTATGTTTCAAATGTGCTTTAATTAAAGAGATGTCACGTGTGAAAAATCAGGACTCACCTGAAAAGATGAGTAGGGAGGACTTGAAGTAGAAGCCATATGGCCCCTTCTCAGGGAGCCTGGAGACAGGATACTTTTTCAGGAACTGGTTGGACTGGTAACCTCTAAGGCTTCTTCCAACTTCAAGGGAGTCTAGTATTCCAAAAGTAGAAATTCCCTGATAATTTATTTAATACATCTCTCATTTCAGCCGTCCATGCCAAGAGTCTTGTGGCAATCCTGCATCTTTTGGTGGCTTTGTCCCAGTATTTTCGAGCCCCAATCCGACTCCCGGACCATGTTTCCATCCAAGTTGTGGTGGTTCAGGTAAGAAGGGGGGAATGCTATCTCTACATTCTATAGACCCTAAGTGACAGAGGGGAGCCATAGAAAGAAATTTCAAATTTGCCTGTATGCTGTGTTTGTGTGTAAATGATATAAATATAATGATGGATGTGTCTGTGTGGGTGGATAAATTTGTAGGGGTAACTGTACATGCACAAGTGTAACATGTAAATGTGTAAAGTTTTCTGATGACCACATGGAAGACAGAGTGTGTGTGTGTGTGTGTGTGTGTGTGTGTGATGAGTATTGTTGAGTATTGAGCATGGATTCAAGTTTGTAGCTAATGCTACTCAGAGCAGCACAGCTAGAGTTAGAAGTAGCCCATTCCTAGCTTAATAGATGGAATTTTCATTTTCCTAAATGCTTTAATGTTTAATTATGAGACAATGACAACGTACGCAAATAGAAATTTCCTGGAGGCAACAAAAAATCGTTTTCATGATCATCATTATCATCTTCTTCTTCTTCATCCCCTTCTTCACCATCATTATCATTATTGATATTATAATTTGCACTGTTTTGTGCCTGGAGCTGATGGAGATTAGGACAAGAGCATGGAAAGATTAGATTATAAAAAAGAAGTCAAAGCTGGAGCTGTAGAGATAAGCATTTTTGGCCCAGAGGTTGAAATCAACTTTTCCAAAAGAGTGGGCTAGAGATAAAAGTGGCTAGCTAAGTGGCATAGTAGAGTTCTATGCTTGGAATTAGGAAGGCTCATTTTCATGAGTTCAAATCCAGCTTCAGATACATATTAGGTATGTGACTCTGAACAAATGACTTAACTCTGCCTCAGTTTCCTCATCTGTCAAATGAGCTAGAGAAGGAAATGGTAAACTACTCTGGTATTTCTGCCAAGAAACCCACAAATGGAGTCATGAAAAGCTAGATATGACTGAAATGACTAAACAATAAAAAAAGGTAAAGAGGGGAGAAATCTGGATTAAGCCTTAGATTACAGGATGAACACAGAAAGGAATCAAGTAAAGAAGCAAAGAAGGATTGGTTAGAGAGGTAGTAGAGAATTGGAGCTTTTCTATTTGACCCCAGAGGACAAAACCAGAAGCACTGGATGAAAACGACAAAGTGATAAATTCCTATCTTGATGACAAGAAAAACAGTCTAACTGCTAGAGCTGTCCAAAAGTAGAGTCGATTCCCTCAAGATACAGCCAGTTCCCCTTTAGGGAAAGCCTTAAAGTAGATGCTAGACTACCACCGGTAGGCTGCTTAGTGATGGAAATTCCTCAGAGGGTTAAGCTGAATGGCTGCTAAGCCCCCTTCTAGTCCTCAGAATCTGTGATCCAGGGAAGTGCTGAGAGAAAAGGAGAATTTCAAGAAGCAATGGCTGTAAGAGAAATCAAAAAGAATGAAGAACAGGCGGAAAATAAGAGAGTGGGCTTTTGAATATGAATATGGAGTCAGTGCCCTCTGCAAAGAAAATTTCAATAGCTTGGTGAAGGACAGACAGGTGAGCAGGCTTCATAAACCAGATTACTGGGTGAAAGGAAACAATGAACAGTGAGGAAGCAGCAGCCATGGATAGGGATACTTTTGGACAAAGATTGGAGAAACATTGACAGGTAGCTCAAGTAGCTTTGGGGGACTAAATAAACAATCTGGGAATTGTTTTGGTTAAAAGTGAGGATATTTGTGTCTGAAGAAAGGGAACAATAAAATAAAGAAGAGGGAATGACCAAAGATCCTAAAAAAGGAGGGCAGTAATTTTGAGGGTCGTCTCTGTGAAAATGAGAAGGAATGAGGTCTGGACCCACAGATGGAGAATGAAAAAAGCTCCATCTCTGAGACTAGGGAAGTGGAGGAAAAAACAGAGAATGTACAATGTACAACTATTACATCTAATGTTCTCTCAGTTACCTGGCTATGTTTTATGTTCCCTTATCAGCTTGGATGCTCAATAAAGGGTCTTCTTATTTGAACTTTTTCTCTCTTAATATTGAGCAGAGGGATTTGCTCACAGTAGGTGCTTTAAAATATATATTGAATAGAATATTTTCTGACTCTGCTCATGGTCCCTTCTCTGGACACATTCCAGCTTGGCAATATTTCTTTTAAAGGTTAACCAAAACTTAACACAGCAGCCTAGAGATGGAAAGGCAGTCAAAAGCCCTCAGTTTACATTTTGGACAAATCACTTAATCTGTGTGAGCCTAAATTTTCTCATTTCTAAAATGGAAATCATAGAACTCATACCATCTATCTCAGAGGATTGTTTAAAGAAACAGTTTTGTAAAACTTAAAAGTACTGCAGAATATTAGTTTTAATATTTAGACAAGTATGTGTGTATGTATAGCTCCTCCTAGAACAAGAATTCTTAACCTGGGGTCTATATAGATAGATTTCAGCGAGTTCATGAACTTGGATGGGGAAAATAAAAAAAATTACATTTTCATTTTCACTAGCCTCTAACTGAGATTTAGCATTTCCTAAAATTATAAATTAAAATTTTATTCTGCAAATAGGTTCACAGATTTTATCAGACTGTAAAACGGATTCAGAAAGTTTAAAAATTCTATGCTAGAGGGTCTCAGTAAAGTTAGAGCTGAAATCATCTCTGAGAATGCAAGAGAGAGAGACAAGAGGCATTCTGGGGAAGGAAAGTCCTAGAAGAGGCAATTTGTGAAAGTAGCTGGAGTCAATGAGGGATGAAGATAGAAACTGCCATTAGCACAGAGGATACAGCTGAAGGGAGAGAACATGAGTTTCTATCAAGCAAGGCTGCAAGAATCCTGTTTTGCTGTGTTTTGTAGCCTAAGAGCAGGGAAAGGAGATGCTGAAAACTGGTACCATGGGTTTGGTAGTAGTGAGATGGTAGGTAAAGGAGTACAGAGCGTGGATTATTTCTGACATGGTTAACCATTAGGCATGAGATAGACAGGCTGGGGAGACAAGAACTACTTAGTGGCCTAAGTCAAATGAAAAGGGGAGATTCTTTGGTTGCCCACAATCAATAATCAGTTATTATGTCCCTGCTTCGTGAGGGCCAGACATTGTGCTAACTGAGCTGGGTCATTGAGTGATGTCAGGGAAGTAGCTGTGATGGGAGAGGGAGAATGCATGGTGGGAGCCTTAAGCTGGGGTGAGGAAGAAGAAGCATAGGGCCCCACACTAATAAAGTCCAGGACCATAAGAGGCCATAAGAAATGGGCAGCCGTGGCCTCCTTAGTCTGCATGATTCATTTATTTCCAAACTCTGAGCTTTGGCTTCTTCCCCAGCAGCTGGTCTCCCAGAATGCCCCTGCTGTGCCGTACACAACTTCACAGTCCATTTGCCCAGAGCTAGTACAGGGTACCCGTACTAATAATGACAGCTGACATTTATATGGCGCTTAAAGGCTTACAAAGCCTTTATATGCATTATCTGAGTAAAGGAGCTCCAAAACAGAGCTTTCTCTTTTGCTCTTTCTCTTTTAGTTAAAAGCTTCCTTTCCTCATCCCACTCCAATCCATTCTTTTACTCACCCTTCTTACTTCATGAGCATTTTACAATAATATAATTTGGAGAAATCTTTCAGATTTGGTTCCTATATCTTGGATTCTTTTAAATGATGACAATAGCAGCTTACATACATCATGTCAAATAATAATCTAACATATATTTATAATGATCTTATGCTTCTTTTTTATTAATAAAAGCTCATATTTCTGTAGAGCTTTAGGATTTACAAGGTACTTTCCCATTCTGTTCAAGGCACATAGATGATGGCAAAGTGAATAGAGTGGAATAGTCTGGAATCAGAAAAACCTGAATACAACCATGGTCTCAGATACTATCTATCTAACTTAGGACAAGTCATTTTGCCTCAGTATCCTCATCTATAATGAGGATAATAATAACACTTACTTCCCAGGGTTGTTGTGAGAATCAAATGAGACATTTATAAAGCACTTAACACAATGCCAGGCACAAAGTAGGTACTTAATGTTGTTTCTCATACATAGCAGTATCATACAGAGGAAGGAGCTGAATTCAAATTCTACCTCTGATGCTTAAAATCTGTGTGACCTTGGACAACTCAGCCTCCATGAGCCTCAGTTTCCTCATCTGTAAAATGAGCAGTTAAACTATATCAACCAGTGGTTCTCAAACTTTTGTTTTCAGTATCTTTATCCTATTAAAAATTATTGAGGATCTCTCCAAAGTGTTTTTGTTTATCTGGGTTATATTTATAGATATTTACCATATTGGAAATAAAAACTATTTTTGAATTTGTAGAACCTCTAAAAGGTTTCAGAGATCCCCAGGATTCTCTAGACCATACTTTGAGAACCATGGATATAAACTAGCCCCCTGAAACTCCTTCCAGCTCTAGATCTAGGATCTGCTGACCCATTCCCTTATTTAATCCTCATACTAGCTCTGTGATGAAAAAACAGAAGCTATGAAATATAAGATTATTTACCAAGGGTGACATAGCAGATTATCAGAAAGCAGCATGGTATGGTAGAAAGGGCTCTGAACTTAGCAGTAAGGAGACCTGAATTTGAACCCTGGAGATGGTAGGTAACTTGTCCAAAAAACTCATATCTGAGGAGAGATTTGAATCAAGGTCATCTCGACCCCAAGTCTAGTCCTTTGACACCGACACCATCTGGCTGCCTCGAACAAATTGTCCTTTCCTCTAGTGAGATATCGCAAGAACTTGTTCAGTTCTGGGTGCCACATTTTTATGAGGGACAGACTGGGGTGTGAGCAGGGCAAAAGGAAGAACATTTGATTAAACTAATTTTTGTTCAACATCTGTAATGTTCAGAGTCTTGCATTTTATATTATTGAAGATAAAAAGTTTAGGAAATATGGTATGCTTGTCCTCATAGAGCCTGTAGTCTGGTAGAGAACTATGACCTCCATATAGATAACTATAGAATAGGATATTCAGGGAGCTATGGACTATAAAAGACAAGACTTAGAATAAGACATAACAACTGCCTGATTTCAAAATGCTATTCTCTAAGAAGAATCAAGTTTTCTCTGCTTAACTTCAAAGGTCAGAATGAGAACCTTAAATGGAAGTCAGAGAAAGGTCCTCAGTATAAGAAGTCTTTAGCAATCATTGTGGTCCTAAAATGGGGTGGGCTAACTCATGAGAAGTGAGTCCCCCATCACTGGAGGTACAATTGTCAGAGATATTGTAGAAGGAAACTCATGCTTCAAACTGGGGATTGACAAGATGACCTCTGAATCTTACATTTTATGTGAGAATTTACCTACCATATCCAAATCCTTGTAAGCTCTGTCTCTGGAGGAACTGTCATATCATCTTAGCAATTACTAGCATGTCTTTTAGTCTACATTATTTCTCTAAACCAGCCATAAGCATCAGGGGAAGAGAATAGATTGCTTTTTTGAAGATGTGGCCATTCCAAATCCTTTTTTCATACCTTATTCTGAGTTCAAAAGAAGACATCAGCTGGTTTGGGTTTTTTTTTTTTTAATATCTCCTGAATACAATTTTGTTAAAGAGATGGAGAAAGTAGGGCACAGTACATAAATGGCATCAATGCAATTCAGGTTTTAATGGTTTTTTTTTTCATTATCGAGTTAAACATGCACAAAAGCTGAAGGCAGAGGTGTCGGCAGGAATTCATTTATTGAAATACAAAAGGAAATATTCCAGGCACAAATACGTGCTAATGTGTTCTGACTAATCAGCTGGCTACTTAGGAGTCATTTTCACCCAGATGTTCTTATTGCTTTGTATAAAACCATCAGTGATCAGACCTAATTAAACACTGAGGTTATATGTACATTCAATAGGAGGGGAAAAGAAAGTAGGCAATGGATACCCCATGTGGTCTGGGTTACAAGGGAAATTTTTTTTCCCTACTTTGATTCTGTATTCTAATTGATCTGAGCTAATTAAGTATCTTGTCATTTTACATTTGAATCATATATTGAGAATCAGAGGGGACCTTTGGGGTCACATAGTCCAGCCCTCTCTCATTTTACCAATGAGCCTAGAGAAAATAACTTAATCACTTAAACATAAGCTTCAAGGTGGAATTTGAACTCATGTTTTTGGATTTGAAAGGCCACAGTACCATGCTGCTTCCCTTATAAAGTATAAGCTGATTAGGGCTTTTATAAGGGATAGGTTCCACCCTTTCCCTAAGTGCTTAAGTGCTGCATGAGGTCCCCAACAACACATCCTCAAAATCATCCCCTATCTTTGGAGTCCCCTTGTTGGCATCATATTAGTTATTTCACTGACATTACATTTGGTTCATTTTGGGGGCAGCAGGGTTACTTCCTTCTACACCACAGCTAATGCCCTTTTCCCACATCCCATTTCCCTATCTCCTAGGAAGCAACAGGATGCCCTCTCTTGGGTTGGGTATGCACTGTATCTTAATAAGAGATTTACTATAAAACATTTGTTGAAAATAGCAGAGCCAGAAAGTTTATTCCATGTACAGAACTCCCAAGAGGAGAGCCACCAGCTTTTTTCTTGGCCCCATTGTACTTTTTTTTTTATCAGTGACTCACATGTAAACCTAGACCAAGTATCCCTATTAAATTTGTGGGTGACATGAAGCTAAGAAGAATGCTAGCCAACATGTTTCTGGATCAAAAAAAAAAAATCCTGACCAGTTAGAACAATGGACTGAACTGGAGGAAATAAAATTGGTTAGAGAAAGCTGTTATGTCCTAGACTGGATTCCGAAAGACAATTGCATACATATAGGATAAGGGAGACTATAACTGATGTGGGAGAAAAAAAAAAATTTAATGGACTATACAGTTCACTTTGCCAAGAAACTGAAACTACCCAATAACAACCACAAAAAGTTCAAAGTGAATCAACTGTATGACAGAGAGCCAAAAAACTAATACAAACATAGGCTTCATTAATGGAAGAATAATGCCCAAAATAAGGAAGCCTCATTCGTAACATCAAGAAATGAAGGCTGGACGACCACTCGTTGAAGGTGCTATGGAGTATGCAAGGTGGTCCACCATGTATCCTGAGATGGTACCAACTCTGAGAGTCTATAATTCTGAGGGAAATATGCCAAGGAGAAAGAGGGGGAAAGAACAGATGAAAGGAGAATGATTCAAACCACCAGCTCTAAGGAACTTGACATTCCTTTCCTTCCTCTTTCCTGCTGATTGTCTTCGATCAGACCTTATCTTCACTAGAATTAGCTGTATTGATTGGATGGACTAGACCTTGGGTCTCCCAACCATGTAAGCCTCATGTTGGCTTCCAATATAATGATCCTACAACCCCAAAGCTACACTCCTATACCCTTCCTCTGTTCCCTACTCCCCTTCCATTGCTCCTGTATACACCAGTAATATTGCCAAAGCCCCGCTTTCATTTGGTGGATGGATATAATGGATTAGATCCATTATTCTAATCCATTATATTATTATTATATTATAATCCATTAGATTATAAATTCAATGAGGGCTGGAATTGTTTTCTGCCTGTTTTTGTATCCCAAGCACTTAACACAGTAGGTTACATTTGTTATTTAGTTGTTTTTTTTTTTAGTCATGTCCTACTCTTCATGACCCCATTTGGGATTTTCTTGGCAAAGATACTGGAATGACGTGTCATTTCCTTCTGCAGCTCATTTTACAGATGAGGAAACTGAGGCAAACAGAATTAAGTCACTTGCCCAGGATTACATAGCTGAAAAGTTTGTGAAGGTGGATTTGAATTCAGGAAGAAGAATTTCCCATTACTCCAGGCCCAGCATTCTAGCTGCTATGCCAACTAGCTGCCTGGCACAGAGTAGCTGCTTAATAAGTTTTTATTGAGTTGAATTGAAATGAATTGAAATTATTCACCCTCTCCACTCAAAAATGTTCAGTGGCTCCCCATTGTCTGGCTGCAGAATCAAGTCCAAACTCCTTAGTTTGGATAGCAAAGTTCTCTGTCCAATCCCAATCAATTCCTCTCACTACTCTCCCACACAAACCTTCCCAGGCAAATTAATCATACTACCCTACAAACACACACTTTGTGCTTTTAGAACACATCCCACATCGCAGAGAGATGTGAAGAAAGCATTTTATAAAAGCTGGAGAAAGCTGAGGTTTTGTTATTCTAATTTTTCCTGTCTCACCTATACTTGCTTTCCCTAAGGGCTTAGTCCTACACATTCTCCAAGACCCAGCCTCTTAGGATCACTCCACATGGGCTTCCCCTCCTCACTGGACTCTGCTACTTGCTACTCATTTATTATTTCACGGCTCTGTCTTGCCTCCTTGCTATGTTCTGAATTCCATGAGGGTAGAGATGTCTCTGAATCATCTCTTTATCCCCTGTGATGTGCCTAGAACATTAATAATATGCTATGATCACCTTAATGACAGTCTTGCAGGTACTAGGTGCTCAATAAAAATGTGTAGATTGTCTGTGCACCCCAAGTACTTTTCTTAAATCCAGGAAGTAAGCCAGACCCAGGTAGGTCTTACCTGGCCTACCATCAATGAGAAATCATTTTCAAATTGGCCTACCAATCAAAAATGACCTCAATGAAAAATAAAAGCATCCAGATATCCTAATTTAGGAAAAACAAAAACAAAAAAATACACCTTTTCTTGAATGATTTAGACTGGCTTATAGGATGGTTCTAGATTCCCAAGACACTATGCCCTTCTCTGCTTCTCTTTACCAGTATCTCCCCAGCTAGGGAAAAGGAATGGCCATGTCTTCAACGATTTCATCTTACTGTCCATTACTGGAGGTGAACATTTTGCCTCCAGAAAAAAAAAATTAACAAAAACAAGCCAAAAAAAACCCTACCTACTTGTTGAGGGAAAGCTTCTAATTAATTGCCCATGAGTGGAAACCATACAATCCCTGTCACTGAAAGTCTGGAGCCCAATTTCCTTTCAAGCCCTGTCTCTTCTCTGAGGGTACTTCAAAGTCATTGGTTAACTTTTTCAGTCTTATGAGCTCTGAACTGAGGGTTTTTTCCCTTTTTTTAATCATCACTTTTTCCCCCTTGTTTCAGAAACGGGAAGGAATCCTCCAGTCTCGGCAAATCCAAGAGGAAATAACTGGTAACACCGAGTATGTCAACACCATTGTTGCCAGAAGTTCCGTAATGGAACACAGATGTTTCTCCGAAATCCATCCATTTGCTGATATTTAGCTTTCATTTATTGGGGTTCCACGAGGGATTACACTTCAGCCAATGATTATAGCTTAGCCTTTTTCATGCATTCAAAACATGCCTTTCAATACCAAAGGCATAGAGTTGGGTGGAGAATGGGAATTAGCAGTGATTTGGAATGGGCTCATTTTGTGGCACTACAGGAAAAATACACCCAGAAAATCCAAACCAGCATGAAATCTTCATGCCATAAACATGGAATTGAATTAAGATTTTTAACCTTCAAAAACCATATTTTTCCATTTTCTGAAGCTGATTTATTTGATCAAATTCCATAACTTAAAAAAAAAAGGGAGAGGAGGGGAAAAAAAAAAACTCTTTATAAATCTAACCATTTTCATTTGCCTCTGAGCAGAAACTAGATCATCCCTAACATGAAGTTTTCCTGGGTTAAGTAAGAAAAGGGGAGGGAAAGGAGGCAATGTGAACTGGGGGGGAAAAACTCTGGAGACCCTATATGACCATAAGGAATTGGTGTTTCTTCTCCAAATCAGAGAATTAAAGACAAAGGGAACCATAGAGTTTAGAGCTAGAATTTCCATCATGGTACAATGGGAAAGAGCCTTGAATTTGAAGTCAGAGGATCTGGGTTCAAATAATTCTCTTTTTTCTTAGTACCTATGAAAATTTGGGAAAGTTGCTTTTTTTCTCTGAGTCTCAGTTTCTTCATTTGTAAAATGGGGAGATTTGAGTAGATGACATCATTAGATGATTCTTATGGCAGACAGTTGCTTCTATCTGGGCTGTATTTTTGGAACCTGGGAACCTGGAATCTAATATTCTTTCCTTAGGTTCTTTCCCCCATGGCCTCCATGTATCAGTAAGGTCTTTGTCCCCAAGTGTTTGCATTATTCAAATTCACACTGAATACATGTTTCCACTGAGCTGGAACCAATTACCCCATTGTACATAATTATAAGTTTGAATAGTATAGATTTGAATATATGAGACCACTTCAAGGGATTCGGCATTTGTACTAATTGGGATCCAGCTGTTGTGGGGATTCCTTTCAGATAGGGATTGGTACTAAGTAACCACTGAGGTCAATTTCAACTCTAAAATCTGGGGATTCAATGACTTTGTTTAAATCATGAAATAGCTTTTGAATAATAATAGCTGACACATACATATAGCATTTTGAAGTTTGCAGAGGGCTTTAATTTACATTATTATCTCATTTGAGCTTCACAGCAGCCCTGAGAGGGAGATAGTATTTGCCCCATTTTTTACAAAAAGATCAAGTGACTTACCTATGGTCTCAGAGCTAGTAAGTGTCAGAAGTGGGACCGTTCTGAAGCTGAGCCCTGTACCCAGTCCTGCTTGCTGTGGTGCCCCTCTAAAAGGGCCTCTCAGCCGGATTCTGTTGGGCCAATCCTGGGCAGCTCCTTGGTGGGGAAAGGCGAGCACAAACACACAATTCCCATAATTGCAGCTTCCCTCATAAAACTCAGTGACAAGAGGCTTTCTGAGCTCTTCCAACAAAAGAAAAGCTTCTAATCAACCATAGTCAGAGCCAGGAGGGGGGGGATTAGGCTAGTCATCTGAAGATGCTCTTAAAGGTTCCCTCGATGACCAAAGATAGCCCATCCAAAGGGGATGAGAAACATGTCATTCTCTCTCTTGTTTTTTTACCACAGGGCTCTATCAGGAAGGCATGGTAAGTCTCACAGAACTGACATCTCTGGCTTGTGGCTGCCAAGAACGCTCTGGGTAATTCTGTAACAGTCGGGCAGTTTGCATGCCTCTGGGAGGGACAGGCCACACTGCAGCTGCCTGGACACATGTGTCCTCCACCGGGGGTGGCGGCTCCTGAGGGAGTCCCTTAAGGGATGCTCTCTCTACCTGACATCTGGTGCCCTCCTAGGCTGGAGGGAGACATCGCCAGCCCCCCTAGAAGTCACTGGGAGGCTGTGGGCTACATTTCTGAAGTTCTTCTCTGTTCACTTCCCCGGGGGCATTTCCCTTTGCTCTTTAAAGAGGGAAGAAGGAAAGAGGTGATAGAAGGCATTCATTGTTGGAGGTCCTCGGATTCAAGGCAGACAATCCACTTTACAGGCTTGGCTGTCCTCATCCCATTCCACTGCCTCAACTTGCTTTGATCAGGATCTGCTTGCTCACCCACCATGTTTTCCTGCCTCTAGTCAGCTCCCCCCCCCCCGACCTTGTTAGTGCTATTTAGCTAACTGATTCATGACTATATCAATGGAATATGACTTGTAAGAATAGGTCAATATCCCTACCAATATCCGAAGAAGTCGTCATGACTAGGATCATGAAGTCTTGATCCTAGTCAGGAATCTTCAGTGACTCCACATTGTCTAATTTAATTTGAAACACGTTGTTGTTCAAAGCCCTCCAAATCTCCAAACTCATTTCCCATTCTTCCCCTTCGGGTTCTTGACCATTATCCCATTCAGATTGACCAGTAAACCAATCTCTTCCCCCCTCAAGGAGCTTACAGGCTTTTTAGAAGATATAACATATGCATAGAGGAGAAAGAAAGGATAATCAGGCCATAGGAAGTGGGATCTGAACTGAGCTCAGAAGGAGCTCAATGGAACTGCAATATACTCCCTTCTCACTTCCTCCTTCCACTTTTAGAATCCCTGACTTTTTTCTGAGCTCTGCTCAGGTACCATTTCCTATGGCATGACTTTCCCAAGTCCCCCTACTTGTTATTTCTCTCTCTTTCCTCATTATCATGTATATACTTATCTGTGTACACATTGTGTCCTCCAAATATAATGTAAGCTTCTTGAGAGCAGGGCCTATTCTTTGCTTTTTTTCTCTTTCTTTCCTCATTATCATGTATATACTTAACTATATACATGTTATGTCCCCTAAATGAAATGTAAGCTTCTTGAGGGCAGGCACTATTCTAGTTTGTTTGTTTTTTTGGTATTCCCCACACCTAGCTCATAGTATCTTAATAAGAATTAATTGATAATATTAATATTGTTGATAATAATATCAATAATACATTACATTATAATGCATTCAAATATATTATGATACATAATTATATTACATGTGTTACTATCAATGTTATATATTTTATATATTATAAATATTACATTATATACATTAATATAATATTGTTGATAATCATAGTTAATATATGTTACATTGTTATATTACATTACAATATATTATGATATATAATGAATGTTACATATGTTTTTATATATCATAAATATTATATTATATACATTAATATAATATTGTTGATAATGATATTAATAAAACATTACATATTGTTATATTATATTAGAATATATTATGATATATATTAATATTACAGATGTTTTATATATCATAAATATTATATTATATACATTAATATATTGTTGATAATATTAATAATACATTATATTATGTTATATTACATTCGAATATATTATTATATATAATTAATATTACATATGTTTTATATATTTTAAATATTACATTATTCACATTAATATTATATTGTTAATAATAATAAGACATTATGTTATGTTATATTACATTAGAATATATTGATATATAATTAATATTACATATGTTAATATCAATGTATTACATGTTTTATATATTATAAACATTGCATCACATACATTAATAATAGTATACTTATTTTATCTTAGTGAATGGGGTTGAAGATCTAGAATGAATTCCCACGTGATCAGGATTTCATGCCCCCCAATATCCAACAAGTTCCCCCTCTCACTTCTCTAGAATGAGCACTTGTAAGTAAACGCATCTGGTGCAGTCAGAGAGGCAGCAGAGACTGCATCTGATCACAGCAGCAGCCATTGTTCCCAGTTCTAGTGCACACATTGTGTGTGGGCTGCGGAGCAGGCAGCATGACATGGTCTGCACAGATGCCCATAAACACCAGCACTCACCCCAGTGATCATGCCAGGAGAAGAGACTCAGGGTGAGACAACCAGGGTCCTGTGATTGCCCCGTGCCCCCTCAGGGCCTGTAGTCACTGCCCCCGTCCTCACCCTGTTCTTTCTCATCTCCAAATAGAAGGCAAGTGGATATAAAACACACCAGCAGCCATCCCTGAATAGCTGGCTCCTTTAGTCCCCTGGTGGATTTGGCGGCACAAATCAGCCCCCTCTCGTTTCAGATATTCAGACAAACTCACAAAAGGCCTTAGGAGCACCCAAGGGAAATCTGCCGTGTGTAATACTAGGCTCTGCCATTTATACATGCTCTCTGTTCTGTCGGCGTGCCCCACAATACCCTTATTCTAACCCTTTGCTGTCCTGACGCTGGGCGAGCGACATCAGAAACTCGTTTTCCTCCTCTATAACATGGTAATACCAATACTTAGACTGTGCAAACTCAGAGGGTGGTTGTGTGGGAAATGCTTTGTGACCTGCTGAGCCCTGTAGAAATGGTATTCTTACATGTAATGGAGTGTCAAGGTGGCTGATGGTTGGAATATATTCTGTTTTTCAGAGCGTGATGCCTTTGACACCCTGTTTGACCATGCTCCAGACAAGCTCAATGTGGTGAAAAAGGTGGGAAGATGTTTTTATTGAAATACAAATAAATAGCTAAAGGAGATGGGATAGTAGAGAGATGGAAAAAAAAAAAACATAAATCCCATTGTTGTGGAAAACATACCACTGCAATGCTCAGATTGAGTTTACTGCTGCTCTGTATTGTTCAGTCCTATAAGATTCTTCCTGACTCCTTGGCAGAGACATTGAAGTGATTTGCCTTTTCTAGCTCATTTTACAGAGGCAAAGTGACATGCCCAGGGTCACACAATAAGTATCTGAGGTCAAATTTGAACTTGGGACTTCCTGACCCAGAGCTCTACCCTCTGCTCCATCTAACTGCCCACTAACAGTCAGCAAACACAGGCATGGATTTTTTTTTCTCCTGGAAGTTGGTTGCAAAGCCAGTTCAGTGACATTAACTTGTAACCCATGCTTTAGGGTGATTTTAAAGAGTGCCTGATTCTTTGCAAGAACAATGGTTCTTTGAAACCGTTCCCGGCCCTCTTCTCTTCTTGGAGGCCACCGGCATTACTCCCAGCCCTCCTTGGGATTAAAGGAAAGAAAGCCAAGAATCTCATGCCCCTGCCTCCCTGGCCTGAGCAGCACCCTGCAGCTCTACTCAGGACGCAGCCCTGCCAGTTCCTGTGCCAAGAAAGAGCACAAGGAAGAAGGGGTGTGCCGGGTCTGATGTGGAGATGGGGCCGAAGCCTAAGAGTTGGGCATGAAGTCAGGATGCCATATTGACTATGTGACTTTGAGCAAATGATGTTACCCTTGCAGTGGTTCTCAAAATGTGGTGCAGTGAATCCTGAAGGGTCTTTGAAATCCTTTCAGAGGGTCTACAAATTCAAAATTAGTTTTTTTTTCTATTTATGATAAATATCTATTATGTAACCCATATAAACAAAAACTCTTTGGACATATTCTCAATAGTTGTTAATACCGTAAAGATACTGAGAAAAAGAGTTTGAGAACCACTTTAGAGTCTAAAGACTTGAATTGTTTCTTTATCTGTTCTATGGAGATGATGCTTTGATTACTCCCTTCATAGGGTTGTTGTAAAGAAAGCACTATTTGAGAACCTGCATTCTTAAACTAGGGTTCCTGAACTTGATTTTATCATTTTTTCAAATATTTGAATAATTATATCCATATAATTGTCATTGTTTTCCTAGGTATTTTATTTTATCTTATGCATTTAAAAACATTTTGAGAACCACCTCACACCTCTCAGATTGACTAAGATGACAGAAAAAAATGATGATAAATATTAGAGGTTGTGTAGGAAAATTGGGACACCAATGCACTGTTGGTGGAGTTGTGAAATGATCCAATCATGTAAAACTGTGCTTACCCTTTGATCCTGCAGTGCTGTTATTGTATCTGTATCCTAAAGAAATCAGAAAGGAAGGGAAAGGACCCACATGTGCAAAAATATTTGCAGCAGCTCATTTTTTGGTAGCAAATAATTGGAAAATGAGTAGATGCTCATCAACTAGGAAATGGCTGGACAAGTTGAAGGCTATGGAATATTATTGTTCTATTAAAAATGATGAGGAAGCTGATTTTAGAAAACCTTGGAAAGATTTACACAAACTGATATGGAGTGAAACAAGTAGAACCAGGGATACATTGTAACAGCAAGACTGTTCAATGATCAACTGTGAAAGTTGTGGTTCTTCCCAATGATTCAGTGATCCAAGGTAAACTCAATAAATTCTGGATAAAAAACACCATTTGCATCCAAAAAGAGAACTATAGAAAGTGAATGTAAATCAACACATGCTATATTCACTTCTTTTTTCATTTTTTTTTTCTCTCTTGTGGTTTTTCCCTTTTGTTCTGATTTTTCTCTCTCAACATGATTCATAAAGAAATGTATATTTAAAAAGTTAATATATATGTATAATCAGAAAAAATAAAACAATTAATTAAAAAAACATTCTGAGAAAAGTATCTATAGATTTCATCAGCCTACCAAAGGAGTCCATGGCACAAAAAGTATATGAAATCTTGCTCTAAAGGTAGGAGTGAAATTGTAGATAGACTTGAAATTGGAATCAATAAGACATGTATTCAAATCCTGCCTCAGATATGACCTGGATGTTTGGTCCTGGGGAAATCATCTAAACTCTCAGCCTCAATTTTCCTCATCTGTAAAATGGGGATAATAATAGTAACACTAATAAATAATAATCTCAAAAGTTACAAACAATCGTTTGTTACGAGGGTCCAATGATGTAGCATATGTGTAAAGTGCTTTGCAAACTTTCAAGTGCTATATAAATTCTTGATATTATTATTATATTATAAAGCAATATAGAGACCAGTTATGTGGTACAGTAAGTAGAATATTAGATCTAGAGTCCGAAAGGCTCATTTCCCGAGTTCAAATCCACTTTCAGACATTTACTAGCTGTGTGACTCTGGACATGTTATTTAACCCTGTTTGTCTTAATTTCCTCGACTGTAAAATGAGTTGGAAAAGGAAATGGCCAACTACTCTGGTATCTCTGGCAATAAAATTCCAAATCGGATCATGAAGAGTTGGACATGATAGAAAACAACTGAACAATCACAAAAGGGGTATGTCAGAGCCAGCTTTAACCAGATGGTAAGAATCGATTATTAAATTTTGGGCCAGCAAAGAGGTACAGTGGATATAATGCTGGGAGTCAAGAAGATTCATCTTTGAGAGTTCAAATATGACTTTCAACATTTGCTAGCTGTGTGAGCCTGGGCAAGTGACTTAACCCTATTTTGCCTCAGTTTCCTTATCTGGAGAGGGAAATGGTCAAACTACTCCAATATCATTGCTATGAAAACCTCAAATGGGATGACAGAGTCAAATATGACTGAAAAATGACTGAAATCAAGGTGTCCAGAGGTGAGCAATTAACATGGTGAAGGTCCATATCATATGAGGAGCAGCTGAAGGAAACTGGACATGTTTAGATTGGAGAAAACTCAAGGGACGCTTGATAATTGTCTTCAAATAAAGGTTAAGATCATTTGAAGAGATTAAATTTTTTCCATCTGTCCCCAGAAAGTAAAACAAGCATGGCTGAAAGTTTTAATGAATGAATACATTCAAATGAGAGCCTTGAGTGGAAGTTACAGACAGACGGATTTGGATCTGATCACACAAAACACACACACACATACACACAAACACACACACACACACACACACACACACACACACACACTTCCAAACACTGAGAGCTGTCCAAAAGTGGAATGATCAGTCTAGAAAAAGCAGAGGCTGGAGAACCATTTGTTATAGTAGAGATTCTCTCTTTCTACGTGGGTTAGATCAGATGCAAATTGTGGCATATTCTCAAAGTCTATGATTCGTGAACTCATCCATAAGTCCCTGTGGTTGGTGACCATTGGCCATCTTGATCCTTTTTCTGGGCACTCATATCAAGCAGCCAAGATAGCATCTGACAGATATCCTCTACTTAGCCACATGGGCCATCACCCAAACCCCAAACTTCAAACAAGAGCTACAGGTCCTTCCTTCCTTCCTTTCTTCCTTCCTTCTTTCCTTCCTTCCTTCCTTCCTTCCTTCCTTCCTTCCTTCCTTCCTTCCTTCCATCTGAAGCATGGTAAGAAAAGCTTTCAAATAAAGGTGTGGTGATCTTTAGTTTTCAGAGAGCTTTCTTCCCAAGAGCCTTTTGGGTTGAAGAACTGGTTGGAGATCTGTTCTTCAGTGATGACTGACAGAATCGAATGTGTTTTAAATGCCTTCTCCAAAGTTATTCACCTAGCAAAGAGATGAATTAAGATTTAAACCCAGTCTTCTATCAAATCTAATGTGTTTTTTTTCCTGCATGCTTGACTTATTATTTTTAGACGCTCATCACCTTTGTGAATAAGCACCTGAATAAGCTGAATCTAGAAGTCACAGAACTGGAAACCCAGGTAAGTCACCACTTGGCGCCAAACCAAGCAAAGTGAAGGGGGAAATAATGACCAGCAGCTGGCAGTGGGGCCAGCCTGGACCAGCAGCATCATGGGAGCAGAGAGGAGTTCCAGGTTGGGTCAGAGGTGACATGGAAGCTGTGGGGAGTTCGGAGCAGACCACTGAGCTCTCTGAGCTAGGTACGGGAAAGGCAAGGCAAACTGCACCAGTGGTGCTATAGGAGCTGCAGAGGGGTGGAGGAAAGGCTGTGTCAGTGATGACATAATAGCCATCGGGGGCAGAACCAGACCAGTGAAGACATAGGAGCTGTGGGCGGAACCAGACTAAGTAAATGACATCATAGGAAACTGAGCTCTTGTAAAGGGCTTGGGGGGAGAATGGTGAGCGCAGGTCACAGGACTGATGGGACTGGTAAAGATGGGAACCACTGTTGTCTTTGAAACTCTTAGCTGCTCCTGTTATACCTAAAACCTTTAGACCAATGGAAGCTTGTAGACATCCAGGGAGGTCTCCCTGGGTTGACTTAAAAGCTTGGGGGATTTGTTCTATAGTAGAAAGTCAGCTGTGTGGGAGGTCAGCGTGAATATGGAAAGCACACATGGATGGTGTACACACCCCCAGCAATTTAACTCCAGCATCTCCTCGGCTGCAGGATGGAAAATGTGCTTAGGAGCTGAGCGGGTGCCCATGGGCATTTCCTAAAAGCTTTGCCAACTTTGGAGTTTCTGTAATTAAGGATGGTTCTTTATGTATTTTTAAGCTAATTTAGGGGAGGGAGATGTGTGGGGGCGGGAACAGAAGAGAATTGTGGTGATGTCCTTTGGAAGAAGCCTGTTTGGATATTCCAGGATGTTGTCTTTGGCCCTCGATCTCCCTCATCACTACCAACGCAACTAGGGGAGAGGGAAAAAGAGGGAAGCCAGCTTCGGAATAAGGCTGCTGTTGAGAGCTAAGGGACTTGGGGAAGAAGGAGAATGGTCTCAAGGAAAAGAGCACTGAGGGGATGGGATGTCCAAAGAACTCAGCAGCTCTGTGATACCAGGAAAGCCAGATGACCCTTTCTGAGACTGCTTCTATTTCTTTATCTGTAAAACGGGAGTAATAATTACCCTGCCTTTTTCAAGAAGTGGCCGTGAGAATCAGAGGAGATGATGTTTACATCTAAGTCTGCTTTAGCAATAGGATGAAAGTTACAGATTCTTGGTTTACAAATTTCCTTTTAGTCAGAGCTGCTGCTTTTAAGATAGTAAGTTGTCTGTCCCTGGCAATCTTCAAGGAAAGAATGAATTTACTTTTAACATTTTTGTTAGTGTGCGTGTGTGTGTGTGTGTGTAAGAGAGAGAGAGAGAGAGAGAGAGAGAGAGAGAGAGAGAGAGAGAGAGAGAGAGAAAGAGAGAGAAAGAGAGAGAGAGACAGAAAGAGAAAGAGACAAAGAGGAAGAGAGACAAAAAGAGGCAGAGACAGAGAAACAAAGAGAAAGACATTCAGAGAAGGGGGAGAGAGAAAGAAAAACAGAGACAGAGGAAGAGAAAGGTGAGGCAGAAGAGACAGAAAAAGAGACAAAGAAAAAGAGATAAACACAGACAGAGAGGGAAAGAAAAACAGAGACAGAGAGAGAGGAAGAGGGAGACAGTCAGAGAAAGAGAGAGAAAAAGAGACAAATAGAGGCAGAGACAGACAGAGACAGGGATAGAGACAGAGATACAAAGAGACAGGACAAAAGATCACAAGAGAAAGCAGATTGTTTTACCCAGTAGATTATAAATTCCTTGAGGCTAGAGACTCATTTCAATTTTCTCTTCCTGTCAATCAATCAACAAGCATATTTTAAGCACCTACTATGTGCCAGGTGCTAGAAATTGGACTATAAAAAATGAAACAAGCCTTACTCCCAAGCAGCTTAAGTTCCAGTGGAACAGACAACTAGATATTTAAGCATAAATATAAAGGGAATAACTGCAAATAAATACAAAGATATTAAATGCACAATAGTTTGGGAGAGAGGGTGTTTGTGTTGAGGGGATCAGCAAAGACTGCCAAAGATGGTGCTAAAAAAAGCTTGTGTTTTAAAGGAAGAGAGAATCTCTGTGAAGTGAAGGGAGAAGAGAGGCATTGAAGACATGGGCGACCAGCACAAAATGGAAAGAGACTGGGGATGGAGTAATATGAGTGAGGAACAGAGGAGCTGAACTGGCCGGGTTATACAGTGACTGCAGAGCTAAAAGAGTTTGTCTTTCATCCTGGAGACAATAGTAAACCTTTGGCCAGAGTTACCTGGGTAGCAGATTGACGTGGTCAGATTTCTGCATAAAGAAAAGTCTTTTGGTATCAGGATGGACTGGCAGGGGAAGCTGGAGGCCAGTTAGGAGGCCTTGGTGAAAGGAGATGAGGGCCCGTTTCCCCAGTGCCTGGTACCGAGTGGGCACATAATACGTGCTGAGCAATCAGTCCAGTTGTGGAGAGGATTCGTGCTGCAGGTCGGAGTTGGACAAGATGACCTCAGCTCTTGTAAATCTAGGAATCTAGGACTCAGTGAGCTGTCAATCGTGACATAAGTGCGCTGTAATATTAGCGTTCAATTCAAAAGAGCTGGGTTTGCATTGTTCTCAGGCTTCTCTGCAACAGACGATTTGTATCTCTCTGACAGCTCGTGGGTCTTTCTGCTTTGGTGAGGTCACAGTTGAATAATTCTTTCCAGAGGAACATTAATAGTAAACATAAGAATCGTGAGCTGGTGGTCGGTCATGTTCCTCCCTCCAAGACAAGGCTGAGCTTGCCCTCTCTGAAGGCAGAGCGTGTCCCCGTTACCCCTTCCAACAGGCTTAGTCACCAAGCCATCCCACTTGCCAACAAGCCCATATTCTAAGTGCCTGCTGTGTGCCCAGCCCAAGCTAGGGGAATTATTCCTGAGATATGGGTTGGAGCCTTTGCAGAACTACATAATCCCCTTGGCAGAAGCTTTGCCTGCTGTTGCTGAAAACTCCATCCTTACCGCCCCCCCCCCAAACATAGGACAAGCCCTTCTGTCTGAGATGTGGTTCAATTTCCTTACTTCCCTTTTTCTTCTATCCATCTAAAGCCTATCCAACTTGGTGTAGGGGCTAAAACTTAGAATCAGGTAGACCTGGGTTCTTAAACACTCTGTGTCTCAGTTTCCTCACTTATAAAATTTAGACAAGATGCTTTGTAAAGTTCATTCCACTCTAAAGATAACCTAGGACTCCTTAAAGCCCAATGCAAATCCTTCTCCTCCATCTACTTGCCAGTCCACCATAACTGGAAATAATCTGCCCTTCTTTGAAACTTCTGTAGCATTTATGTATAAGAATCATTTTTTTGTTTTTTTTTTTCTGTTTCTGTCATGTGATAGTTAACTTTTTCATCCATGTATGGGTATGGTCTCCCTAGATTATAAACTCTTCTGGGGAGAGTTCTCACTCCCCATCCTCTACAGCTATCAAAAGAATATTTTTGGCTGGGCTGCCCCCTCATTGGAGACCTTCAAATGGACATCTAAAATAGGAGGAAGTTTGTTCAGATATGAGTTGGATTAGATGGTCTCCATCTAATTTCCATTTCTCCATCTTTTCCACAAGCATAACATGAAAAACAGCCAAACTTTTGGCTAAAATATACCCAAAGCAAAAAAATTTTTTATCCAAAAAAACCCAATAAGTTCAGTCTGCCATGACTTGTTCTTGATGCTTATAAACCCTGGTTGGTTGGATGTTAGGTTGAATTGACCCCTTCCCTTAATACTCAATAATGTGTTCACTTCTTGATACTGACAAACTCTCTCTTAAAAATGTGTTAGTCTAGAATTTTGCTAAAAACAAAATCAAGGTCAAAGCGTCTCTCTAGTTTGAAGATTCTACCATTTTCTCTTTCTGTAAAATCAAGACACATCTGCTCTTCTCTAATCCTGTGGTACCTCCCAGTTCACTACAATCTTTCAAAGATCATTGAGATTTCTCAATGATTTAGTTCATCTGGGCCTGTTAACTTGTGTTCATCAAGATCATCTAGTCACTTTCTTATGATCTCCCTCATTAACTCCTTATTAGTCATTTTTCTCTAGTCCTTGTCTTTAGCCTTTTTGCCAGCCTCATTGGCAGGGAAAAAACCCAAAATAGAAGAAAGCTAAAAGTTATCATTTTATCTTCTCTTTGTCCTCCATTATCAGCATCCCTATACCCTTAAAGCAGCACCTCTCTCTTTAACTTCTCTTGTCTCCTAATTTTGCTTTAAAAATCTTTTTGCTATTTGTAGAATTTCTCCTCTGACTCAACTCTCTGATTTGTACAGTTTCTAATTCCATTCAGTCCATCCTATACTTTTGTGTCTATTCTTAGTTGTCCGAATTTTATTCCAAATTTTGCAAAATCTACATTGGTCAAAAAATGTTTGGCTCTATCAGTCTTCTTAGAAAATTTTCACTTTTTCTCCCATTCCTCTTAGATTGACTTCTCCAGGAGAATTTAAGGCCATGGGATCAAATCTATTCTTTCTCTGAGTCCTTTAAAGTCAGCTTTTCTAAGTAGATTATGCCTTGTTTTTCCCTCTTTCCATTTTCCAGATTCTAAAATGGGAGGGTCAGTTAAGGCTAGGTCCCATAAGTTTTGTTTTAACATCTGGAAGTACCTTCTTGTTGGGCAGAATAGGAATTTCCTTTATCATTCATGTCATCTTTTGAAAAATAAGATCATTAAGGTCATAGATTCAGAACAGGAAAGAACCTCGTGAGCTATCTTATCTGACCCATTGATTTTATAGGTGAGAAAACTCCAGCCCAACGAATTTAAGTGAATTGTCCAAGATCGTTGATTCAAGAAATTATTTAGCAACAGAACTCAAGAGCTCCATCTGAGTCTATAAACACAAAGAATAAAAATTGTTTATGGTAACACCTGGTTCTAGGTTGCAAAACCCTATGTTGAATGTTCAGGAAGCTATAAAGAAATATGATATAGCATCTACCTTCAGGGAGCTTATAGTCATCTAAGGGAATAGACTGATTTTCAGCTCTAAATCTAGTCTGTTTTTTTCCCTCTTTTTTTCTGATTTTCTCCTTTTATAAGATATTTTACCAAAGCAATTTGAGGAAGCTAGTTCTATGCTTAGTGAAGTGAAAAGTGTATGGGGTTGCCTAAAATATGCTCTAGATGCAGAAGGCCCCCAAGAACATCTTCTTTTAAAAAAAGGTTTTATAAGTTCTAATGGTTTTTGCCACAACTTTGTTCAGATTTCTAGATACATAAGTGAAAGCTGTCTTTTTACTGCTCTTTTGAAAATGAAAATGGAGAAAGACAAGAGTTGTCAGAGAATTTAGAGGTTATTTAGTACCATCTTTCCCCCTGTCTGCAGCATCCCCACAAGTGTTCTCACATAAAGCGCTTGCTTTAAGACTGCCATTAGCTAAGCACTATTTTATAAGGTGGGTCCTGGGAACCAGAGCATCTCCTCAGGGCAGGTTGCTTAGTTGAGCTTGTCTGGTCCAATATGACCCTTGGTTGCCAGAGCTGGCTCTCTTGAATTTAAGCTAAGTCTCTTCTTTGTTTCCAGAGGGTCTTGTTCCTGAATCTTCTTCCTTCCCTGAGGGACAATTGCCTCTCTCTATGTCTTTTGAAGCATTTTGCAATCCTTTAAGTGTTATATAATTGTTAGTTATTATTATTATTAATGGGACACAATAGATAGAATTCTGGGGCTGACATCAGAAAGAATTAAATTCAAATTCTGCTTCAAATTTTACTACCTGTATGATCCTGGATAAGTAACTTTACACATTTGCCTCAGTTTCCTTATCTGTAAAATGGAGATAATAACAATCCCTACTTTCTAGAATTGTTGTGAGGATCAAATGATAGGCTAAGTGTAAACTGCTTGACACATAAGGAGTTGCAGTCTGGTGTTCAAGTCCCATCTGATCCATTTTCTAACTGTGACCTTGGAAAAGACATTATTCTCCAGGTCCCCATTTCCTTATCTGTAAAATGGGCTCATCATCTTTGTGCTTCTCCAAATTATTATGAGAATTGAATGATATGATATTTCTGAAAGTACTTTGTGAATATAAAGCATCATATGTATTATGAATCTGTTCCTAGTTTCCTGCCCTGATACTACCATCACTTTTCCCAAAACATCCTAGGAAAAATTCCTAGAAGATCCAATTCTCATAAATCACAGGAAACCAGTTCTGATGATGACCTTCTCACCATTCCCACCTATTAGATCCAAACTTCCCTATCTCTTCTCCATTCTCTTTCTTCCTTTCTTTTGCCTTGGCTCCCTCCCATACACCAACTAAATTCTGATAGTGAATTGACTCATCCTCCATGTTGTTCCTTCTAATGAATCCCTGAATTGAAATGCTCAACTCTGCACCAACACTCTCCCCCTTAACACAACCATTTTATGCTCTGCAAACTTCATCAGTCTCTACCCACTTAAGACCAACATTGACCTTGAGGCTACTTCCTGATGTCCATAAATAGGCCCAAAGGATAATTCATCCCCTCAACCTCAAGCACACAGCTGTTCCTCCTTTCCCAGAATTCTCCATGGCTAACAATAGAAAAGTATTTTATCATTAGTCATTATTATTTTCATTAAGCTTGCTTGCTTGTCTGTGTGTTGAAGCAGGAGTTATTGTGTGAATGGAAATGAGGTCAAAATGCCCATTTAATTTTTAATTTTTTTTCTCTAGTTTGCAGATGGAGTATACTTGGTGCTGCTCATGGGCCTCTTGGAGGGCTATTTTGTGCCTTTACACAGCTTCTTCCTGACACCGGAGAGCTTTGAGCAAAAGGTACTTTGGACCTCCATCTTATAAAGATCTTATATAAATGCACAGGGTAGTCCCCCTGATCACACAGCCACCTTGTCTGGATTAAGAGAAATGTAGAAGACTGGCCAAGATCTAGGCTGATGCTGCCTCCCTTTCATTGACTCCCTCTTCCAGAAAAGGGAATGGAGACCCTTGCATAATAACCAGTTTCCCTATGTACTTGCCAACCAAGGTTGCAAATTCAGCCCAAGGAGAAGCCACTGAGAGCTTTGAGAAGCTCCACTTAAGGGAAATATAACTGGACGCTGCTATTGTTCCATAAACACCCTTTCCACCTTGCCTTGGACTTCTAAGTCCAGCCACTTCCTCAGACTGGAAGAGATTCAAGCATGAGTCACCATCTGTCATCTGAGGAGCCTTCCAGCTTAGCCTCCAAGTTTTTCAGCCACTAGAGCCGGAAAGGCAGGTGGAATTCTGTGTCATAATAGGGGATCACCCACACTGTCATTATTACTGATCTTTTGAATTATGGAGATGATTTTTATTATTCACTTAAATAAAAAAAAACCTATTAAATATTGAATTCCAACCCATTTGCAGTGAGATTATTATCATTGTGTGGCAGCTGATGGCTTTTTTAAGTCCCAGCCATGTGCCAAGACCTGTGCTAAAGACAAAAATGAACAGTCCTTATTGACAAGGAACTTACATCCTAATGGAAAGATTATTAGCTGTGGAGCCAGAGGACATGTGTTCAAATGCCAGTTCTGCCCCATATGGGAATCCTAAGCAAGGTACTTAAACTCTCAAGCCTTCTATTTCCTCATCTGAAAAATGAGAGGGTTAAGCCCCTTTCATCTCTAAATCTCCACTGCTACGAACTCCTCCAAAAAAGTAATTTCTGCCCTGCAAGAACCCAGAGACCTCCATTCCAGCAGCTCAGCCCAGTTCTAATTGCCTTTTAACTGGCTCTTTCCCAGCCTTTGTCACTAGACAAGGGCATTCAGGAAGTAGGAAAAATACTTTTCTCCCTTTTGAAGACATCAAAGGCATGACTTCCTGTCTGATCTCTGCAAATACTCTGAAATCCACCTAGGCAGAAGGCTAGCCACATAAAACAGGGATCAGGTACCTCAAGAAGAAAGGTTTGATCTTTAGGCTGATTGATCCTAGCAAAGGGGGATCAGTGCAGCTAATTATCTGCCTGAGTTTCTCCAGCACATCTGCCTTTGAGCTGGAATGTCCCCACAATTAAATGGCTTGGGATCCTCCTTCCAAATTAGGAAAGATGTTTGCGCCTGTGGCAGCAGCCCCAGGTTCCCTCATTTTGCTGAAGCCCACAGGTTCAGGGATTACAGAAGGAACTCCAGTGATGTAGCTCTTGTGATTCTCTTTCTAGGTTCTTAATGTGTCCTTTTCCTTTGAACTGATGCAAGATGGAGGGCTGGAAAAACCAAAGCCAAGGCCAGAAGGTACCTGTTTTTCCCTTGCCCAAGATTGTAAAGAGGGATCCTTACTCTTGGAATGAGAATCTATAAAATCTACTTTTTTTTTCCCAGCTTAAGCATTTGGGGAAGGGCTCTCTTCTCTGAGATTACACTCTTCCTGCCTGCCAAAATCATGGTTTGCCCCTAGGGTGGGGCAGGGTGGGGAGCAAGAGGGCAGATGTTTGATCAGGTCAACTATGTGCTCACAAAAATACAGCTGTGGGAAAGAGAGATCTCACCACCTCTGAATCAGCTGGGATTCAGGCTGATGGAGAGGTCATAGGACAGAGGCAAAGGGTCATTGCAAAAACTTCCCCAGATGATGGGGTGCATGGGAGAGACTATAAACATTCTTGCAATCTCTCTTCCCCAAAATGGCAGCAGAGTGGTATCTAGTCTGCTCATGACAGGTTTGAGGACGTAGCCCTTATTTCATTATGGTTTGTTTCAAATTGTGACCCAATTACTTAATTCAATCCTGTTTAAATTTGCCTAAGAGCTAGAGATTTAAACCTGAGAAAAGAGAAAACTCTCCCAAATACATATATTATCTTTGCTTTACCTTTGTCTGTGAAACAATGGATTATGATTGGTGCCATATGTCTGTGTCAGCCTAGTCAAATACAGCAATGCATGTCAATTTCTAGGACACTCATTTTTTAATTTGATTTTTATTTGCTATAATTTATAAATGGTGATAGTCGGGGATTTGCTTCCATGTCAATCTATATAATAGTCCCCATTGCTTCATGAGATTGACCTTGATACCCACTGTCAGTCACTCAAGAACTGTGTAATATAGTCATCTAGATGTATATGACCTTCTCCAGCTCAAAAATCATCAATGGCTCAATGGAAAAAAAAATGTAAATTCCTCCATTTGGCATTTGAAGCTCTATACAGTATGGCTCCAACCAATGTACCTTCCTAGCTTTGTTTCACACCTCTGGTCATGTGCTATGTCTTGCAGCCTTTGCAAGATCCCCATTTCCCATGGTCTTCTCACTTCTAATCTTGTTACCTTCAGTGCTTAGTTCAAGAGCCACATCCTTTGTTAAATCTTTCCCAATAACCCAGTTTTTGGTGAACGTTATCTCCCTCCCCAAATTATCTTATTTCACTCCTGTGTGTTTATGTTGTAGTATATGGTTATGATTATAAATATGGTTTTATATCATGATCTTAAAGAAAGTCCACATTCTTGTGAATCCCAAATGAGAAAAAATCACAATGACCTTCTCCATTGCTATAGCACTCTCTAGTTTCTATGAGAGACATCAGGACATGGTGGATTCAAACCAAAGAACTGATTTCAAATTCTGTCTCTGAAACATACTGATTGTGTACTCAGGGTCAATTATACAACTTATCAATCCTCTGGGTAACTCTTAAAGATTATAGGTTTCAGAGAAGGAGCTAACCTATAATGGTAGAAGGAATGTCCTTATTTGGGAGTCCCTGTACTAATGAAATTATAAGTTCTATGATTTAGTTTCATGGGAAATTGTATGAGAAAGAAAAAAGAGGACTGACTTTGAAGGATGTGGTCAGATTCTTGTTCCATCTCAATCCCTACCCCAGGCTTAAAAGTGGAAGCCATGAGACCAACCCCAAGTTCCTGGATGATTTCTTCCTTTCTCTATGTTCTTTTGAGCAGAGATCAGAGGCAAAGGAAAGGAAGAAAGAAGGAAGGAGGGAAGGAAGGGGAGATAAAGAGAGGAGAAAAGAACATTGAATATTCCCTCTTAAAAATATGGCAGCAGCTAAAGGCGTGGATAGAATTCCTACAAAAATACATGTTTGTGGATATGAATCTTCAGATTTTATATTTACTTTATGTGTGACTATGATCAAGTCACTTGGCTTATTGAATCTTACCAAATATTAAACTCCAACACATTTGCACTGAAAGATGAGCTTGGATCAATATTATTATCATTGTTTTGCTGTCAATGGCATTTTTAAACGAAGAGTCCTTACCCACAAGGAACTTACATCCTAATAGAAAGAACATTGGCTGTGGAGCCAAGAGGACTCATGTTCAAATTTCAGTTCTGTTTCAGGTTCCAGTTCTGTAAAATGGGGATAATAATACTTAGAACACTTACCTCCTACTGTTAGTCTGGGGAAGTACTTGAACCTTCAATACTCCAATGAACTCTTGATCTTGTTGATCAAATACCCAGTGATGCTGGTCACAGCCCATGCACACCTGTCCATCCTACCAAAGGATTGTCCATCCATGTCCTCCCATAAGTTTGCCACAGTGGGTCCACCCTCTGTACTGAGAGCCTTCCTCCATTTCTCTTGAGATCATGATGGTACGGTAACTCACATACCACCAGTCTATCCCACTTCCCACAAGTCCTAACTCTTACTAGACTTTGTTCTTGTTTCGCTCATTTTGTTTCTATTTTATCTTACTTCAGCAGTAGCCTGAGGGCAGCTAAATGATGCAATGGATAGAATGCTGGACCTGAAATCAAGATAACTCATCTTTGTGGGTTTGAATCTGGTCTTAGACATTTACTAGCTATGTGATCTATGTAAACTCTGTTTCCTCAGTTTCCTCATCTGTAAGATGGGATGAAGAAGAAAAATGGCAAATCAATCTAGTATCTTTTCCTGGCAAACCCCAAGCGGGGTCACAGAAAGACAGACTTGACCCCCAAAGTTACTGAACAACATCTTAGAGTCAGTAATAGCTTAGTAAATGCTTGTGGGATTGAACTGAGGGACCCACCCTAATGTTCATAGGTTCAAAAGGACTGGAAGGTCTAATGTCCTGGAATAGATCATCCTCATTGCTTCTGCGCTCCAGATCTGGGAACCCGGCTGAGGTGGAGGGCAGAAACTGGCTGGAAGAGTGCGGGAAGGGAGGTGGCTCTCCAGGGAGAAATCAGGAGAACAGGCCCCACTAATCATGGAACTACAACCCTACTAACTTGCAGATTGCTCACAGAGTTTTGTTTTTGTGGAATTAGAAGCCTGAAGATTGTACAAATGGCTCCTTTGGCTTGTGTCTTTCTGATTTTTAAAAGTGGAGAGATGAAAGGAAAAGGAGAAACCACATACTTTCAGCTATTTATTACCGTTCCTCTCCCAGATTCTCCACACCTCCATGCACATTTTGAAGAGCATGATCAGCTGCCGACAGCGCTGGCCCCCAGTGAGGCTGTGTGTGGAGGTGTGGATGAAACACAGGGCATCCGGCTGCTGAGAGGTGGCTGCCTCCTCGGCTCTGGGAGGATTTTTTTTTTGGCTGAGGGGAGATGAGACTAAAAGGGAAGAGGAGGTAGAATTTGTTCATTTGAAACAGAAAGTCACTCTTCATTAAAATAGACTAAACAAAAACGTTCTTGAATGTGATGAGATCCACTTTCCCCCAAATACTGTCTCTGTCTCTGTCTTTATATTTCTGGCAATCTTTGTCTGTCTGTCTCTGTCTCTCTGTCTTATTGTCTCTGGTGTGTGTGTCTCTCTCTGTTTCTCTCTTTGTATTTCTATCTATCTCCATCTTTTTGC
Organism: Sarcophilus harrisii; assembly: GCF_902635505.1. NCBI lineage: Eukaryota > Metazoa > Chordata > Mammalia > Dasyuromorphia > Dasyuridae > Sarcophilus > Sarcophilus harrisii. Next base: position 205,001,380 of record NC_045431.1, read on the forward strand.
CTATGTCTCTACCTGTTTCCTCTGCCTCTATCTCTATCTCTACCTGTCTATCTCTGTTTCTGTCTCTGTCTCTCTCTCTGTTTCTGTCCCTCTCTGTCTGTCTTTCTCTCTGTCTTTCTGTCTATCTCTCACACACACACACACATAGAGTCCCTCCCTTTTTCTTTCCTCAGCAATATGAGGCACACATCATCCATCCCTCCTTGCAGTTTTGGGGAGAAAGGGAATAGATATTTGAGGCTTATAGGTACATGTCTGGGCCACATTTTATTTCAAAGCCCAAATGGTAGTCCAGGCTCATGATTGAACTTTCCCCCCCAGCTACCTAGGGCTGGGTGACCAGAGACTTGGACCTCAATTCATCATGACCATAAAAGAAACTGAGAAACTAATAACAAGCTACACTCCTAGAGCACTTTGTAATTTATAGTTCTGTGCACTCAATGACCCTGAGACATAGTTAGCAAGTATTTCTGTACCCATTTTACAGAGGAAGAAACCTGAGGCAGATGGAAGTTAAATGACATACCTAGGACCAATATCAGAGCCTGGAACATTGGCTTCCAACAGGCACAAACCAGTGTCCATTCAGAATAGGATGACCAGAATCATAAGGGGACTAGAGATGATCCCATATCAGTTAAACAAACGAGGGGACAGTTCACCTGGGACAGAAGATAGGGGCTATTGCTATTGCTGATTTTCTTCAAGTATCAGAATAGCTGAGGAGCACTATGGTATTGTGGGGAGAGGGTGAATCTCAGAGTCAAAAGACAGGAGTTCAAGTCCCAAGACTGACATATACTGAATATGACACTTGGTAAGTCACTCAATCCCTTAGGGCCCCTGGAAACTCTCTAGGACTTTAATTGCAGAGTAGTTATCCAAATACATTAAGAGGAAATTCTTTGTGACACTGAAATTGTAGGAACACACACACACACACATACACATACATTGCAGAGGGCTGCCATTGGGATTGTCCTAATCATGACTGTGATGGAGAAAATCAGGCTGATGGCTTTGTACGGCTGCACTCAAATCCAATTCACTTTCAAATCAAGACCCCCCTCCCAATATCATTGGTCTTTTTCAAGGACTATCATTGGGGGGGAAAAAAGTCCCGGGCTTATTTTGGATGGCCCAAATGTCTAGACAAAGATAATTGGCAATAGATTGCCAAAGATTAAATCTGCCCCAAAACAAGCCAAACTGCCTTATGAAATAGCAAGGTCCCATCACTGGAAATATTCATTCATTAACATGCAGTGGATGGATGCCACGTGTCAAGGATGCTTTAGAAAGAATTCAGGCTTTGGTTAAGAGTCAGATGATTTGGCTTTTGAAGCCTCGTCCAACTCTGAGATTCTAGGATTTTGAGCTGTCAAGGATGAGTTCGTGGCATCCTGTTTGCAAGAATTGTGAGCCCCCAGGGTGATGGGATTGGAAGGAAGAAGGGTGGGAAAAACTGGCCCATGCTCTGACTGCCATCTTGGAGAGTTATGACCCTTCCTGTAGTTAGGGATTAGAAGGACATATGGTTCCTTAGTTTCAAGTATTCATTGCTCTAGGGACAGCCAACATTTCTAGTATAAAATCTGCCTATAGGGACATTCCCATACAGACGACGTTTTTGGTGCAATTATTGAATGCTTAATATGAAACTTCCTGACTAACATGAATGGAAAAACACATCTGTTTTATGTGTTGTTACATTGGGCATAATGCCTACACCTAAAATTTCCAGTCAGTGATGGAACATTGAAAAGGATCTTATTATAATAACTTTTTTATTTCCCCTTTGCCAAGTATCCTTCCAGTTCTCCCATATCTTCCACCTGAAAGCTGGATTGAAGAGGAAATACTGTAAGAGTTAGAAAAGGTCTTAATGTGGCCAAAGATGTAAGCTTGTTTAGAATACAGATAGGCTGCTGGAGAAGCATTTCTCGGCACAGACTGGGGAGGGGGTTAGGTCAATAATTCACTTTTCAGTCTTTCTTTGCAGTACTTTTTGGCTGAGTTTTTGTCCTGTCTTGAAAGACCAGAAAAGCAATGTTATCTTGCCTCCTCATTTGGTGGTTGTTTAGTCATTTCTTACTCTTCATGACCCCATTTTGGAGTTTTCTTGGCAAAGATTTTAGATTGTTTAAGCATTTCTTTTCCAGCTCATTTTGCTGATGAGGAAACTGAAGCAAATAGTTAAGTGCCTTGCCCAGGCTCACACAGCTAGTAGGTATCTGAGACCAGATCTGAACTCAGGAAGATGAATTTTCCTGACTTAAATATGGTGCCGTGGCCCACCCAGGCTTTGCATCAACCTTTACAACAAACTGATTATTTGGAATGGCAAAAATTGTAGTCCTCCTTGGTTAGTCAATGTGCATGAAATAAGTACCTACTGCATCTCTGTATGTTATTGTGTGATAAACACTCATATTTGCCATGGTGTTTGTCATTAGTTTTTTATTGATAACATGGCCACTGTCATATTTGTAAAATCCAAGATCAGAAAGTAGAAGGGACCTTAAAGGACACCTAATCCAACCCTTATTTGACAGATAAGGAAACTGAAGTTTAGAGAGATTAAATGACTTATATAAGATCACATAGATAGTAAATAGGGATTTGAATTTGGGTTTTGGAAGTCCAAGTACAATGCTCTTCCCATTGTACAATTCATTGGGCAATATAGTGTGATGGGGAGAGCACTGAACTTAAAGTTAGGAGGAGCTCTGTTTAAATCCTATAGTTTGACCTTTAGCAAATCATTAATTAGCTCCAATTTCTTTGTTTGTAAAATGGGGAGTGATAGTACCACCCATCTTCCAGGGTTATTGTAAGGATCAAATGAAATGATATACGTAAAAGGATTTTGCACCCCTTAAGGCACCCAAGAAATATTAGGCATTATTATCTCCATAGAGCTACACTCATGGCAAAGAGATCCTAGGGAACAGGACCAACAGGTTGTTGTGGATTCAAAGCCAGTCTCAAAGTCAGGAAGATCTGGATTCAAATCCTGCCTCTGACAGTCTGACCTACCCTGGACCATTGCAGAATTGCGTTGATCTGCATTGTCCCTAGAAGTGAGGGGTAAGCAATCTGGAGCTGGAAAGAATTTCAAGGGCAATGTAGTTCAATTTCCTCCCTATATAGATAGCAGGAGGAACTTCCTCACTCAGAATCTCTCTATTGAACACACATATCTGAACCAAAAGAAAAGGAAGGGAAATATCTCATAATTATCTTAGAAAACGGTCCTCCATCTCACGGAGACACCAGTGGGGTTCTTAATTTGGGATCCATAAACTTGTTTTTCTCTCTTTTTTTTAATAGTATTTTATTTTTTAAATAAAATTTTGAGTTCCAAATTTTTTTCCTTCCCTCTCTTCCACCTCCTCTCCCTAAGTAAGCAATTTGATAAAGGTTATGTAAAACATATTTCCAAATGAGTCATGTTGTAAAAAAAAAAAAGAAATTAATGTTGTTTTTTCTCTTTGCCAAAAGATAGGTTTATTTAGGAGGAGAGGTCTAGACAAAATAAGAGGTAAAATAGGCACCAGGAGTGGCAAACATGAAATAGAGTTAAGATAGTAATAGTTACCAAAGAAAAGAATTTGGAAGAATCCATTAAAGAATGCCTTGAAGTGAGAGTATTGCACTTGACTGGCAGATTCCATCCATAAAGGACTTTAGCAGACTAACCAGAATTGGCTATATAGTAAGGAGAAAGATGCCATTAAAGGAAGGAGAGAAAGAGAACACTCCATTAGTTTTTCTTTTTAAAAAAAAATCTCGATAACTGTATTCCAATGTAATCAGTTTCCTTGATAATTTTATGTATTGTATTTTATACATTTTAAAACATTATGCTGAGAAGGGATCCCTAATATTCACCAGACTTGGTCTAAGCCAGAAACAAGGTTAAAAACCTTTGCTATAGAGAAAAAAGTGGTGATTTGCTGCCAATTTCCTCCATAAGGTTTTTTTAAATATTCTTTTGTCTTCTAAATCAATGATATCAAATTTAAATCTCTCCTAAATCATACATAAGGATCAGGCCACATATTGACTTAGAATACTAGATATTAATATTTTGTTGAGGCATATATGACTCTTCATGATCCTATTTGGATTATCTTGGAATGGAACGTCCTTTTCTTCTCCAGTTCATTTTACAAATGAGAAAACTGAGGCAAGCCAGATTAAGTGACTTGCCCAGGCTCACACAGCTAGTAAGTGAGGTCTTCCTGACTCCAGGCTCAGTGCTCTATGCAAGTGTGTCACATAGCTGTCCCACACTATCACTATTGATGTTCTATTGTATATTTATTTAATTTGTTAAATATTTTCAAATTGCATTTTAATATGGTCTTGGCCACACACATTTCTATTCTACATACTTCATAGACTCTTTACTTCTTTCTAGATAAATATTTGGCTGAGGATGGGACTTTCCTTTTGATCCCCTAAAGCTAGAGGACTGAGAAAACTCCAAGGCTCTCCTCATTCAATGAGCCTCTAGCCTAATCAACAAGCATTTATCATTATTTTTAAAGCCTCCACCTTCACTGCACCTTGGACAAGTTTTCAAGGTGTTATTACTTTCTAGGAATTATGGAGAATCTCCAACTCTCTCCCAGCCCCCCAGTCACTTTAAGTGTCCTTAAAGCACCCACTTCCCAGTCTAAAGTCAAGCAGGTCTCAAGATTAGGGATGGGATCAGTGATCTCATTAATATAAGGAATAAGAGGAAGCCAGAGGAGTCCCATCTCTGAAACTTTGAATTGTTGGGGATTGGACTAAACCACTGAGAGATTACACAGGTTTACACAGCCAGTGTCTGTCAGAGGCAGGACAGGAATCCGCGTTTTCCTGAGGTTATTCAAGAGGAAGAGGAAGAATGAAACACCGGAAGCAAGTTTTACATTTAAAACGAAAATCATATACATTGGGATTGTAGAGCAAAAATAGTTGACTTGCCAGATGCCATTTATTTTTCAAAATTGATTCCTGCCCTTAGATATTGGATTAAATGACTTTAAATGTTCAGAAAGAATTTGGCAGAGTCAGAACCCCAAAAGACCTTGAATGGCTGGAGAATGTATTTAAATAATTGATAAATGTATTTAAATGTTACACAGGTTCAAAAAATCACCTACACAATTATAAGATGAGAAAGTCATGATAGTTGTTCATCTCTGTCAGTCAGTGAAGAAACATTTATTAAGTGACTGCTGTGTTCCAGGCTCTAAGCTAAGCACTAACAACACATAAAAAGACAAAAAATAATCCCTAATTTCTAGGAGTTTATAATCTCATAGGGAAAAAAAAAAGGAGGAGGAAGACTTTGAGCAGATAGTGATTCCACTATGGCTCAAGACTGTGATAGAGAAGCCAAATGAGTTAATTTAGGAGAGTCTGGGACTGTGGAGGTAACAGCTCAAATGATACTAGGAGTTTTGTTTTCAGTTTGGAGTGTTATATTTTTGAAGGGTCTTACCTAATCTTACGGCATCTAGAGAAAGATAGCCAGGATGGTGAAGAACCTAGCAATTAGATAGTATAAGGATCAGATTAATAATCATAACAAAGATAAAAATTAATAATAAAAATAACAGCTAGTATTGACATAGCACCTACTGTGCATCAGGAACTGTGCTAAGCACTTTACAAATACCTAATTTTATCTTCACAACATCCCCAAGGTACAATTGTTACCCCATTTTACAGTTGAGGAAACTGAGGGAAACAGAAGATAAGAGATTTGCCCAGAGTTATGAAGCTAGTGAGTGATAGAGATACTTCCAAGGCTCCCAAGGAGGAAACGAGGGTAGAGCTGCAAAGAATTTGAAAATTTAGGTCTGATCTAAAGGAAAAAGTCCCTGACTATTAGAACTAAGCTACATGTACATGTTGGATGTTCCCCACACTGGAGGTCCCCAGGCCAAAGCTTAGTGATGCTCTGTCAAGGGGGTTGCTCAGATATGACGAGATACGTAAATGGCATGGAGTCAGGAAGAAACAAATTTAAATCCTGCTTCAGACACTTTCTGGCTGAATGACCCTGGGTAAGCCACTTAACTCCTGTCTACCGCAATTTCCCCATCTGTAAAATAGGAGCATCTATCACTTCCTTTCCATAGCTGCTTCCTTCCCAGGGCTGCTATGAGGATAAAATGAGATTTTTTTCTAAAGGCTTTGCAAATCTCAAAGTACTATATAAATCCTAGATGGTATTGTTTATTATTATTCAGGTAGAAGTTCAACCAAATGGCCTCTTGAGTATGTAATTTTCTCTTTTAAGACACAGAATCTGAGATTGTGGGTTATGACTGTTTTTCATTGAAAATGTCAGCCTCTCCTCCCTTGTTGTTCCCGCATTTCACCCCAACGTAGCCCTGGTATTTTGTTAAGTTCACCGGTATGTCAGGGACTGAAAATGCGACATTGGTCCTCATTTGCTAGAATGCTCATTGGTCCTCTTTTGCTGGAAATTGTGAATTGATCTGTTTTAATAATACCATTAGAGGAGGCAGAAGAGAAATCATTGCAATGAAAAGGTCTCCTGAATGAAAATCAGGAGATCCAGTTTCCCTCTCTGCTCTGGGACTTCTTAGCTCAGTGACAATGGACAAATTATTGACCCTCTGAATTTTATTTTCTTTATCTGTAAGACAGTGGAGCTGGACTCCAAGATTTGTGACATCTCTGTCTGCACCAACATCCCAGGAGTCTAAGCAACCTTTTTAAAAACTGAACTGTCAGAGGAATAAAAATATACCTCTTCTTTCCTTATTCAAGTGGACTAAACAAGAAGATGGTTTGTGGTTCATTTTCTTTCCTCTTTCACTTCAGACCCTCAGTCATCTTCCCCTCTGACTCTCTGTCCGCCAGCCAGGCACTCTGCACCCCCATTTCAGAGACTTTCTAAATCCTTGATGCTTTCTTATTGGACAAATCCCAAAGGGTATGAGAAAAGGCAATAAAAGTTACTAGGAGACCAGTATTAAGTTGTTAATCATATAATTTATTAGGTCTGCAGGCTTTAAAGATGATATGTTTATATGGCCTAGAGCCACAGTTCATTTTCATTAATCCCCCAGCCCCAAAGTCTGCCCAGATAAGTTGTCTCTCTATCAGCCTTCTTGGAAACAGGGAAGATGGTCATTAAATTCCCTGGTGGAAAAAAAATCAGGGATGATCCCTCTATCTTTAACTATGCTGGCCTGGGCATGGAGCCTCTGGTATTCTTGCTCAATATTCTCTCCCTTCCCTTCCTCACATTTTTATGGCAATAAATGGTTTCTAAGATTATATTGCCGGCCCTGACCTCTCACCTGGGCTTCTGTCCCAGATGGGACTATTTTCCATTTAGAGTTCATACCTAATCATACCCATTCTCTGTTTATTTGGATTGGGCTCCCCCCATCTCAACTAATTCTACGAATAAAATATACAGAGATGGGAAAATGGCACTTGCCCTATCCCCATGTAACTTATAGAAGAGTCGAGGGAGAATCTGACCAGCATCCAAATAATGATGATGCAGAATGTTAATACTTAGAAGGGGAAGAGGGAGTGTGGGGGGAAATGATCACTTTTAGCTGAGGAATCAGGACTTCTTTGCCCCTGAAGAAGAGGATGATAAAAACCACCACAACAATAATAGAATTTTTATAGTGCCCCAGGTTTGCAATGTGTTATCTCAGTGGATCCTCAGAACAATCCTATGCGGTAGATGCTATTACTATCCCTATTGTCCAGTTAATATATGTCTGAGATAGGATTTGAACTTCCTGACTCCCAAGTTTAATGTTCTTTTTACTGTCATCTGGTTGCCAGCAGACAAAAGAGTTTATTCTTATTTCTCTTCTATTTTCCCTAGTTATATAATAACTATATATTTATTATATTTGTATAATAATTCCCTAACATGTGTCTGGGAAAGCAGGAGGCAGATCATAAGTACACAACTCTGGGAGATGATAAAAACAAAATCAGCACTGATGAATAGTCTAGTTTGGCTAAAAGACCATCTAGTTTCTCAGGAGCATGAGGAAATTGGGTGAAATAAGGTGGGAAAAGCAGACTAGAGTTAGAATATGAAGGACCCTCAATGTCAGGTTAAGGAGTTTGCATTTAATCCTATATTGCATCCAACTCTTCTCCTTCCATACAGTTCTGAGTCCAATTTATACTCATTTCATAATTTCTATACAAAATAAATATGTATCAAGGAGCCAGTTTGTGAAGAAGATGAAGTTCTCCAAGATGTTGCTATTATGGATGACACTGCTAATTTTATCAAGCCCATGCAAGACATAACATGAAAGTCATAATCTTTCAAAATTTTTCCTAACTATCCACACAGAAGAAGCCAAGTGGATGAAAGCTGTGAACTGGTATTATGTTCTAGTTTCTCTGATAATCTTCTTTCCCAAGCTAGGCTATAAGCCCCCAAAAGGTGAAAATTTTAAATTTCTCTTCTATTTTCCCTAATTATATAATAACTATATATTTATATAATAATTCCCTAACATGTGTCTGGGAAAGCAGGAGGCAGATCATAACTTTTTTTGTTTATTTTCTCAAGTGTCAAATTTTCTCCTGTAAGACTGAAATAGCTCAGCTTCCATTTTCTTTTTCCTTTACAGATATTGTCAACTGCGACTTGAAGTCCACCCTTCGAGTACTTTACAATTTGTTTACCAAATACAGAAATGTGGAATGAAGAAAGAAAGAACCTGGATTGGGGGGATGTCCCAGTGATTCACTTCACACCTCTCCTCATGGTTCGCCCACACCTGCCTCCCTGAGCTGAGGCAGCTAACCAGGCGAGGGACCCCTAATTGCAATGAACTCTACTCTCACCACACTGAACACTAGCTGGGATTATTTACTGTAACTCAGAGAAACTGTGTAATTAAATTTTTGGAAGGAAATGATTAGATATTTACTGAAAACCTGGCTTAGATTCCAAAAGAATATCTAGTTTTTAAAATATATCCCAGTCTTTTTTAAAGAATTTAACTATGATTATTATTCCCCTTTTTTCCCACCCATTTCAGCACTGGAACTCATTAAGAAGTAGAGGTTTTGAAAGACTAAAACAAAATGCAATTAGTGATGGATGGGTGGTGGGCTCTCCCTTTAGACCAGGACTTCTTAAACTCTTTCCACTCTCAAGATCTGTTCACCTGAGAAATTTTTACGTGACCCGGAATATAGATATATAAAATAAGTATACAAATCAAACAGTTACTGATAATGAATCATAATTTCACAACTCCCACATTTAGTTACACACCAAAATTTGTGTACTCTGAATGGTTTCACAATCCAGAGTTTAAGAGGTGTAGCTCTAGTCAATATTTATTTGGCATTTATTTGTTTTTAACCCAAAAAAGAAAAAGGCAGCATTCTATAGTATATAAAGAGCTAGCCTTGGAGTCAAGGAGAAACAGATTCAAGTCCAACCTTTATCACATTCCAGCTGCATGTTGAGGTACCTGAAGGATCATTTAATCTCTGAGAACTCTCAGGCAACTTTCAAGGCCTCTGAGTTACAAATGAGATGCCAAATTGCAACAGTGGAAGAATTTCTATGCCAGCAATCCCATACATTGAAGATATCACAGATCCAAGCCAAGAAAAAAAATCTATTCGGATATATTTTTTTTCCAAACTTCCTTTCTTTCTTCCTAAGTCATTTCAGAAGGATGGAGTGTTTGTTAGGTTAGTGGAAACAAATTCCATCAGGATGCTTTGGGACTGAGGGGTCCCCACAGAAATTGAAAATTTAAAATTTAAACCAAATCATGCCTCAGATACTTTTTACAAACTGAAATGACTCAATTCCTTTAGATTGATAATAATAATGTGAGACCTAGGTTTAAATGTAACTTTTGGGTAAATTCTGGAGATCATTTTTCTTCTTTATAACTTGTATTGGAAAAGCCCTATATTTTTCTTCCAACTAAATACCCAATTCACCATAGTTGGAAAAACACACAGGAACTATGGAATAGAAACAAACCATCCCTTCATTTCCCAGAAAGCAAGACCTTTAGGAGGGATCCTTGAACTTTTAAACAAACAAAAAAAAAATCCTTCTCACCTACTTCCTAAATGATCATTAAGGCCATTACTGGCCAAGGACATCTAGCAGTAATTACCAGAGACTTCGGGTGAGGAGAAGGGAAGTTATTTAGACCAAAGCTTAGTAGTTTTCTTGATCTGAATTGTTTTGGTGCCTTGGGATGACATGTAGCCTGAGCCCAGGGAAGCTGATAGCTTTGTTGTATAGGGAGAGCAATAGTACCTGTGTGTTTGGAAGGGAGAAGGGGAAGGCTACATATCTTCAATATAAGAGAAAATATGTAATAGAAAAAATGCTCAATGTATATAACCATCCTGCTGTGGTGCTTATGGAGTTTTTAAATGAACTAAATACAGTCAGATAAATAGCCCATGTGTCATTTATATTGTCTTTGCCTTAGAGATGCTAGAAATATCACAGAGAATCAGAGAAATGGTCTGTTGCCCTCTCCCTCCTACCAAGAGGTCTACGGCTGCCCTGTTCTTGCTTTAGGCCCATTACACAAGTCTGTCTCTCTTATTAGCTTCCAAAGGGTCCACTGGGATATAAATCCATACTAAACAAAAAAGGGACTTGGCCTGACCATGCTTAAGCCTTTGGAGATGAACTTGCTGGTCTTCCTCACCACATGGTTTTTTAAAAAGCAGTAATTCAAAATGATTGTGTTTCAGATGCATTATGTGATATGGGGGATCAGTTTATTGCTAAAGAATTATTTTCTAGTTAAAGTTGTAAACTCTCCAAGATGCAAAGGGGACAAGGTCCCTTGAGGGCATTTATCTAAGAAAGGCAATTCTGCGAATAATTTGTGACATTATGTTTTTAAAATTATGTTCATGCTCAATATTTTATGGTTTCTGCTTGCTTTCTTCCTTTTGGTTCCTGGTAGTAAATTCAGATAAATAATTGTTTTCTCTGAGTAATACTGAAAATGCTTTTTAAAAAAATAAGAGGACTGTATTCATTTCTAAATGCTTTGCTAGGAGAATTTTACCTCTCCTAAAAAAAAGAAAAAGAAAAGAAAGAAATTGCATCCAAGCAGCAATTGATAAATATTCTTATTTAGATTGATTGATTGTTCTTTTTGCATGTATTCTATAAGTAGAGGGTGGAATGATTGATAAACTCTTTGACTCAATTGCTCCCTTCCTTAATCACTGAACGGGTATAGTCAAACTAAGTCCTGTTGAAGACCTTAGCATAAAAAGACCAATATTGTGCTTCTAGCCCTTCCAAGACCAACATTCTTTCCATGACAATATTGATACCTCTAAAGGGAGCTACTCAGGAACTGGGTTCTAGCAAGAAATCACATGGTCCAATCCATCTCTAGATATTTGGGGAGGGGTGTAAAGAGGAGGGGGCAGGAAGGACTGACAACTGAATTACCCTAATCTACTAATGATGGACAAGGGCTAGTAGAAACTACCACTTCCCCCCTCAAAAAGTAAAGCCTAAAGTCTGAGCCTCAAAAGCAAAGCCCAATTTCCAGTACTGATTTAATATTTTTTTTATCTTTGGGGAAAACTTTACTGGGGTTCTGACTCACATTTCTTGAGGAATGACTTAAATTGCAAAAGATAAAAAGATGGACAATTAAAACAAATCTAGAATGTCCATCTTACAAAAACAAATAACCAGCAAAGAGGCAGAACAGCCTCATGAGGATGAACTCACAGGATTTTTTTTTAAGGAAAAGCTGTCATTTGAAATGAATATCTGAGAATCCTTTAAATCTAAATACTCAAATACAGTCTCTATGTTCCAGGGATGTTAACTAGGCTGATTGCTTTTCATGGATTTTGACTGATTCTGAATTTCCTAACTTAGTACTTATCTCCATTCCCATATTCACACTTGCTAGGAAGCTCACCAAGAAGCTCCATGGTTCTTTCTCTGATGTAGAAAATAATAGTTACTAGCATTTTAGAGTTTACACTTGGTTAAGACCTTAATGTTAGCTTTAGTGTCTTCCTGTCAGGGTAGACAAACAGCTGTGAGCATGGGTCCACAGTAGGAAGAGGAAAGGGGAAAGGAAAAAAGAAGGGAATACATATTTCTATAGCATGTTCCAGGCACTGTGTTAAGTGCTTTTTTTTTTTTTTTTTTACAAATACTATCTCATTTAAACCTCACAACAAGCTGACATGTAGGTGCTGTTATTGTCTCCATTTTTTAGTTGAGCAAACTGAGGCTAACAGGTTAAGTGGCTTACCCATTTTCACACAACCAGTGTTGAAGGCTGGATTTGAACTCATTTATTCCTGACTCCAGACCTGATATTCCATAGAGCACCGGATGTAGGAAAGTTAGGAAATTTAGCTCTTAAGCCAGTGGTCCTCAAAGTATAGTCCAAAAAATTGTTGAGGTCTCTGAAACCCTTTCAGAGGGTCTACAAATTCAAAATTATTTTTTATTTCTAATATAATAAATAGCTATAAATATAACCCATGTGAACAAAAACTCTTTGAACAGATCCTCGATAATTTTTTTAACAACATGAGGATACTGAGAACAAAGGTTTGAGAACCACTGTCTTAAGCCCATCTCTGGCACTGATACTTTGTGAAGACTTGGACAAGTCATTGTCATCCAGAGACCAAAGTCTCAGGGCAATAATTCCTCTATAATAGGATGAGATGAGGGCTCGAGTCTCCTTGCTATGCCATTCTGTGAATCCATGACAACATTAAGGGGAATGTTAGCATATATGGGAAAGAATAAGAAATCACAAAGGAAATAATTAAGAGTACCTGCCTTCCCACTGGAGATTGCTCAGGGTCCCTAAGGCCAATCTTAGTATTTGTCTGAAAAAGATACCCATTTTCTACAAGGTCAAAGAAAAGGTCATTGGGGAAACATGGTTAAAATTTCCCTCCAAGCAGCTTCTGCCTAGAGGCCTGAAGACCTGAATTCAAATTTTATTATCTGAATGACTTACATTCAATCCACATGTTTTCCTCAGTTCTCTCATCTATAAAATTAGCTGGACAAGAAAATGTCAAATCACCCCAGTTTGCCAAGAAAACCCCAAATGGAATCCTGAAGGGTTGGATACAAGTAAAATAACTTAATAACACCAAATCTTCCCATTATTCTCTCTAGAAGGGTGTGGGATGAAGGCAGACTCTCATTTCCTCACACGGAAGGAGGTAGTTGGTGTCTGTAAGCTGAGGCACGTCCCCAAACTATAACGAAGATTTATGCCGGAGAGGTGGAAGCAAGAAGCAGCTACTCAAGCTCTAACAAAAAATCATTAAATGCAGGAGATTGGAGCCTTGGTTACAGAGCAGAGCAAAGTGGATGGCTGAGCTGGGAGCCAATGACAATGGCCAGTGTAGACAAACAATGTGACTGATCCCAAATCATTTTTTTCTCTTGTAGGGCTTTTGGCCTGAACAACAGAGATAAGTGCTTTGGCCTTCCTTCCCACTTGGGTTTACCAGTGTGTACACAGCCATTGACATTTTAAAAGGTTTGTAGGAAATTCTGAGAAGCTCTGCTGATTAAGGCACATGATGTTTTATCAGCAAAGCAGACTTTCCATCCTCTTTATTGATTCCTGGGGTTTCCACATCTCCAAATCAGATTTGTTAGCCCGGGGCCACATTCCAAGACACATAAATGTCACCAACATAACAGCTTTAACGAGGGTTGTGGGAGAGAATTGTAGGAATATTCCATCTCAGACACTTTCGCTCTGTAGGGAAAATGACCTACTTTGAGTTTGGGGGACCATCCTGTCTTTGGTCCTATCTTTCTGTGAATGTACTTAATCCTTCTGCCCCAAATCAGTCAATCCATACAAATATTAATTTATTTCGTGTCTCTATGTGTCAGACATTGGTGAGGAAAAGACAATGGTGAAATCATCCCTGTCCTCAAGTAGCTCATATTCTATCCGGGGAGACAGCAAGGACATATATAAATATATGCAAAATACATACATAATTCCTCAAAGAATGAGGGAGAAGCAGATTGGGAAAGGCTCGTGTAGAAAATGGTTTCCGAGAGCATTTTCTTTGAAGGAAACTAAAGGATTATAGGAATTGGAAGTGAGGAGAGAGTGTGTTCCTGAAATGGGGGACAGCCTGAACAGAAATACAGAGATGGAAAATGGGTGTCATGTATGAGAAATAAAAAGACCAGTTTGGCTGGAATAGTGCTTATAATTTCTTCTTATAAGAGCTTAAATCACTGCCCTGAGGACTATCAAACCCTTTGATCCAGCAGTGTCTCTACTGGGCTTATATCCCAAAGAGATCTTAAAAAAGAGAAAGGGACCCACATGTGCAAAAAGGTTTGTAGCAGCCCTTTTTGTAGGGGTAAGAAACTGAAAACTGAGTGGATGCCCCTCAGTTGGATAAATTATGTTATATGAATGTTATGGATATTATTGTTCTACAAGAAATGATGAGTAAACCAATTTCAGAAAAGCCTGGAAAGACTTATAGATGTTTAGAACTATTAGGGTTAGAAAAGAGTGGCTAATCTGTAGGAGAGGGTAGGGGGAAGGAGGGGAAAAATTGGAACAAGAGGTTTGGCAATTGTCAATGCTGTAACGTTACCCATACATATAACCTGTAAATAAAAGGCTATTAAATAAATTTAAAAAGAAAAGAAAAGAGTGGCTAAGAAGAGCCATAGTGCACAGAGAATCTGCGCCTGGAGTCAGGAAGGCTCATCTTCCTGAGTTCAAATCCAGCATTAGACACTTGCTAGCTGTGTGACTCTGGGCAAGTCCTTTCACCCTGATTACCTCAATTTGCTCATCTGTAAATATGGAGAAGAAAATGGTAAAGCCCTCTAGGATCTCTGCCATGAAACCCCAAATGGGGTCACAAAGAAACAGAGAGGATTAGAACAACTTGATTAGAAGAGATGTTAGAGACCATTTCATTTAGCAGATGCAGCTCTGGGACTGGGGGTCGGTGGTGGGGTGGAATGGGTACATCCTTAGCTTTCAGATGACCCTGATGACCTAACAGGGACTGTTAGCTCTCACAAGTGATTCTGTTAGGAGTTTATTTGTGGACTTCCCTGCTCTCCCAAACTGTAACTGGATGTCCTGTTGAATGATGAGAGCTGTCATCAATGAGAAGGCACCCAAAAAGCACCTGGACACAGCACCTGTTTATCGAGGGGCTCTGGTTTGCCAGAGTCACCCTAAACGCCTGCAGTTGCAACATGAGCTAGATGGCTTTCCCGAGTGAGTGAATTCTGGGTAGTGCTTAAATGAGAAGCAGGATATCCTTTCTTGTGCTTTTTATGATGGTCCTGTTAATACCCTTGTAAAATGTTTCTCTAAAAAGTGGTACTGCCTGTTCCAAGCTGTGCTAAAGTGTGATGTTCGTTTGTCCACAAAGGCCCAAAGAATTGAGGTGATTATCTGAATGATTGAGTTCCCACCTCCCACCCCAAACCAAGGTTCTCTTTATCAGAATTTAATTCATTTCAAAAAAGTATTTATTGAACACATGCTCCATGGCTGGTATTGTGTTAAGCACTGGAGGTGAGAAACAGAAAGGTGAATGCAAAGCACTCCATCATTACCTTGGGGGAGCTCAAGGTTTTGTGGAGGGGGAGACTGAGCTGACACCTAGAAAAATTAGGAGTATAGTGCAGGATCCTAGGTTACAGGGATAAGGAGGTACTATTATTGGGTCCTGTATTTTTTTCCTATAATAAAATCTTTTACCCAACGCCATCACATGATATAAAGAAATAAAGTGGTAGTTATAGTTCCACTTTGTCTTATTACAAATGTACTGATTGACCAATGAGAACTTATTTAGAACGTTGTTATGTTCCAGGTTCTCTTTTAAGTTCTAAGGGTACAAAGACATGACTGATCTGCATATACTCCTTAAAATGGAGGAAAAAGATGCAGTGGCAAAGACAATTCCAGTGGGAGAAATCCAAATTTCTGGGTGAAGAGGTTTCTGTGATATGCATGATAGAGAAAGTCTATAGCTGAAAAAATGATTTCTGCTATTAGATAACTTATTACTGACACAATGGATAGAGTGGAGGACTTGGAGTCAGAGAGATCCACATTCAAATTCAGCCTCAGACACTTACTAGCTGTGTGACTATGAGCAGATCATGTAACCTGTTTGCCTCAGTTTCCTTATCTGTAAAATGGGGGTAATAATGGCCCCTGTCTTCCAGTATTCTTGAGAAGAACAAATAAGATAATACTTGTAAAAATACTTAGAACAAATAGAGTTTTCTTTTCCCATAACAACCCTTTAGATTAAATTAATTAAATTATGCTTTTTATCATATCACCTCTAATCAAAAGTTCAAACCCCTCAGCTTGGCATTCAATACCTTAGCCATTCTGACCTCAATCTACTGTTGATATTTCATCTCTCACTGCACACAAGCTGAAAATTTAAAGGAAAGAGTGGAGCTTTCCAAGTCTTTTTAAAACCACCTTTAAAAAATTTGCTTCTTGTTTCTTTTATTTTCTTTTTACAATATCTGAGGTGGGATTTGAACATGTGACAGGGTTCCCAGTTTTGTCCTCTATATACTGTACCATAAAGATAACATGTTGGGTGACAGATTTAGGATCTACGATGTCTTGATGGTCTGGAGAAGTAAACCAAAACCAAGATGATGAAATTGATATTCTGAGAAATTCAGGGAGTTGTGATTTCCTCTCTGGGGGTAGTTTTCCACCAACACTTATTACATCCCTTAAGCATTTTAAGACTCACAGACTCAGTATTCCTAGCCAGATTCACTCAATTTATGCATCAAAGGGAGAAGATAAAATCAGTTCATTGTACTCTAGATAGATTCGCTCTAAGTGTTAGTTAGATTTTTCCTTCTTTTTAACTGAAACCCACCTTACTTCAACTTCCATACATGGCTCCTGATTCTGCCCCCACATGACAGTCTTTCAGATACTTAATGATGGTTATCAGGAGTCTACAACAGTGCTTGTCTGCATAAGGTAGGACTTCACAGATGCTTGTTGATTGACAATGTCCCTGTCGTTCTCAAGTCTTGTCTTCTCCAGGTTAAACATTCCAAATCGCTTCAAATAATCCTTGCATGACATCATTTCTAGTTCACTTTCCCCCTTGGTGCCCCTTGTCTGAATATATTTCAGCCTGTCAATTCCCTTCCTAAAATGTGGTGCTCAGAAGTAAATGCAATAATCCAGCTGGAGTCCCATCAAGGAAGAGAACAATCCCTGCCTTTGTCCTGGATGCTCTGACTTTCTTTTTGGAGCCTAAGGCCACAATAGCTTTTTTGGCTTCCATGGCATTTTATTGACTCATAATGAACTTGCAAATCTATTAAAACAACCAGAGTTTTTTTTTTTTTTTTTTTAACATGAACTGTTCTCTGACCACACCTTCTCTGTTTTTTACTCATAAAACTGGTATTTTGACTCCAACCTAAGATTTACATTTATATCTATTGAAGTCTGTCTTCTTAAATTTGTCCTATTGTTTTAGTCTATCTTTGGGTTACTGATTATCCAGAGTGTTAACTATTTCTCCCACTTTCATATTATTTGCTGATTTAATAATCCTGACATCTATGCTTCTATCCAATTAGTAAATTGGAGAGGATAGGAAAAATAACAAAACAATAGAGGACTTGCATTAGAAACTATCTTCCAAGTTAAAAATCAAGCTCTTAATGGATCTGATCATTCAATCAATTTCAATTTAATATTATCATCCAGCTTCCTTATCTCCCCACTTACTAGCTGTATGAACCTGAGCAAGTCACTTAACCTCTGTTAGCATGAGTTTCTTCTGTGTAAAATAGAGATTATAATAGCACCTACCTTCAAAGTTCTATGTGAGGATGAAATGAGATATTTATAAAGCACTTTGCAAACCTTAAAATGCTGTATAAAGGCTTGTTATCATTATTATTATTACTATTCTCCGTATTATCTGCAAATATAAAATAAGAAACTTCATCAAATGTTTTGCTTAAAAAAATAGGTATTTTATATCTATAGCCTTCCCTGATCTAATATTCAAAAAAGGAAATGAGTCTGGAATGACCTGCTCTTAATGGAGCCATGTTTGCCTCATGGTGATTACTGCTTTCCTTCCTAAATGCTCACAAATTATTTCTTTAAAAATGATTTCTAATTTGCCAGGAATAAAAGTCAATATTACTTATGTTTTTAGACTGGACTCTCTTCCCTTTCCCTCCCCATCCTCCACTATTTTTAATGAAGTCTGGAAACAGTTATTTCTGCCATTCTTTCAGTGATCTGGAGTTGATTCATCTTCTCCTAAAGACCTGAGAGATAGCCTGAGGTCCTGAGGTGTTACTTACTGACAAAGCCTTTGAACTCTTTGAAGACCTCTCCATGCTTTCTCACCATCTCTCTTATCCTAGATTTCAACTCCCTATTAGCCAGTGTTATGATGTCTTTTCTAGTCTTCACAAATTGCTAAAATTCATTACCTGCTAGCTTCTGGTTGGTGATAAGATTCTGAGATTTAGGTTGGTCTTCAGCCATCAGATCTACCATGACCTGATAAATACACATTCTCTTTTTGGAGATTTTACATGTTAGAATCTGGCAGAGTTTATGCCTACAAAAAACCCCCAAGATCACCTCCCAAGCATAGTGAAGTAACCCCACAGCATTTTATTTGAAGGGAATGCAGCCAAACACAGACAAATATAAAATACCAGAATTAGATTCAAGAAAATCAAACAGCAAGTTAAGTTGAGTCAGTGAGCAAGTAAAGAAGCATTTATTTTCTGTTCTGACTTTTCCCCTCCCTCATAAAATAAATAAATAAATAAAATAAAAAATAAAAAAGAAGCATTTATTATGCAGCCATTATATGTCAGGTACTATGCTAAATTCTGGGATGATGAAAAAAAACCAGCTAGTTCCTGATGTCAAGAAGCTCACAATCTAAAAAGGAAAATTCATGTGCAATCTAGATACAACAAGATTTTTACTGGAGAAATTGGAGATGATCTGAAAAATAAAAAAGCACTAAGGTTAAGGTGGGGTGAGGGGGAGTCAGGAAAGGTTTATTCCAGAAGGTGGGATTTTTGTTGAGACTTATAGGAATCCAGAAAAACCATAAGATAGGGTTGTGGAGAGAGAATATTCCAAGCATGGTGGACAATTTCAAAAAGAATTGGGAGATGAAGTGCCTTATTCAAGGAACAACAGGGAGGCCAGATCATGGAATAATATAGGAACTGGAGTTTGGTGTAAAACAATTGGAAAAGAAGGAAAAGGCAAAATTATGAAGAGCATTGAAAGTCAAACAGATGCTTTTATATTTGGTCCCAGATGTGACATGGAATCATTGGTATTTATTAAAGGGATTGTCATGCCATAATTAGACCAGACTTTAGGAAAGATCATCTTGTCAGCTGAATAGAAATTGGATTAAAATAGGAAGAAATTTGAAAGAGAGGGATATTGCAACAATGCAAGTATGCAAGAGAACATTGTACACAGCAACAGCAAGATTTTGTGATGGTCAGCTGTGATGGACTTGGCTCTTTTCAACAATGAGGTGATTCAAGCTAATCCCAAAAGATTTGTGATAGAGAGAGCCATCTGCATCCAGAGAAAAAACTATAATCTTTTCTGAGTGAATGTGCATCACACTATAGTATATACAATTACATATATGTATGTATGTACATTACATAGTGGAACCAACAGAATTTATAACAGATTAGATAAGTGTGAGGAAAGAAAGAGTAAAGAAAAGATTATGATACCTAAAGGATCCTAGCTGACTGGAATGAGGGGATGCCCTTGGCATCAATTAATTAACTAATCAATCAATAAAAAATGTATTAAGTGCATACTGCACTCCAATAATTGTGGAAGGCACTGGAGATGCACCAATTAAAATAGAACAATCTCTCCCTTCAAGGAGTTTACATTCTGTGTGAATGCACAGGAATAATTGCTTAACTACTGGATAGAAAAGTTCTGACATCGTAGGAAAATCATGGGCAAAAAAAACCTAGTGATACCTTTTTCTATTCTCATCCATAATTTGTCCTTCTCTATTTCTTGTCCACATCAATGGAAGATAACATTTATTTTTTAAAAAATAAAGACCTAGTATTTTACTTGACCATAAACTCAAAATGAACAGCCACTAAAAAGACTAATTTAATCTTTAGCTACATTAAAAGAAGTATAATATACAAAGTGACAGAGGCAAAAGTTCCAGTTCCAGTTCCTCTGGTCCAGTCACAAATGAACTATTTTGTTCAGGTCTAGACAATGACCTTTGAGTAGGGACATTGACAAGCTGGATAGCATTCAAAGGGGAGCAACCAAGATGGTAAATGGACTGGAAAGCATGTCATGCCCAGATCTCTTGAAGGCCCTGGAGTGGCCTAGCTTGGAGAATGTTTAGTTGAGACATAATCACTGTTGTCAAATATCTGAAAAGCTGTCATGTGGAAAAATGAATTATACTTGTCCTGCATTGCTCCAGATGGCCAAACCGAGGAGCAATAAATAGGTTTTAGTTTCAGAGAGGAAGAATTTATCTCAATATAAGAGGCAGCTCAGTATTGCAGAGAATAGAGCACTGAATCGGGGTCAGGAGGCTTCAGATCCAGCCTTAAACATTTACTAGCTGAAACTTTGGGCAAGTAATTTAATTTCTATCTGCCTCAGTTTCCTCATCTGTAAAACAGGTGTGATAACAGAACTTACCTTCCAGGGTTGTTGTAAGGATAGAATGAGATAATATTGAGTGCTTTGCAAATGCTCTGTATATGTATAATTATTTTGAAATGAAGAGATTTTCAACAATTATGGATAGTGTGCTTCTGAAAAAAAATGGGTTCCCCATAGATTCAAAGAGGTCCTGTCAAGATTATTGTCAAGGCAAATTAAATGGTGAAGTGGAGATAGCCCTGGGTCTGACATCAGGAAAACCTGAGTTCACATCTGGTTTCAGATATATCCTAGTTAATGGATTCTGGGAAAGTCACTTAATCTCTACTTACCTCAATTTACTTAACTGTAAAAAATATTTAACGAGATATTTGTAAAATGCTTAGCACAATACCTGGTACATAAGGTGGTCAATAAGTACATCCTTCTGTCTCTCTCTTTCTCTCTCTCTCCCCCACTGTGTGTCTCTGTCTCTGACTGGCTCTCTCTCTTGCTTTCTCTCTCTCTGTCTCTCCCCCTTTTCTTCCTTCCTTCGTTTCTTTCCTTCTTTCTTTTTCTTCATTACCTCCTTTATATCTTTCTCCATCCTTCCTTTTTTCCTTTCTTTATTCTTTTTCTTTTCCTTCCTTTCTTCTTCCTTTCCTTTTTTCTCCCTCCCTTTCTTTCTTCTTTCTTTTCTTCCCTCCCTCCTTCCTTCCTTCTCTTCTCCTTCCCTCCTCCCTTTCTTCTCTTTTTCTTTTCCTTCCCTCCCTCCTTTTTTTTCTTTCCTTTCTTTTTTCCTTTTCCTTTACTCCTTCTATCCTTCTCTTCTTTTCCTTCCCTCCTTCCTTCCTTCTTTCCTTTTTCTGTCCTTTCCTTCCTTTCTTCCTTCCTTCCTCCCCTCCTTTCTTTTCCCTTCTTTCCTTCCTCACCTCCTTTCTTTTCACCTCCTTTCTTTTCTCTCTTTCTTTCTTTCTTTTTTCTTTCTTCTTTTCTTCCTTACTTCCTTCCTGCCTTCCTTTTTTTCTTTCTTTCAAGGACTCCTTCAATGAATCTAGATTATGTCTAAGATCCTTCCCTTACTCCCTTGGGATCATAAAGCTACATCTGAAAGAGACCTCAAAGATCATCTTGTTCATTCTCCTCATTCACAGATGAAGAAACTGCTACCCAGTGAGTTTAAGTGACTTTCCTAAGCTAATAAATGAGCACTGGGATTTAGACCCACGTTCTCTCCCTCCAGAGCTAGGGTACCGTGCCTCCTCTCTGAGATTCAGTGACTTATTATTGTCATCAACAATGAGAATAAGGACATTTTGAGAAACTTTCTCATCAGGACTCCCTATACACAGCATGTCCTGCATCTCCCATCAGTCACAAGGTACAATATTTGAGGATCCAGTACAACTAGATTTAGGAGCCACGTGTGCCTCTGCAAATTCAGCTAGCAGGCTGAAGTCATTCAAAATCCAAATGTATTTCCTGAGAAGGGATATGAGTTGGGACTCCAGTCTTCATGTCTAGTGTTGGGTGGAGTTGGAGCTGAGGAGACAATCTCAGCTGGGAGCATCCTCCTCAGTATCAGCCTCCCCTCCATATCAGTCATCCAAAGACTCAGAGGAAACCACTTCTCAACCTGGAAAAGGTTATGGCCAGAGCTCTTCCCAGAGGACCTTGTGGTCCCCACATTGGTACCACTATGCTCTAATCCAAGAGCTAGATAGCACATGTATTGCTCTCCCCATTTTATACCTGGGAACACTATGGTTCAGAATGTTAACGTGTCTTGCCTAGAATGACCCTGCCTAGTTGATAGCAAGGGTTGGTGTCCAATCCAGAAATCCCTTACGCCTTGTTTTTGAAAGCTTAGCAGCTAAACAAAATCTCCTCATTCCTTTCATCCCACTCCACTGCCCATCCCACTTCTTTCAACCAGCATGCCTTGATATTATTTTCACTTGAAAAGGAACGGTTCACTACACACCTCTCAGATTGGCTAAGATGACTGGAAAAGATAATGACGAATGTTGGAGGGAGTGTGAAAAAACTGGGATACTGATACATTGTTGGTCGAATGGTGAACTGATTCAACCATTCTGGAGAGTAATTTGGAGTTATGGCCAAAGGGCTATCAAACTGTGCCTTCCTTTTGACCCAGCAGTGTTTCTACTGGGCTTATATCCCAAAGAAATCTTAAAGGAGGGAAAGGAACCTGTATGGGCAAGAATGTTTGTAGCAGCCCTGTTTGCAGTGGCGAGAAACTGGAAACTGAGTGGATGCCCATCAGCTGGAGAATGACTGAATAAGTTATGGTATATGAATGCTATGGAATGTTATTGTTCTGTAAGAAATGACCAGGAAGATGATTTCAGAAAGGCCTGGAGAGACTTACATGAACTGTTGCTAAGTGAAATGAGCAGGACCAGGAGATCATTCATTATACATGGCAACAGCAAGGTTATACAAAGATCAATTCTGATGATGGACTGGCTTTTCTCAACAATGAGATGATTCAGGCCAGTTCCAATGGTCTTGTGATGGAGAGTCATCTGTACCCAGAAAGAAAATTGCGAGAACTGAGGTGAAGATCACTACATAGCAGTTTTATTTTTGTTGTTGTTGTTCACTTGCATTTTGTTTTCTTTCTCATTTTTTTCTTTTTGATCTCATTTTTCTTATGCAGCATGATAATTGTGGAAGTATTTATAGAAGAATTGCACACGTTTAACATATATTGGAATACTTGCCGTCTATGGGAAGGGATGGGGGGAAGAGAGAGAAAAAATTAAAACACAAGATTTTGTAAAGGTGAACATTGAAAATTATCCATGTATATATTTTGAAAATAAAAATCTTTAATTAAAAAAAGAAAGAAAGAAAAGAAACAGTTCACAGCAACTCTCATCTCAGGGGTCTGATCATTTAGGGCTGCTTCCTGCGTGCCACTAAGCTCCTATTATGGGGGAGGGAAGTGCTTCCAATGCCAGGCCTTCCATTTTACCCATTTTGTTCGATGCCAAGACCACTGTTTCCCTGGAGCGCATGTTCTTTGGATGACATACTGATTAATATGACCCAGCTCCCCTTTTTTTGGAGGAGGAGGAGGAGTCCAAAATCCATTATTTCATCTGTGTCAAGCTACTAGTAAGAAAACTCCATCTATCAATGCAGACCAACAACTCCTTCACCATCTAGTCTTAAACTGTTGTCTGAGGAGAGAACAAGATGTCAAATTATTTGTCTGGGGTGGGACCCCAGCAAGGATCAGTGCCCTCCTAACTCTGAAGGCAGCTTTTTATCTATTACACTTCACTGAACCTGACCTCGCTTTCCACCCAAAGAATGGATTCCTGCTATCCAATGAGAATTTGCAAAAGTCCATACTGAGGGTGAGATTTTCAGTCAAATGCTGTGTAGCTCAGGATTTCTAACATTCATGTCAATGAACATTTTTTTTTTGCCTCTGGCTGTGGTTTAGACTTTATTAATTATTCATTCAACCATTCAGCTTTTATGTTAAATGAAGATAGACTCTATTTTTGTTGCTCTTTCAATTTGTTTGCCTGCCTTTTGTTTGTATTATATCCATTTCCTAACATGCCCCTCCCCTTCTGCTTATTCACACACACTTCCCTTGGAACAAAATTTTTGTTTTTGTTTTTGTTTTTTAAATTCAACAGAACCAGTGAACATACCTGATGGCCAGACAGCTTATATAGTGTCATAAACCCAGCATTCTCCAACAAAAGGAGAAAGTTACATATTCTCTTCTTTACTCTGGAATTAAGCTTAGTTCAAATGTATTTTCATCTCAACATGCATTTGTTAAGTTCCAGCTATAAGCAAATGATCGTGCTATGTACTAGCGATACTAAAATAATCAGTCTGTACCCTTAAAGAATATACATTCTGGGACAGCTAGGTGGTGCAGTGGACAGAGCATCAGCCCTGAATTTAAGAGGATCTGAGTTCAAATGTGACCTCAGACATTTAACATGTCTTAATTGTGTGACCTTGGGCAAGTCACTTAACCCCAGTTGTCTCAGGGGACACATCATGTATACAAATGAGGAATTTTTTAGTCATTTCTCTCATGTTTGACTCTTAATGGTGCCATTTGAGGTTCTTGACAGAGATACTGAAGTGATTTCTCATCTCTTTCTCCTGCTCATTTTACAGATGAGGAAACACAGGCAAACAAGGTTAAGTGATTTGCCCAGGGTCACACAACTGGTAAGTGTCTTGAGGTCACATTTGAAATCAGACTCTATGCATTTTGGTGCCATCTACCCACCTACCTACCAAAATAGATTTGTATAAAATAATCTGGATTCAGATATTTGAAGGATATTTCTCATTTGGATCTCTAAGGTGTTACCTACACTTTTCCCAGTGAGAAAAGGGGATTCAGAATGCCTGGCTGTCACTCCAAATATGTATAGCCTCAGCAGAGTTTGTCTTCTTTCTTTCTTTCTTTCTTCATTCATTTGTCTATTTATTTATTTATTCACTCATTTATTTATTTGTTTACTTATTTTTTCCCTGAGGCAATGGTGGTTAAGGTTTATCTGATTTATAGAGAAGAAATCAATGATTCTAAGGGCATGTATAGCTTCATCCAGAACAGGTCATGTCAGATTAGTCACAATTTCATTTTTAATGGGTTAAGACTTGGGGATCATAGGATCATAGGTGTGGAGTTGCAAAGGACTTCAAAAGCCATTCAATCTAACCCCTTTATTTTATACCTGAGGAAACCAAGGCTATGGAAATCAAATCCCTTGCCAACATCACATAGGTAGTAAGCATCAGGAAGGGTTTGAACCCAGGTACTCCAACTAGAGTCAACTCTGTTTCTACAATACATCATATTGCTAGAATACGATCTTCTTGAGCACAGGGTTCTTTTCCCCCCTAGCTTTGTGCCTGGTATATAAAGTCAATGTTCAATAATAAATGTTTGTGGAACTGAGATTGAATTGTTGGAGTTTCTTGGTCTTCCTAGGAGCCTAGATTTCCCACCAACTACACACCATTCTTGCAGGCAATATAGCTTAGTAAACAGTCTTGGTGGTGAAGGTCTGTGTTCAAGACCCATCTCTAATACTTCCTAGCTAAATGACCAGGCATGTATCGCTCATTGCTGCCTCTGCTGAATGGTAAAAGATCCTTTCCTCCATCTACTGTATCTTCATCCTTTTGACCTGCCTCTAGGCCACCAAAAGGGATGCAAAAATGGGCAACCTCCACTGATGGAGGAGCAACCAGAGCTCTCAGCCTTTCCAACCCCAGAAGGCATATCTTTGAGTTCGACTGACAGATTTTAATAGAGGCAGGGATCTCAGAGCTGAGATAAGACCTTCCATGATGGGTCCTTCCTTTCACAGCCTCCATCCCTGAGGACCCAGGGCAGAGGCGGAGCTGAGGATCCTTGAGTTGGCTTTTAATGCTTTTACTGCATTGACTTTTGGATCTTGCCTGACTGGTGTGTGTGTGTGTGTGTGTGTGTGTGTGTGTGTGTGTTTAATACTCAATATCAGCCCACACCTGTTGTTCTGGGTGGAGGACTAAATAGATAGAAAACATCAAGGATTTTAATGTCTTGTTAGAAAACAAACCCTGGAGCTAAGAAACAACTTCTTTCTCTTCCAAACTCATTACCCAAATCCTCTGGTACCAGTTTTCTAATGGCCCTTAAAGGAAAATGTGAAAAAAAAATAAAATAAAATCAACAAAAGGCTAGGAAGTCAATTCAGCTGAATGCTGGAGGTCTGTTAGTCACCCCAGGGTGTGGGAAGTAGGGGGTTGGGATCAGTCATCCTGTTCCCTCCCACTCCTCTTCCCAGCCCAGCCAGACCTGGCCCAGCCTGGCCCAGCCCACAGCACAAATCCTAGAGACCTTATATTTGCATATGCAATATCCTGAAACAGAGCCTGCTCCAATAACATCTAATAACCTTGGCCTCTAAATAAATCCTATTTTAATAGTTAAAGATACTACATCAGTCCAGCTTTACAATAAATGTATGAGATCATGTTACAAAACTGATTCCCAGAAAAAAAGATTTTCAGAAACACACAACAAACAAAACCCCAAACCACAGTTTACTTCTTCATCTGATTGTCCCTACATGTCAATGACTTCAACTGAAGACATCATTTTTTTTTTTCTCCCAGTATCCAATTTACAGAACAAAAGGGTATTTGGGGGGATTTAATAAAAGGGAAAGTGAATTTCTCCCAATTTATCCCTCAGCCCTAATTCTCCCATAATTCAAAGCCTATAAACAGATGTCACAAGTCATGAGTCATCGTCTGCTAAAATACTAAATGATCAGAGCAGGAAAATGTCTCTGATAGCATGTATTCCTACAATGTCATTTTACAGAGAGAGAAACTGAGGATAAGAAATCCCAGAGCCACACAGCTGGCTGTCCAGTACCTTAGACTCCAAAAAAGAGCTTGGCTACATTGGCCTGTGTGAGTATGTCGGTACAGTCTGGTGTAGTTAAAAGAGAAATGGCATGTAATTCAGAATTTCTGGCTTCTAGTCCCAGGTGATCCACTAGCTTGTTACTCCTCCTTTCTGGATCTCATTATACCTATACAATATTTGCTCCCAGTGATCAATGAAAGTCCCATTTAGCATTATAATCAATATACTTTTGTTTTGTCTGTTTCCTTTTCTATATCATGATCCACAGTTTCTACACATTGTTTTCTCTCATTACTTCCTAATTGTCACATTGCTACTAAAAAGCAGGAATTATGTTCTGAATCTCTTCACAATATCTGCTGAGCATGTGTATATATGTTCTGATTCTACCCTCTCAGACTAGCCAGCCTCATCTACCCCTCCAAGATCCAGGATGCTCTGAGGAGCCTTGGATAGCTTTTTTCTCTGCTGTCACTAGCTCAAGTCCCACTTGCTATTTCCCCCCACCTCCATTTGTTGGAAGGGCCAGGAATTAGTGTGCCATGCCCCCTTTCATTTAACCACTTAACATCAATCAGCAATATTTACTTCAAACATATAATAACAAACATTTATCTCAATAACTTTAGGAAATATTCAATTCTATACCATCTTGGTCTCTGGGGGACTAGACTCAAAACTTAGCTCCTACATAACATTAGTCCCACCAGATGTGACTTGACTGCTGGATGATTCCTTCTGTAGGGCTGGGGTCCCAAAAGTCACTCCTAAAGATCCCTTCTCGCTCCTCATGGCATCACCATTGGGCTGGCTGCAACACCTGCATCCCAATTCTTGTAGCTGACTCTCTCATGGAAGGAAACGCCACTCCCTGCACCCAGAACAATAAAAAGATCATAAGAGCGTTTGTCCAGGGGTTCTATGGCTCCTGAGGAAAAGAAAGCCCTTTCTTTCTTCTTGGGAGCATAATCTGTCATTGGATCTGTGAAGGAGTCAGTATAGCTCTCCAAATGCAAATGCAAATGCAAAATTGATAGAGCCCTTTTGAGAGACATTTTCAACTTTATTTATGCAGCCAAACAAAAAGATTCCTAGTAACCACTGGATTAGTCAACTAGAACTGGTTGCAGACGGTCCATGAACACTCTACAATCTTTTCAAGGTACTTCCTTCCCTTCAGCATCAATATAATTCTCCTAGAAACCATCTCCCCAGCAGCCTTCATATAGAAAAGTTGCATCAGTCAAGCAAGCTGATGGAGTCAACACCTGCATTAAACCACCATTGTACATGTATGAATATATGCACAAATGTGTTATGGAATATTAATGTAATGGAATATTATTGTTCTATAAAAAATGAAGAGCAGGCAGATTTCAGAAAAACCTGCAAAGACTTACATGAACTGATGCTGAGTGAAGTGAGAAGAAACAAGAGAATATTGTACACAGTAACAGCAAAATTATGTGATGATCAACTCTGATGGACTTGGCTCTTTTCAGCAGTACAGTGATCCCAGACAATTCCAGTAGACTTGGGTTGGAAAGTGCCATCTGCATCTAAAGGGAGCACCATGGAGACTGAAAATGGATCAAAACGTAGTTTTTTCACCTTTGTTTGTTTGCTTTTTTTTCTCATGATATTTTCCCTTTTGGTTCATTATTTTTTGTACAACATGACAAATATAAAAATATGTTTAAAAGGATTGTAGATGTATCCTATATCAGATTGCTTGTTGTGTTGGGGAGTAGGTGGACACCTTCCCAGTAAGGGATGGAGGGAGGAAGAAAAAATTTAGAATGAAAACTATCTTTATATGTATTTGGGAAAATAATATTATTGAGTTAAAATGGGTGTAACCCCTTACTAGCTATGTATGTGATCCTGGGCAAGTCATTTAACCCTATTTTCCTCAGTTTATTCATCCATGAAAATGTGCTGAAGAAGGAAATGACAAATCATTCCAGTAATCTTTGCCAAGAAACCTCAAATGGGATCAGGAAGAATAGAATATGATAGAAATGAATGAACCACAACAAAATAACCCTAAGTGGGACCTTATTATCTTTGACTCTCAGGATTATCCCTAAGACCCCTAAAGGATATAGTAGTCAAGCTCTAGAGATCCAACTTAACAGTATGAGTTAGCAATCAGAACGATAGTCTCTTAGCATGAGCTAAAATGGTCATGCAGCTTGAAGACTTC
Organism: Sarcophilus harrisii; assembly: GCF_902635505.1. NCBI lineage: Eukaryota > Metazoa > Chordata > Mammalia > Dasyuromorphia > Dasyuridae > Sarcophilus > Sarcophilus harrisii. The sequence continues at coordinate 205,030,769 of NC_045431.1, forward strand.
CAAAGAAGAGTAATCTATCACCTCCAGAGATAGTCCATTCCATTTTTATTGTTTTGTTGTTCAGTCATTTTTCAGTCACATCCAACTCTTAGTGGCCCCATTTGGGGAATTTGGGGGCAGATATTGAAATAGTTTGCTGTTTCTTTCTCCAGCTCATTTTACAGACAGGGAAATTGTGGTAAACAGGGCTAAGTGACTTGCCTAGGGTCACACAATTAATAAGAATTTGAACTTAGATCTGAACTCAGGAAAATTAATCTTCCTCTTGGGTTTTTCCTAACATCAAGCCCAAATCTGCCTCTTTGCATCATTTGCTCAGAATCGTGACTTTCTACTCTCTAGAACCAAACAGTATAAGTCTAAGTACCTCGTCCACAAGATAGCTCTTCAAAAACTTGATGAGAGCTATTCAATCTTCATTCTCCAGACTAAGTCCCCCTAGGCCCTTCAACCAACAGTATTATCTTGAGGTTCATCATGCTTCTGTTTATCCTTCTCTGGATATTCTCCGGTTTGCCCATGGCCTTTCTAAGGTGTAATATCCAGAACCAAGAACAGAACTCTTGATGTAGTTGGGTCATGAGAACAAAGACATGGGAATTAAGCCTATCTGATTCCAAGACAGCATTAGCCTTTGGGGTTGTCCCATCATGGCTGACTCAAAGACCCCAAATCCTTTGCTCAGGCACCTTGAGACAAGCCTAGGAAACCAGTTAGAAAGAAATGGGAAAATGACTCGCAGAACTGAACTGAACCCATGCTTTGGGATGACCCCAGTGCTTAGGTTGTAATCTCTGAGCTTTCCTCATTCTTCTGATTTGCCCAGTAATCATGGAAGATCATAAAGACTAAAGGCTGGAAAGGAACTACAGAAGCTACCTAGATCCACTAGTCTGTTTTACAGATGGAAAAACAGTCCCACAAAGGGTAAGTGACTTGTCCAACATAACAGAGCAGGTTAGCAGTGGGAAGTAGAATCTAAATTTTCTAGCATCTATCTCTACCTATCCCCTACCATTGCTCTTTTTACTTTATTTTCCTTTTCTCTCTCCCTGATAACTTTTTTAAAATGAGTTATGGAAATATATAAAGAGAAAATGAGGGTTTTCTTAGACTTTTTCTGGACTAGACTGGGGTAGAAAATTGTCTTTCAGTGTAATTCTGACCAGTGGGATGAATGAAATAACTTCTTCCAGACCAGATTCTATGGGTTCTTTAGGGGAGGGATTCTTTCTTTAGCATTTTTGTATCATGGTTTTCTTTGGCAATCTGATGAGGTCGGTGGACACCTTCTCAGAAAGCTTTAAATGCATAAAATAAAATATAATGCAGGGGATTACAAAAATAAACTATACTGAAATACAGTTGTCAAAATATTTTTTTAAAAGTTCATGGACCCCAAGTTAAGAACCTGTGCTTTAGGGATTCTAAGCCTCTGTTAGTGTTAAAGCCTAAAACCGAGAATGCTTTTCCCCTCTCCCCACTCCCTGATACGGTGCCAGGGCCTGCCTGCCTCCAGCCGGGCTCTGAGGGCAGGCTGCCAGGGAAGGCGGGACCTGACCCTGCTGGCTTCCCGTCAAGCACATTGCCAGATAATTCTAGTGATTCAGAGCAGCAGAGGGATTAGCCCGAAGATGAGTGAGCAGAGACCAAATGGAGCAAGTAACAATGGTCTGAGAGATGACAAAGTCCAGCAGGGCTTTCTTCATGACTTCCAGCCCCGCTGGCTCTCTACCTCCTTTGCTCCTGGAGAGCCCGCCATCAAGCCAAATGTGGAACCGGGAGTGGAATGGTTCTCTTAAGGACCTGACTCATCCCTCTGCTTATCCTCAGGTGGCTGGCTCCTAGGGAGCCCTTAGAAGTGAGAAGGGAAGGATGAGAGGAGAGGAGGAATGGATACTGATCCTTTTTGTCTAGCTGGAAGCTGGGGGTTGGGGTGTGAGAGGGAGGGGAGAAGGAAGAAAAACCAAAGTCATTGCCAGCTCTGGCTCAGGCTCCCCCAATAACTCATAACTCGGAAGTTCAGGGCCCATCCCTTTGGCTTCTCCACCATGTGGCCTGAGGGTCTGGCCCGATCCAGCAGGCCGGAGGACCGGTCCAGGGATCACTCCTTAGTTCTCTGGCTGAGCTGCAGAACTGAGAAAGAGAGATGATGAAGCAAGGAATGCTTTGAAAGATGCCTGGAGTTTGGGAAGAATCCCACTAAGTCATAAATGCCTCAGATTCCACAGCTTCCCCCTCCCCCGGCTCCCCTGCAGTATTTCTGGATGTTGTTCAGCTGCTGAATTCACAGAGAGAATTCTGAGGGGATGAGATCTTGACATGACTTTCTCTATCTCTCCTGGGGAAAGGGAGGGCCTGGAAGGAAAATTTGGAAATGCTGTTTTGGCAGAAGCTTCTAAGTAGATCTCTGGGAGGGTCTTAAAGGAAAAAAAGAGTTCAGGATCCTGTAATTCCTCAACATCAAGGCCCCTAGAGATCATCTTGTCCAATGCCCTCACTTTTCAGAGGGGGAAACTGAGGCCCAGAAAGTGGTGGGCACTTGCCCAATATAGATCATCCATACTGTAGGGCCTGAGTTAGGACAAAGAATTTGATATTCCTCAGATTAGCTACTTTTGAAAATTGTGTCCCTCTTCAGAGACCAATTGGAAGACTGTTCAGAAATCCCTAAATTTGTCCAGCTCTCTGGGGGCCTTCACACTATGGGGAGACTGTGATAATAAACAACAGGTTCAAATGTCAGTACTAAATACAGAGTTTTTCCAAAGTTCTAGGAGACTGTAGGAGGATCAGAATTTCATAGACCACTATAAGGTCACAGAAAGGAACCTTAGGAGATACTTAACCCAACAAGCTCATTTTACTGTTGAAGAAATGGAGACCTATGGGCAAAGCTTAGCTTTAAACCTAAGCGGTGAATCTGGGGTTCAGAATCCCTAAGTTTATATAACAGTCTCAGATACTCACTAGTTGGGTTTCAGTACCCCAGATTCTTTATCTGCTAAGTGGGAGGTTACAAAAGACACACATGTTTTTTAATGTTCCCTCTGACTCCAAATCTGTGAATCTATAAACCTATGAAATCCAGAGTTCTATCCACTGTCTCATCCTACCTCCCTCATCAAACCAGCCCCCTGTAGTCAGCAGATTCTTCCCCTGATGTTTACATAGGGCTTTGCATCCATTACCTCATTTCACATTCATTATCTATCTCATTGGACTGTCACAATAACTCTGTGCGGGAGGTAAGGGAAGCATCATTATTCTTATCTGACAAATGACGGATAAGATGCTCAGAGAGATGAAGCGGTCCCCTGAGGTCACACAGCCAGCAAATGGGAGAACCAGGATTTCAGTCTGGACCTTCTGTAGCTCCCGGTCCAATGCTCTCTTCCCCTCCCTGTGGATCATCTCCACTGTGTCTACTTTTGCAATCCTGACTCTTGAATTCCTGGCTGTACCTGGGTGGTTTAATGGTAAAGAACACATATATAGGTACATACGTGACTTGTCTGCGTCTTGGTTTCTTCATGTCTAAGATTAGGGAACTTGGGCTAGGTACCCTCCAAAACTCCTTCCAACTGGAAATTCTGTGATTTTATGCTCAACAAGACTCAATGGAGCCTCCAGGAAGACGTGGCAGGAACACTCTATGGCTGACTAGATTGTGAGTATTTTGGATCTTGAACTTCAGAGCAGAAACATCTACTAGAGACTAAAATTAGGTAACAATTGGTTACCAGGAACCACATCCCAATGTCTCCCCAGAGAGTCTGAATACTTTAACTGATAGTTGAATTGGAAATGTGGCTCCAGCAGCTCCTCTTCTGCATTTTATAGAAGAATCTCAGGCTGGAAAGGAGTTCTGAGGGCATATCGTGTGACTACCACAGGCTGAGAACATTATTCCCTCACCAGCAGCAGGGAACCCCAAATAACTTTCAACTTCCTCAGTTATGTTACATCTCCCCCAAACCTAAACTCATTTCTATATCTTCCAAATTAGAATTAGAAGTGAATTAGAATTGGAAATTATCCTCACTTCACTTCAATAACAAATAGTTCAATTCAAATTATTGACAAATAGTCATTAAATACCTACTGTGTGTTGGGCAAGACAACTAAGTGGTGCTATGGATAGATTATTGAGTCTGGAGTCAGGAACACTCATATTTCTCAATTCAAATCTAATCTCAGACTCTCACTTCACCCTGTTTGCCTCAGTTTCCTCATCTATAAAATGAGCTGGAGAAGAAAATGGCAAACGACTCCAGAAAATGGCAAGAAAACACCAAAATGGAGTCACAATGAGTCTGACTGCTGAAAAATGACTAAACAAGAACAACATATGTTAGGAACTGTGCTAAGTGCTGGGATTACAAAAAAAAAAAGTAATAACAGCAAACAATCATATACAAAAACTAGCCCTTGAGGAAAGAATATTCCATCATGTCGTTATGTCCCCAATATCTAGTACAGTTCCTGGCATAAAGCAGTTGCTTAATAAACGCTTGCTATTGATTACTGGAGGGATATGATACACAGATAAGGGAGGGACCAAAAGAGACAAAAGGAAGATAAGACAAGATGTTCTAGTCTTATTTGAAGAAGTGGAGGATGTTAACAAATGGTGAGCAAGGATGGCTTCATGGAAGAGATGATATGAAGTGAGTTGAGCCTTAAAAAGAATAATTCTAAAAAATAGTTATGGTCAGAACTGATGGTTGATTTCAAACACAGAAGACATTTTGCCCAGATTAGGATAAAAGATTTAGAATGGAAACAGGCTTTAGGAGTTTAGGCTAGGTGATCTCTAATTTTACATTTAGGTAAACTGAGGCTCAGAGAAAATGACTTTGTCTACTAAGTGATGAAATCTATATCTGAACACAGGTTTTCCAACTTCAGATCTATTGGTCTTTGTCCTAAACCAAAGCTTCTTTAACATGGGACATGACCCTACATGGGGTCACATAACCAATTGTGGGAGTTGCAAAAAATTTGGCAATAGCAAAAAGATAGCAAATATTTTGTTAAGATTTAATTCTTTATGTAAAAGCATATCAGTATACAGTTTTGCTTTTGTCTTTAATAAATGGTAAAAGCATATATATGTATATATATATATGTGCTAACATTGTTTTTTAAATAATTTTTTATTTTCAAAATACACGTAAAGATAGTTTTCAACATTCACCATTGGAAAACCTTGTTTTTCAGTTTTTTTCTCTCCCCTCTCTCCTGACAAGTAATCCAATATATGTTAAACATAACAAACTGTTTTAAAGTAATTTTCTTTATGATTTATTATGCATAAATATTTTGAATCAGACTTAGAAAGTGTCTAAGAAGTGATCTATTCCAACACCCTGATTTATACAAGAGGAAACCAAGGCACAAAAAGATGAAATGCTTGTTAAACTCTCACAGGGATTAATTAGCAGAGCTCATATTTGAAGCCATTACTCCAAGCTGCCTCTCAAGATGGATTGGGAATGTAGCATGGTGGAGACTGCTGGATCTGGAAACGGGACAGACCTGAGTTCAGATCTCAGACAATTAACTAGAGCTGGGTAATTATGGGCCAATCCCTTAACCCTTTTGAGCTCCAGTTTTTGTATTTATGAAACAAGGAGACAGAGACTGATACTGTCTAAGGATCCCCCACTGCTCTGACATTTTCTGATTCTGTGAACCAAGAGCAAACTGTTCTTCGTTCTCTGGGTATCAGACAGTGGCTTCTTTGAGAGAACTTAACACAATACAAGGTCCATAGGCAGATCTTTTGGCTCACAACCCCAACATCTGGAGCCAAGCAGTCTCCAAGAGTGCCGCTCTCTAAATGACTATCAGACTGTATTTGCAGCTATTACAGAATAGCCTTTGTCTGGCATTCAGGTCTGAACATCAGGGGTCAAGCTGCCCCCAAAACTTCTCTCCCCACAACTATGATCTGTCAAGTGTCCAGCCAAGGCCTTTATGCATATTTCTAACTGGGGGCTGTTGTGTGAACGCATCAGGAGTGTGAACAATAAGGAAATCAAGGTAGCTGAGCTGGGGGGCCGGGAAGACAGCAGCTGCTGTCAATAATCTCAAAAGGGCATTGACCCCTTTCTCTCATTTGCAGAGTGCAGCAGGTAACTATAAAGGAGGGACAGCTCCTGGGCTTGTCTTTCTGGTTGCTCACTCACTTATCCCGTGGTTATGGGGCTGTGTTTTGGAAGAAGGGAAAAAAAGAAAACCAGGTGAGAGATGTTTTTTGTTGTTTTTTTTTTTATTAAAAAACAGTGAAATTTCTGGGGGTTGTTAAATGTGGAGTAGTTTCCTTCTCTGATTCTATATCTTGTTATGTTGCATGGGACTTCCCTGGGGATATGTTGTGAGATATCTGAGATTTGTGACCCAGAAGGGTGTTTTTCTCAATAATTATATTTAGTCCAATTCAACAAGCATTTATTAAGCCCCCATATAGAGTGCTGGATATAGAGAGACAAAAACAAAACAATTTCTGCCCTCTTGACTCTCCATTTGCCTTCAGGAAAATAATCTGGACATAGATAAGTACATACAAACAATTGGGAGGAGAACTAAATCTGACATTGCATAAGAATAATATAACCTATCTCGGTGAGAAAAATCCTTCTACCAAGGACTCCATAATTTGCAGTTTTAGAGAGTTATATGGCACAAAGAGTGTATTAGAACCAGTTCAAACTTCAGATGCAAAGTGGAAAATTAAGGCAATTTTCCAGAGGAGTTTGAGCCTGGCTGATCATGCTGGTTGTCTGCATGGACCAAAATATCTTGAAAACAAAGCTGTTCTCCACTTTATCGAGGCATGATTCTTTTTGTTTAAAAATAATGACTGATGCTCAGCCCACAGCAAATAATTGTATCTCAAGTGCCTATGGTCTGTGATTGTTGGTGCTATACACAAGAACTGTAGAATTTTTTTTAAAAAGGTTATGAATACCCTCCCCACCCTTATTTTCTCCAGTTATAAGGATTTTTTATGTGTTTAGTTGTTGCTTAGTTGGGTCTGACTCTTCATGACTCCATTTGGGGTCTTGTTGGCAAAAACCCCATTTCTCTCTCCATCTCATTTTACACATGAGGCAAACAATGTTAAATGACTTGCCCAGAGTCACACAACCTGGTTTGAATTCAGATCTTCTAGAATCCAGACAGGTGGTCTTTCTACTGTACCCCTCAATTAGTGAAATTATCAAGTCTTTTTTTTCCTCCTTTCTTAGGCTGAGATTACTTTTATAATCTTCTTTTTCTCATTTGGTATTCCCTCTATACATTTCAATTGATTTCATTTCAATTTGAATTCTTAAACATTTATTAAGGGTTTTTTTATAGAAAAACCCTTTGGTTTGCTATATTTGGTGCCAAAAAAAAGACAGAGCCTCTGCCCTCGAGGAATTTATAATCTAATGAAGAAGGATATACTTTGCATATAAATATATATATATAATACCAATTTCAATAATAGTCTTTCCCACAGAGGTTGTATATATCCTGGTACTGTAATCTTTTTGAGGTAATGGAAGTTGGAACTAATGGTTTAATTGTCATTCTATGAAAAGTCTATGAAGGGATGGAATTTAATTGTTATTCAAAAAATATTGTTAACTATAATGACTGAAGAGAGAATCGAGGGAGGGAAAGACTGAGAAAATTAGGATTAATCCTTATCTTGAAAAAAAAATAGGAAGATAATTTTTGAGAAAAGACTTCATGACATACTAAAAGAAACTAAATAACAGAATTGTTTCTAGAATTAAGAAATCAGATAGTTGTAGGTGACTTTGGTGGTGTTCTTTCTCACACTTAATATATTACAAATAACTGTCAGTTGTATTATTTATTATTCTATTAGTAAATGGCGTAACAACTAATGTTGATGTTTATTTGGCTTAAATCAATATTTGAGTTTATTTAAATTCTAATAATATTTGAATTTAAATTAAAATTTTGATATTTGCTATATAAAGAGAGAGCCAAACATTTGGAGGAGGGGGTGAAGATTCCTAAGATCTATTAAATGATAGTTAATAAACTGAAATGATGGGCTTGAAGCTATTTATCTAATGAGAAGTATTGAAATTTAACAACGTATATGGACATATTGCAACAAACTTCTATATTCTTAATGATGAAAATGAATAAGAAAAATGGATTAGTAATAATATGTTGAGAAAAAGGTGAGTACCCTATCTAGACTGAATATGGAGAGTGTAGATCTGAAAGATAAGAATGTGATGAAGCAATGGAAAAGTGTGATGAGCCATTTAAAGAAAGAAGCAATTACTTTCATTTGAGATGGAATGGAAGGATTAAGGAAAGCTAAATGAAAAGGACAGAAGAAAATTAGGGACATCAATATGGGAACTATGGCAAAGAGATTATCTATACCAAGGCCAGAGAAGCCAATGGTGAAAATTAATAATAGCCAAGCTATTTTTCTGTCCCTTGGAATACACAGAATATTTAAATATGAAAAATAATAACAAGATAGTGACTTGTCCCAGAACTATTCTATCTGAACTCCGTTGAACAAATTTGGAATACTTTTTCAATAAACAATAATATCACTTTTATAGTTCTCACAACCACCCTGTGAAGTAGGTCCTATTATTAATGAATTATTGTTAAGAGAAAATTATAGTACAAATGATAAAGGAAATTAATTGCACTTGATTTTGGGGGAGGGGTCTATAACAGTAATATTATCATTGTAGTAAACTTCCAGTGAATAAGCTCCTTTTATCAATATAGATAGACAACTGCCCCACACTTAATAGTCTTAATTGCCCAGAGTATCAAGAAGTTAAATGAATTGTTCAGTCACACTGTCAGTATATGAGTGAGTGTAAGGACCTGAACCCAGATGTTCCCGACTCCAAGGTAAGCTATCTCTTCTTTATGATACATGTCTCTTCACCATTTTATTTTTAATTTGCATTTATGAAGCATAGTCAGATAATGATCCTCAGAATCATATGAAAAAAGTTCTCTACTGTTGACTTAGACCATTTTTTCTAGTTAGACAAAAGATCATTTAAGTCTAAATTCATGCCTATAGATGATAAGTTTTTGAATATTAATTATATCAACTTCTATTTTTAAGGAAATGGTTAACTTATCTCATAATTGCATGAGCAACAGCCAAGAGAAAGGAGAGCAGTCCAGTTTGACCAAAGCATAGAATTTGCAAAGTGAAGTGCCATCTTTCTCTCTGACGTTGATTTGCTGTGACGTTCTGTGGCATTTTTTAACCTTGGTGATTCTTCTAGAGATGCTTCTTCCTTTGGACCACTATTTATCTCCAATAATATTTGGATCTCCCAAGCCTGTCCTGCGGCTGAAAGAAAAATAAGCATTGCCCTTCTCTACCATTTCATTATACCACTTCTCATGTCCATAATGTATGATGTCCACTTGGAGTCAGAGGATCTGGGTGTAAATCCTGGCTGTGCTATCTAGTATCATTAAGTATGACTTATTACTTTGGACAAATCATGTAATTGCTCTGGGAATCGATTCCTCATCTATAAAATAAGAAGATTGGACTCTAAATTCCCTCCTCCTCTAAATCTTTGACCTCACTAATGGCAGCCAAACTCCAGGTTATTTTTGTCTTAAGAGTCTCTTTTATTACTAATGCTCTTTGGACTTTTTGCTGTTCTTCTATTGCCACCCTCAAATCTCACTTCCCCCCAATGTTAGAAAAATGACTAGGGATTATGTTCTTGCCATTATTCTGATTTCTTTGATGAATTGCTGGAGTCCTCCCTATAAGTGTTCTTCATCTGGAATCCACAGATGGATTGATGGAAGGAAGGAAGGAAGATGGATCGCTAATAGTATTTCAATATAATTGTTTTCCTTTGTAGTCCTATGTATTTTAATTTATGCATTCAAAAATATTATTCTAAGAAAGGTACCACAAGTTTCACTAGATTAGAAAAACAATGCATAATACAAAAAGGGTTGAGAACCCTTGCCTCTAAACTTCAGGACCAGGGAGAGGTTTCAACTGGGTCCAAGATAACCCTTGAGGTTTGAACAGGCTAGAATGTTCACTGAAGTTTCTCAGTCATAGTTTGGAAATTTTGCAGACTGTTCAACATTCTACAATCCTTATTGTCCAATATCCTAGCTCTTGGATTCTCCTTACCCAAGTCATCTCTTCTGTCAGGTTTATGCTCATTGGTATGATTTCCCATAACTACCCAAGAAGTTCCATGTCCTTGTATACTTTTGGAAAGACATCTCCAAGGAATAACTCTTGGAGACTTGTAATTTTCAGAAAGATGCTGCTTTCTGAACCTGTATTAGCAATAGGAGAAGCAGCATGGTACAGTGGGAAGAATATACGATTTTAAGACATAAAACTGGGTCTTGATTAATAAACTCTGCTACTTATGAGTTGCATGACATTGAATAAGAGAACCTTTTGAAACCTCAGTTTTACCTGAAAAATTGAGACAAATAGTGGTCTGCCATCCTGGAGGAGTGTCTCAAAGATTAAATAATAGCTCAGATTTCTATAGGCTTTCACAAGTAATATTCTACAGTTGAGCATGTCTTTATCATCGCACAATGTGTGTGATTTTTTTTGAAAGGTGTAAAGAATACAAAATCCCACTGTGCTTATTAATTTTAAAAAGCATATGATTCAATAGAGCAAATAAAAACTGTCTTCCAATAGCATGTATCCCATTCATTTCTCAACATCATATCAAATTCCTTGAGTTATCAACATGGATAAAGCACACACACATATATACATACATATATGTGTATGTATACATGCATGTATATTATATACACATTTACCAAAAGTGTTCACCACTGTCATAGAGGAGACTCGGGATAGAGAACTAATCAAAGAGGGATTCTGTATTATTGGGGAGAGCCATCAAATGCTCTTGTTTGTGAATTATATTGTGCTGGTTGCATCAAATGTTAGAACATTGCAGAGCCTTCAAATGAGATCTGGGATCACTCAAGAGAGTTTGGCTAAGTGATCCACACAGGAAAAATCAAATGGATGAAAGATGCCCGTTTTCCAAACCGTCACACACAATTGGACAGGCAGTTTATAGAAGTTGTACACTAACAAATTGGTCACAGAGTTCAAATGGACAAGTTGGAGCCAGAATTAATTAGGAAGTGGAAAGTGGTCCAAATTGACTTCAGGAAATTGCAAAGCTCCCTCAAGCCTCTCTTGGAAACAAAGCCTATTCAAAAAAATATATATAATATTCTTCCTGCAAGTTTTGGAACATTATAATCTCTGAGGAATTAAATATGAAAATCACCCCCTCTATGGAGTGAAGCAAGAACCCAACACAATGCAAACCAGGAATTTTGCAGACACAACAGAACAGGATGCCATCAAAGCAATGGATAATTGAAAGGAAGATAACCTGGCTAATCATGAGAGTGAGGGATAATTGATGGGCAGCCCACATGTTCCATAAGCATTCACGTTGTCTTTCATTCTCAAAGAGGACCAAAATGACATCACTATGTTAGAGTCAAGTTACAGTATGTCCGACTGTAGTCAATCAGTCCAATACAAGCTCAGAATTCTCTGCCAAAGATCAGACACAAATAGTCCATATGCACATTTGGGATGGCTCTCTAATTTTGTGCATCTCAAGTTTCTCCTGAGCTAATTCAATTCTGCTTTGCTCATAGAGCACAGCATGTTCTCTGAGGGCACACCACACTGGGCGGTCCTGTGCCAGTGTCTCCCCGTCATACAATTGATTATAAAATTCTTCAGAGTTTGCTTTTTTGGATCACTTTACGAGTACTTGGCCTGTGTGAATTCTCCATAAAATAATCTTTATTATCTGGTATTTGCACAATATGGTCCAATGGAGTTGTGCTTTCTGCAGTAGTTGGAATGCTTGGCAGTTTAGTTTGAGAAAGGACCCTGGTGAGTGGTACCTCATCCTGCCAGGTGATCTTCAGAATCTTCCTAAGGCAATTTAAATGGAAGCGATTCCAATTCCTGAAGTCATAAGGGCTTATAGAAAATTGTCAAAATTTGGTTGCCCAGAGAAATCCATCAGTATAGTCTATCGATTTCACCATGTCAGGCTTGCCGGGTACTAGACAATGGATGATGTTCTCGAGCTTTCCCAGTCCCCAGTGGAGTGAAACAAGGCTGGGTGCTTGGTTCCATGCTTTTTAGCATGCTGTTTTCAACTTTGTTGTCAAATGCTTTTGATGAGGACATTCAAGTCGGTTATTGAACTGTTGGTTAAATTCTTCAACTTGAAAAGGCTACAAGCCAAAAAGAGTTATATACAAAAGAGAAGCATGAAAGGATTATAACCTGCATTGTTCAATCAGAGAGCATAGATCCATTGGATAATCAGAATACTCTATGTTGGAATATGTTAAATATTAATGAAAGACTGTCTTTAATGCTGGAGGTATGAGTACTGTTCTCCCTGTTTAACAGATGAAGAAACCGAGATTAAGAAAAGTCAAGTTAGAGGCAATATAGTGCACTGAGGAGAGTGCTAAATTTGGAGTTGGAGGACACATGTTCTCTTCCCTGTTCTGCTAATACTGAACCTTTTTTTGGTCCCAGGTTCCTCACGTATTAAATGAGAAATCTGAACTAGATGGTCTCCAGCATTCTTTCCAGCTCATAATATATGCTCTGAATTGGTTTGTCCATGGGCACACAGTAAAAAATGTCAGGACAAGGATTTGAATGCACGTCTGCTGCCGACTCCCAGTTCAGTATCCTTTCCAATATACCTCCCTACCTACTAGTGCTTTATAAGCTTTACAATACTATCCAGATAGGAACTGTTGTCATTTTCTCATTAAGTCTTTCCACACATGGTCTGCTTCTTGCAGCAGGATTATTTTATTCCATTACTGGCCAATGGGGGCTCTTCTAGTTCATTTCTATCGCTTCCTTTTGATGAGTTTGCTGGGCTACTAACTGGGGCTTATCCTAAGAGTTGTTAGCTCAAGCTCTGGTAAAATCTGCTCCCATAAAAACTGGAACAGGATCATTCCCATAAGCATCATTTTTCACATCTCTTGAGAACTAGGTTCTGGTCTGTTACCCCACCAACATTTCTTTCTTTGCACAAGTCTACCACCTCAATGCTTCTCTGCAATGGAGGAATTTCCATCCAGACTCTTCATAACCGAGTCCATTTCCAGTATTAGATATCATCTATTATTTTCACCTGTCTTACTCAGAGGCCATGTAGACTGAGGATTGAAAGGACTGTGATGAAGAAACCCAGTATGAAGATTGTCAACATCCAAAAGGGTTCAAAGAATTCCTGAAATCTTAGGAACTTTGCCTGTCCTACTGTATCTTGAATTTCAATTCAGCAATTCAAACTATAATTTTATTTATAAAACACCTATTATGTTTATGTTGTTTGTGATCTTAGGTTGTGAGACTACAAGATTTTTAAAAAATCCAGTCTTTATATTATTGAGGGGGTGAGGATTAGACAGAGAAGGTACATGTGGATAAGCACAATCCAGTGTGAAATGTGATGAATGACAAGGAGAGAAAATTACCTGGAAAAAGTCGGAGGGTGATCCCTCCGAATATAAGAAGGTTTGATGGTGAAGTTAGATAGGTACAGAAAAAGGCATATATTTTAAGACATGTCCAATGTGTTGATTTTTTTGTTTGATTTTGTTATGAGAAAAAGTTCTTTTGGGATGGGAGGGAAAAGAAGTTATGACCATGATGTCAATAAAGGAGAAAAAGACTACCAATAAAATATTTTAAAGGAGAAAACTGGAAGAGGGAGAAGACACTTTCACCTGAGGAAGTCGGGAAATGTTTTTAAAGGAGAGTTCTAGAGCTGAATTTTTAAAAAGAATTCTGAAAAGCAGACAGGAGAAGGATAAGGTAGAAGGAAGGACAGCTTGTGAGGGTTTGGAGGTGGAAAGAGACCACCTTGAATGCAAGACCAAGCTAGTGTAAAAGGCATGAATTGATGAGTAGTTAAGTAAGGGGACTTAAATGCCAGGTCTTTTATTTTGTATAAGCAATGAGGATTTTTTGAAGGTTTTTGGAGTAAGGAAGTGACCTGGATATATCTGTTGATTTTGACAACTGAGTGAATGATACATTGGAGAAAGGAAAGACTCATTAATTTCTGCCTCATGTGGACTACTGTATCTAGAAGAACTCCAACAACGCTTCATTTTGTTCCCTGGTAATTTCCTCACCAGCTCCCTTGCTACCACATGTATATCCTCAGCCCCACCTCCCCAGCTTTCCAAATCTGGAACCATAATCAAAATAGTACTGGGCTGGGAAAAGTTTCCTTACCAAGACTGTATTTTTCCTAAAATAGTGGTACTCTAAAGTATGAAAATACACAAACTTAAAAATGCATTTGAGTGTTAGATATAAGAGTAGAAATCCTTTATTTGTACAGTTCACTGGTGGTAATTTACCCGAAGACTCAATTTACAACCAAGTTCAATATTTCCTGAAGTTTAAACAGCTGTTCCTCTTTCCAAATTCTGTTTGATTTCAGCTGTATACTTTCCATAGAATCTCTCGGCTTTTTTGTTGAATTTGGCATTTCTTTCATTGATGTAGTCAATATCAGAGTCATCATTATAAGGACGTCTCCGGCTGTATTTTTCTCGTTTCTCAATTTGTTTGTCTAGATCTACAACCATCCTATCAATTTCTTCTGTAGAAGGTACATGTGTTCCATGAAGAAGACTATTGGATGTTGGGTAGAATTCTTCTCCATATTTTTCTCTCAGTTTTTCATATGCTTCCATATCTGGTTTGATCTGCTTGGTTAATCGGTGATATTGGCGTAACTGAGCAGCTGCATAGTCTGAAAAGCCCAAATCTGGGTTCTTCCTCTTCTTCTTTCTCTTCCATCTTGCTGCATCTTCAGCACTGATCTCCAGTAATTTCACTCGTTCATAATCTTCTCCCCTTGCAGCACATTCCTTCTTCTTTTCTTCAACCTGTAGCTCCCATTCCAAACGAGCCTTCTTAGCCTCCCAGTTGGCTGGCAGCTTGAGCCTTTTATCTTCCTCCACAACCTCCTGATGATTTAATTTTCGGGCCTCATTTCTTTTCATGTGCAGCTCCCGAAACTTCCTCAGTCTCTCTTCTCGTTTCTGGGCAGCCAGCGCCTCGGCCGCAGTCAGGGGTCGTTCCTTTTCCTCCTCCTCATACTCCAGGGTCTCTGGGCGAGTCTCAGTCTCCACTCCTGACGCCATTGGGCGAATCTCTCTTGTCTCGGAGAGAGGATTTGTAGGCTTCCTCCTAGAGTGCTCCTCTCTGACCCCAGTCAATGTTCTGGAGAAATTCTTCTAAGCTCCATATATATGATCTCCCAAAGGTAAACTACTCCTTCTGGAGGCAGGGCTTAAGGGAGGTGTAAATTCGGATATCTCATACTAAACCGTGTGAACTCCAATGAGTACTTAAATATTTCTTGCTTCTATGAGCTCTCTAAAGGTGTGAACACAAGCATTATTGTCTATCAGTATTAGCAACTTATTACCTTGCAAGGATTCGCTCTAAGGTGTGAACCAACAAGTACTGTATCAATTCTATGGAGTTAACACCAGGACCCTGAAATCATCCTTGAGTTTTCACCTTGTTTCAAGTTGAGTTGACACTAGGATTCCAACAGTACTGCTATTGCCACTGGAAAAGACATGTTAATCTCTTCCTTATGTCTCCATTCATCATCCTTGTAACTTTCCAAACCAAAAGGATGCCAAAGTTTTAAATATGTTGTCTCCCTCTATTAGAAGTTTGAGAACCAGAGCTCTCCTTGCTTTTGTTTGTATCTTTAATATTTGTTGTATAATAAACATTTAAAAATATATTTTATTCATTCATTACTTGGCTAAGTTTAATAGAATATTATTAGGGGAAGGTAGTCCTAAAATTTTTATTCCCAGAGATTAAGGTGGGGAAACAGTGATTCAAGGATTTCTCAATCCCAGAAAGTCCAAGTTTGCTTTCGTGTGTTTCTTTCAGATGATAAGGAGGAGCAGAATTGGAACAATTATATCACAGCAGCTGGCCTCAGTTGCCAGAACTATTGGGATTTAGATTTTAGTGAATACCTGGGATTTACTGGGAAGCAAGGAGATGCTTTATCAGACCCTTTTCAAACTTTGACTCAATTGTGTTGGGACCAATTTGGGTTTTTATGGGGCTTGGAATGATCTGAAGCTGCAAAAGCACAATCTTCTTCCAAAGCATTACATCTTCTTTCCCAGTTTCTGTCTCCATAGACTGTCATAAAGCAGAATTACTTCTTCTTCTGTTCTTCTCAGTCCTTCTAGAATTTTTCTACCAAATGGCACATGCACAGATGTAGGTTTTCTTATAGAAAGCCATGACCACTGAAGCCTGGCTTCTTTCTTAAATCTTGACCTGAACCTCTAGATAATATGCCCTCAGTTTCTGGGGGACATAGCTAAAATAAAACAATGGGGGACTATCTTAATTAATTTACACATACATACGTGTATCTAGTGATTGAATATAGCCCTGGAAGACATCCAGACTTCTTGATGTCTGCCCTGACCCTGAATGAGAGGCTGCTAGATGGTGTGGGGAAAGAGAAATAAACATTTATTAAGAACCTACTATGTTCTAGGCACTGTACTTTATATGCTACATCATTTGGTTTTTTGCACTGGGCAAGAATGTTGAGTGTCAAGAAGACCAGAGTTCAAATCCTCCTTCAGACACTTCATCAGCTGCACTATCCTGGGCAAGTAATTTGATTTCTCTCAGTTCCATTTTCCTCATCTTTAAAAATGAGAATAATAATAGGGCATTTGTGACGATCAAATAATATAATGGATGCATAAAGCTTTCCAAACCTTGAAGTCTTTATAAATGTTCCTTATTATTACCATATGCTTATACTCTTGACTATTGCTTCTGAAAAGGACATGTGAATTGACCACTCTAAGATTCAACTTTAAGCGTATTTGAGATTTGCCCACCCCCAAACTAATGCTTTTTTCTTAAATACTCTTTAATATGGGATGTAGGCTCCTTGAGGGCAGGTGCTATCTCACTTCGGAATGACGTCTAGCTGTATGCTGTTATATTGTTCATCCCCGGTTTTTTCCCAATGGCATTGTGGATCCTATCTTGACTTGAATGTGGATTGGATTTAACTGAGGTAGAATTACACAAAGTCATCAGTCTTGCTCTCTGTCCCTGAGTCATCAACATTTAGTGACAAGACAAAAGTCGGGGATGATTGGTGATAGCCCGGGATGCGGCAGATGACTCAACATGTTTGTCTGACCAATCCCTATGCTCTCCACAGCAGCTGTTTCAGCCTTCATGGACACTGAAACAAATTGATATCAGTCACCCACTCTGTCAGGGAAGTTTTCACATGCTTGGGGTAGCCACGCACCCCTCAACTCACCTGTTGGTTTGAGTTCTGTCAGTTTTTCCTCAACCTGGTTTAGCCCCATCTGCCCAAACCATGACTAAGGTCCTGGGAAAATGTGGCCTGGCTATGAAATTGGGCTTTTGTGTTGTTTCAGGTTTTATTCCACTCTTGCTTTTTTGTCTGAATTTATGATTTCATTGTGTAGAGAATTCCTGACATAAGTGATCATAGTAGCTCACATACATATGTTGCTTTATATATAGAGTATCATTTGATCCTTACATCAGTAATACAGGAGTATTACAATAGTAATATTAAAGTATTATTAATAGTAAGGTAGATACTATTACTATCTACCTTTTACAAGTGAGAAAACTGAGACAGATGAGTATTTCCCACCTGAGAATCAGCCTTACTAGGTTCAAAGTCTCATCACCAGGTCTGCCACAGGCTGAAGTTTTTGGCTGCCTCATCCCACCAAGACATCCTCCTGAGGTCCAGGAATGTAGTGATCTACATTAGCAAGAGAGCAAGATCAAAGCTAGAGCTCCTCATATTATTGTGCTATAAGAAATTATGAGCAGACTGGAAAGACTACATGAAGGGAGCAGAACCAGGAGAACACTGCCAGGGGTCCTCAAACTACAGCCCGCGGGCCAGATGCGGCAGCTGAAGACGATTATCCCCCTCACCCAGGGCTATGAAGTTTCTTTATTTAAAGGCCCACAAAACAAAGTCTTTGTTTTTACTATAGTCCAGCCCTCCAACAGTCTGAGGGACAGTGAACTGGCGGTCTACTTAAAAAGTTTGAGGACCCCTGCATGTATACAGTAGCAGCAAGATTGTGCGATGATCAATTATGAAAAACTTGGCTCTTCTCAGCAATACAGTGTTTGAGGACAATTCCAGTAGAATTGGGATGGAAATGCCATCTGCATCCAGAGAGAACTATGGAGAATGAATGCAGATCAAAGGATACTATTTTCACCTCTTTTTTGTTTACTATTTCTTTCTGGTGGTTCTTCTGATTTTTCTTTCACAACATGACTAACATGGAAATAAGTTCAAAATCACCGTACTTATATCAGATTGCTTGCTGTCTTGGACTGTAAAGGGAAAGAGAAAATAATTTGCAGTTCAAAATCTTACTAAAATGAATGTTGAAAACTCTCTTTACGTGTAATTGGAAAAATAAAATACTATTGAAATTCTAAAATATTAAGTTTTTTAAAAAGCCACAGCTTCTTAAAACATTGACATGTTCTATATGTGAAACCATAAATCCACATGTATAGTTCTCATACATGAAAAGGTTGATATATTTTTTCCATTAAGCTATATAGAATAATTTACCTTCTCATAGTCATTTATATTTTAAAAAAAAGCACTTTCTTCACGGCAACATTAGAAAATAAATTTTGTTATCATTTAATGGATGAGAAAACTGAGGCTTAAAGTCACACAGCTGTCTGTTTCAGAACAAGCACATTAACAGATATTTTCCTGACTTCAAACCCTGTGATCTTTTCCATTGAATCACTCTTTCTCATAAGGTATACTAGCAGGGGTCCTCAAACTTTTTAAATAGGGGGCCAGTTCACTGTCCCTCAGACTGTTGGAGGGCTGGACTATAGTAAAAACAAAAACTTTGTTTTGTGGGCCTTTAAATAAAGAAACTTCATAACCCTGGGTGAGGGGGATAAACGTCCTCAGCTGCTGCATCTGGCTTGCAGGCTGTAGTTTGAGGACCCCTGAATTGTATAGCTATACTTACACATGCTCATATGCCTACCTACATGTTTATATATGTTATTTCTAGCATTAAATCACAGCTGGATGAAGTGTAAATTTAAAGTAGGAGAACCTCTGACACTAACTACTCTGGATAAATCCTTTAACTTCTTCTGGCCTCAGTTACCTCATCTGTAAAAGATGAATAGTAATAGCATCTATTCATAGGGTTGTAAGAATAAAATGATACTACATATATAAAACACCACATGTATGTGAGCTATTAGAATTTTCATATCAGGAATTCTCTACACAATGAAATCCTAGACACAGACAAAAAAACAAGAGTGGAATAAAACCAAAAGCAGCAACAATAAAAAATCCAGCTTCATAGCCAGGCCACATTTCCCCAGGGCCTTAGTCATTGTTTGGGTTTTTCCGAAAAGTCGAGTCCAAGCCCAAAGCACAAAATTTTGCTTTAATCCACATATACTCAAACACTGAATTATATATGTTTTATTAAACACTGAGCTGTACACACTTATTCCCTACCCATTATATTCTTTTTAATCCCTTGATGGATCGCACAAAAAAAAATCTATCAGGTATCAAGGAACATTTGCCCCTCGTAGAAACTGGCAACTTTTATCTAAATGAACCAACATTAACCAATGTAACACATTTTAATACACTTCACTATTTCATGCTGTGGCAGCAAATTGGACCGTAACTCTCCCTCGCAGATCCTTCAGAAGTTGCTGTGTAAGCTCTTAGCGCTCTGGGACATTCATTACCACAAAGACAAGTTTGTCCGTCTCAGTGAGATTATTCTCGCTTTCTCAAAGGGGTCATCAAAGGTGACGCTAGGTGGAAATGCTGTCAGAGTCAGAATGGGACTGGGGTGATCGAGTCTAAGAGTTTAGAACCAAAGTGTGAAGTGAGTTCATGAGACTCTGCGATGGAATGATGGGGGCTTGTTTTTGAATGTGCAGACCAGAGCTCAAACAACCCAATGAGTGCCGAGTCTTTCCAGGGAGGCTCCTTAGAAGACTGTGCATTAACTTGGTGGATGATTTTCCTGTTCAGGTAAAACTGCCTTAAAAGAACAGCCGAGTAACGTGGCTATTTGTACTGGCTGTTGTTCAGATATTTTTCAGTCATGTCCGACTTCATGATCCCATTTGGGATTTTCTTGACAAAGACATAGGAGTGAGTTGCCATTTCCTTCTCTCCAGCTCATTTTACAGATGAGAAACTGAGGCAAAGAGGGTTAAATGACTTGTTCAGGGTCACTCAATAAGTCTCTGAGGCTGGATTTGAACGCTAAACGACAGATCCCCAAACACTGCAGAACCTTTGGGAAAAGACATTTAACCAATTAAAAGGAGTTTGATAAGCCAATCCACACAGGAAATAACAAATGGATGCATATCATAGTCTAGATGGGCAGTTAGATGGACAACCTATAGAACTTTAGACAATCTACAGACCTTGTCCATTTATTTATATAACTGGGACAATTAAAATGGACAAAACTGGGATACGTCTATGAACACAACTCTGATGTGGATAAAAATATGACCATGGTGGTAAATATAGTTATGGATGTGGGTATGGAGATAACTGTGACCAGAGCCATAGCTCTGTCCCTGACTCGATGCTCTGGTCATAAAGAAGAGCTCTATAAACACAATAGAATGGGGGGAAACAATATAGAGTACCTCAGGTGACTGCATTCATTTCATAAACTATGTGCAGGTATTATGGGTGATACTCCACATTCACATGAATCCATGATCTCCTTGACTTGAATGTCCCCTCCAGTGATGGAGATCACAGCCTACTCATATTTGCCCATATTACATGAATCTTGCTCATGTTCCATAAACTCACCTCCAAAGGTCCCATACAACATGCAGGGGGAAGGGAAGAGTGGGATTTCCTTCAGTTATTCAAAAAATGTATAAATATCAGGGTCATGTGGGCTGTCTACTAGTCTCATTCTCACTATATGACCAGTTCTCCTTCCTCCCTTCCTCTCTCTCTCCTTCCCTTTCTTCCTCCCTTCTCTTTCCTTCCCCTTTTTTCCCTCCCCTCCCTCTTTTACTTCCTTCCCTTACTCCTTCCTTTCTCTCTTCTTCTTCCTCCCTTCCTTCTTTCCATCTCTCTCTCCCTTCCTTTCCTCCCCCATTCTACAATTCTCTGCTGGAAACCTTTATTGAACCTCTCCCATGTAACTCCTCATTTGTAACATGCTGCAACCTGTCCAATCCTCTGATGCCTCTCCATTGTCCTTTGGGTATTTGTTCTTCATTTTCAATTTTACTGAAATTATTCTGTTCCAAATTGCCATTGGGAGAATAATGACATTAAAAATGTGAGTATTTGTTTCCAATAGAAATTTGGGGTCATTAAAGAAGCTTTGCAATTTCCTGATGACAATCTGACGGTTCTGATAAATTTTGGACACAATTTGTCCATTTTAACTGTCCCAGTTATATAAATAAATAGACAAGGTCTCTAGATTGTCTAAAGTTCTATAAGCTGTCCATCTAACTGCATGTCTAGACTATGATATGCATCCATTTGTTTTTTCCCGTGTGGATTGGCTTACCAAACTCCTTTTAATTGGTTAAATGCCTTTTCCCAAAGGTTCTGCACTGTTTGGGGATCTGTTGCACCGAAAAACATCACCCACTAATGGAAGCGTCTGGAATGCCTCGCCATCCAGTGGAATCCCTTTTCCACTTGATCTCTGTTCTGGATCTCCTCCATTAAAGAGCATAAAATAGACTCAGTCTCTGCCTTCATGGAAGTCACAGGCTAATCAGGGAGATAAGACAGACACATAAATTGCTATGGTATAAAGCCGAACATAAATGATTTTACATAAGTGTGATGAGTCCTGGGCTTCATGGGCTCCATGTTGGCCAAGTTACTTATTCTCTCAGCCACTACAGCTACAAGTTGCAGAGAAGTTTCCTTGTCTGGATATTCCCTATATTAACGAAGCTACAGATTTTCAGTCCATATCTGTGATATAAGGAAGCTGTTCTGGGGATCAGAATGAGAAGATCACTTCAAAGCCAAGGAGTCAGGAGAGATTTCAGAGGCTACTTGAGGTAACTTATGACAATTAGTGGAAACCAAATATGTGTCCATGGAAATGGGAGGAAGGATGCTCCAGGGAAAGGAAATGGTAAGATGTAGTTTTACTGTAGTGGAGAGACAAAAGGAGAAGTAGAGGGGAAAGCACAGGATTGGGCATTGGATTCTTGACTCTGCTACTTGATAACTTTTGGAGAAAGTCATATAATTTTTCTAGACCTGAGTGTCCTCACTTGAAAAGTAAGGGCTTTGGATTAAATGACTTCTAAGTTCCTTCAAGGATTTAGAATAGTTGATCCCAAAGTCCAGTTATGAAACCTTGGGCAATAACATCTTAGACCTTTTCCTATTCTAAGTCTCATATGGCATGGAATTAGAAGTATAGGGTACATACAAGAAAGGGTTAAGCTGCCTTTTAAAAACTATGAAGGGGAGCAACTAGAAACTGGAAAATTATATTGGAGCCAAACTATAGGGGTACTTGAATGCCATTTTAAGAACTATTATCTTTTTTTGCAATAAGTAAAAGGATCCACAGAAGGATTTAGAGCACAGGGATGACATAAGGAGAGTTGTGCTTTAAATGAGTTCATTTGACAGCAGTATTGAAGTAGCATGGTGGAAGAAAAGAAGGCAAGTGAAGAGATTTGGGGTAGAAAGACTAGTTTGGTAATCTAGGAATTGGGGGATGAGAGCCTGAATGAGGGAGGCAGCAGTAAGAACAAAGAGAGGACAAAGAATGATTTATTAAGTGATGAAAAGCAGGTGGTTTGGTGAGCAGAGTGATGAGCTTTAGTTCAAATCCTGCCCATTGAATTTATTCACTCAATTATTAAGAGTCATCTATTGCCAGGCATTGTGTCAGGCAGTGGGAGATATAATGCAAAAATAAAAATAATTCCTATCCCTGTACTAGTTATGTGACCAATTCCTTAACTTTTCTGTACTTCAGTTTTCTCATCTATAAATGGAAAAAATATCATTACCTATTTATGGGGACAAAGATATGATTGTAGCCTCTCATGGTGTTGACGGGAAGACCAGGCAAAATACAAAATCATTTTAAAATCCTTAAAATGTCCTTAAATGACACTGGGCTTGTGATTCTTGGACCTGCGAGTTGAGATGTGGGTCTAGAGTTCAGGAGAAAGGCACAAGCTGGAGATGCAGATTTGGGAGTCCTTGGTATGAAAGTGATAGTACATAAAGTTCCCTCTTCCAGTGTACCCCATCTGCCCTTTATTGCCTTAAGGAGTTACTTAGGGACATTAAGACATGACTTACCCAGTGTCTCACAGCTAATCCATGCTATCCAAAGGCAGGTTGTTTTATTATTTTTTTATTTGTTTATAATTGGGGCAACCTGGGTTTCTGCAAGATGATTCTATAAGTCCAGTGTGACAGATGGAGAAAAATATTCATTGAAAGGATGAGTAAATTTTGGGGTAAAAACAAGCTCATTTTTGGACATTTTGAGTTTGAGGTGCTACATCAAAATAGACAGACTTTGCGAATTGAGATGTGGGTCTAGAGTTCAGAAGAAAGGCACAAGTTGGAGATGCAGATTTGGGGGTCCTTGATAGTACATAAATCATAGATTTAGAGATTGAGGCTTTGCAGGAACCCTACAGGCCACTGAATCTAGCCCTTATATTTAATGCTAAATCATTATGGATCCCAGGCAGGAAGGGGATACATATAAATGAGGAAATTGAAGTCAGAGGAGTTCAAGTGACATAGAAAAACACAAAGAAAGTGATGAGGTATTATTCAAACCAGGTCTCCCTGATTCCAAATTCAAAGCACTCTACTCCCCCACATTGCCATGGAAGTGAGTGAAGGGAGAGGAAGATGAGGGGCAGAAAAAGAGAAGCAGAGAACCAAATCCTAGGAAAAAAGGAGAGGACTAACATTTACGGTAAAATAAAGGGATTGGACTAACATAAAAAGAAAAAAAGAAAAGAAATCTCCAGAGAAGAAGCAAGTTCAAGCCTTTATTTAGCACCTACTATGTGCTGGACACTGTGGATAAAAGAAAAAAGAAAAGGAAAGAGGAGAACCAACAAGTCTCTACAAGAAAAGAAAAAGAGTCATAAGAAAGGCAAATGAATATTGTCTGTATATTTAGTGTGATTCTTTTTCAATTTTATATTTATAATGGAACATTACTATAAGTAATAAGCAGCAAAGGAGGGGAAAAAACGCTGGCCTTGACTCCAGAGATGTCTGGTCCTCCCTCTGACATTTTGCTGGTTTGGTGGCTGTGGGCAAACCACAACCTCCCTGAGTATATTTGCTCAACTGTAAAATGGGTCAATAACACCTGTTTCATCAGCGTTTCATGAGGCCATTGGGAAAATCCATCGACTTGAAACAATTCAAATTTTTTGCAAACCTTAAAGCATTATGTCAATGTCATTTGTTATTACTTTGCAATGTGCTCCTGATGGAAGATTATATCATAAGAAAAGGAATCACAGAATATGCTTTTGATTTTGCTATAGTTTATGGCCTTGAAGCTCACCCTACGGTTTGATATATTGAACGATAATCAAAATCACCCCTTTTTCCTTTTATCTTACAATTATCTTTACTCTTTCCCAGTGAAGCTAGTCACCAGCCAGTCCCCTCCTCCAAAGTTTCCAGGATTGGAGGCGCCTTGGGAAGCCAAACAGTTAAAGGGCTGGCAGCCCCACTGCCCGGCCCAGGCTGTTCCCTCGCTGGCTGTCCCTGGGCTGGGGAGATGAATGGAATGTCCATGAGGCCTTCTGGCCGGTTGCCACATTCCTATGGGAACATTGCTGCCTTGGCCAGGGCCAAGCCCTCAGAGCAGGGATGGGGCTCACACACCAACTTGTGGGAGTTAGGGGGTGGCGATGGAGCCAGAGTCCGGGAACCAAAGGCACCTCCCGCCATCTTGTTGCAAGAAGGTTCTGTGGAGGGACCAGTTGCCCTCTCTCCATCTTCTCCAAGACTATGACAAAGACCCAAGGATTGTATGAGGAGATTTACTCCTGCTGGCAAACCCTTCAGTTCTGCAGGCCGTTTTTAAAGCAACAACAGATGTAAATTCATTTTTTTAAAGAATTCTGGAGGGGAACTCTGAACTCTCAGTTTAGCTGTAAATGCTTCTTCTCTCCCTCCTCTCCTAAATGATAGATTTAGAGCTGAGAATCTTGGATTAGAGACCATCTAGACCAATCCTCTCATTTTCCAGATGAGGAACAGAGATCCATAGTGGTAAAATACCTCATCTCATAGATAGCAGTAACTCACAAATCTGGAACTCAAACTCAGAGCCCCAGACTCCAGGACTCTTTCCTTTGTCCCACAATGCCTACTGATTTTCTTCTATCCTAAATAATCCCCATTTGGGGATGGATCAAGCTATGAACTTCTTTTTGTTATTGCTATTTTTTTTAGGAGGGGGGAAGTAACCAAGCAGATTCTGGTGGCAAAAAAAAAAAAAAAAAAAATAGGTTTTTCTCTCCTTTCCCTTCCTCACCCCAACCCCCACATCTTTCAGCCTTGAAACACCAATCCAGCTAGCGGCATTTCCATTTTCTACAATTATCCCCCATTTGCTGTAATTGTACCTTTGAAACACATTCAGGCAGTCAGGGGAGCTCATTAGCATTCTGGGTTTAAACTCCTTCTAGTCTATGGAGGAATTGGGGGTGGGAGAGGTGGAAGAAAGGAAGATCCAACCAATCCAAGGTGAGAAAGCAAGTGAGGGGTCTGACTGCAGCTGGCAAAGAAGGACAGTGAGTCTCCAAGTTTTTCCAAGAATGACAGTTCTCTCAAACCATGTGGTTACTTTTCAGCAGGAGAACCACATCCCCATCCTAGCAAGAGAAACCTGTGTTCTTACTTACCTTTCCACTAGGTGGCAATGCTACATGGGAGTTGCCTCTATTTATACAAAGGCTTTAATTTGAAACTTACCCTATTAAAGACCTTGTTTAGGGTCCAGCTATATAAGTGTGTTTGGAGTTACCGGAAGCAATGAATTCAGTCTCTCTTTGTACAAAGCGGCATTCTCCATGAATGCAGGAAGATTTAAATTTCCCCTAAGGTCCAGGAGCAAAAAAAAAAAAAAAAAAAAAAAAAAAAAAAAAAAAAAATTATTAGCTCTGGTTGGTCTAATTAACACATGTAAAACTATCCCTCTAGCCAGAGGGACCCTTAATTCTCTCTCTTCCAATCTTTCCATTTTACAGATGAGAAAACTAAGTCCCAGAGAGAGAATATAATTTTGTTCATGGCCAGTAAGGATTAGAACACTAAGCTACCAAGTCTCAAACCACTGGTCTTTCTACTATATAGCCCTTCACTCTGCCAAGAATTCCCTTATTAGTTTGTTTCTAAGTCTCTTTTCATCCTCTTCATAATTGTTGATAGGCATCTTAAATCTCAAAGTCTTGAAGATTTTAGGGGAAAACATCCTTAATGAATTAGATCACACATGCCCTACGTGAAACATCTGTCTTCTATTGGACAGAAGTATTTCCATTCTCCAATGCAGCCGGCCAACTTCTCCTCCTGATTTTTATATGCAACCCCAGTCCTGCCCCTGCCAGCGAATGGTCCCGCCTTCCCAGTTCTGAGCCTCATGTCTGCACGCTGGCTGATGCTGGCAGCAGCAGGTTTGCAATCAGTCTTGCACCACCACACTCCCCACAGGGCTTGTAAACTTGGGAACTGGTTCCATTCCATCGCCTCCTCAGAGTTAATAAGATTCATGAACAACCTCATAGTTAGCAACTAGAATCAAGTGACCTTGTGGGTGTGTCGGAAAGCTCATTTCAAATTAAAACTGGGTGTACGTGAGGCAGAAGTATGTTGTGGCTTGGGGAAAAGAACACTGGATTGGAAGTCAGAAGATGGTGGCTTGGAAGCTCAACGGTTCCCACTGGAACTTTCTTATTGGAAAATCAGAATCCCATCATCCACTCTGACCCTCTGTTTTGTCCTCTGTAAAAAAAAAAAGTTGAACTAAATGGTTTTTCTGGTCATTTCTAACTTGAAATGCTTTAAATCTATCAGAAGAATTACTGGAAAACCTATGATCCAGGAAAAACATATCAACCCTTTAAGATGCATTCAGTTGGGTGACAGGGGGAAAAGACATTGAATATCAGTACAAGATCCTTTGAGGAAGTAGATCCTGGGGTATACTGGAGAGATCTCTATTCAGGGGTACAGAAAAATTTAGAGCAATGTGACATTAAAACCTCATTAAAATGTATTTCCTATCTCAGGTTAGTAGATTGATGTAATTTTTAAAAATTATTAAATTTTATTTATATATATTAATTAAATAAATTATTAAAAATAATTTTAAAAACTAAACATGTGAGATTTTCTAAGTCAATATATAGCACACAAGGATCTTTTTATATAGTATAGTTACCCCTGTTTCCAGTGGAGATTGCTACCACTAGTTTATAGAAGGTTAGGGAGAAGAAGCTTATGAAGGGATAGGAAATGCCTTTTAGTGACTTTCTAATCAGGTGCTAAGCTCAATTTCCTCTACCTGACCAAAAAAAAAGCACTTTAAAACCTTCTAAATTTGGGTACTGAGGAGAGAGGGAGGACCAAAGCAGCAGGAGAACTGCCTTAGTTACAGCTTGGATTCCTATCAGCTAAATGAAATGGGAAGCTGAGGCTCCAATCACAACTTAAGAGTCTCCCCAAGATCAGTGTGCATTCTAAGGGATCTCTGAAATGAGAGATTTTACCAACAGAATATGTGAGTGTAAATTTCCGTTCAGCTGAATAATCTTCCAATAACGTATAGGATAGAAAAAGAACAGAAGAAACATTATACATGGTATCAGCAATATTGTGTGATGATCAACTATGAATGACTTAGTTCTCCCCAGCTATACAATGGTCTAAGACAATTACAAAGGACTCATGATGGAAAACGCTATCCACATCCAAAGAAAGAACTGGTGGAGTCTGAATGCAGATTGAAGCATACTAATTTTCATTTCCTTATTTTCTTCATGGTTTTTTCCCTTTTAGTCTGTTTCTTTTTTCACAAGATGACTAATATGGAAATGTGTTTTACATGATTGCACATATATAACCTATCCCAAATTGCTTATCCTTTTAGGAAAAGGAGAGGGGAAGAGAAGAAGAGAGAAAAAATTGGAACTCAAAGTTTTATAAAAATGAATGCTAAAAATTATCTTTACACATAATTGGAAAAAAGTATTAAATAATATTATTTAATGTTAAATATCATTAAAATATTGTTGAATTAAATAGTACTGTTAAATATTAAATACTATTTAAAAAAAAAAAAAAAAAAAAAGAAGAGAAGTCTAGATCAAGGATTAGTAACCCAGGCTCCAAAGACAGTATTTAGAGGATCCATGAACTTAGAGGGGGAAAAAATCCACTATTTTCACTAATTTCTAACTAAAATTTGTCATTTTCTTCTATCATAAATATAGGCAACAGATCACAGTAATATTAGCCATACTTGTGACACTGTCATGAGTAAAAATCAGTTATTTTCATATAGCCTTATTTTTATTGCAGATATCTCAAAATCTCATTTATACTTATCACTACTTTGAAATTATTATAATGAACGTGCTAACACTTGATCAATTTTCTTGCTGCTCATGCTGGCTGACTCTTGAGATCTAAGCTTAGGCTTTACCAAACCACCAAGAGTTCCATGACTAAAAAACTAATTCACTTCTGATCTAAACAAAGAGGTCAGAGGCAGAGGCAGTTAAAGGAGAATACTAGAATTTGGAGGGGAGAATTGGTGGGGGTGGAAAGGGAAAAGAGTTTACTGGATAATGAGGGATATGTAAAAAAAATCAGTAAGACAAAAAAAGTAGAGAAGAAAAGTTCAGAAGGACACACTAGCAAAGCAATCATATTACATTATTTAATGTTATTTTTAAAACAAATTTGTTAGCAGCTAGAGTTCATATTTTCTTATATAATCCTCTTATTTTTATATATTAAAGTATTTGTTTTTATTCATTTTTAAATCCACAATATAAACAGACATCTTTTTAGTGAAGAATTCAGCTAAGAGAAGGAGCCATAGTAAGCAGCAGAGCATTCACAGTAAATGAGAGGGACTAGAAGATGCCAGAGTAAGTCTTGCTTGAGTAAGTCTCGATTTGGGGGAGCCTTGGAGAGAAATTCAGAAGATTCTGGTTGTGGAAACCAAGGGAAAGAACAACTTACCCTGGACCTAGGAGATTTCAGGAAGAACAGTCTTAACCTAATATTTGTGTCTACACCTGAAGAATCTGTCAAGGAAGGAGCTGATTTGCTCCATTAAGGGGCTAACTGGGACAATCAGCCAATCTCAGGAATAGGGATTCAATAGGTAGGAATGAAAAAGAGCCCAACTATGGTATGAAGTGGTATCCAGTAGAATCTGTGACAAAACAAAGCACTTCTAATTTACTGGTCTGTATGCTGTTTGTGTCCCAAATTCTTCTTGCTTATGAAAAAAAATTTTTTTTAAACTTGGAGTGTTAAACTGTACTCGTTATTCACTAAATGACCTAAGATAAACTAGGGAAGAAGAACTCAAAATTCAAAGTCTAGAAAGGGGACATTTCATCCCCTCATTCTGAGAATTGGCAGCCATAAATTTGGGGGTACCTCTGTTTAAGGTCTATCTCCTCTATATAGGGACTATGCATTCAAAGGAAAACTTTCAGTTGTCCCTCTTCAACTCTACCATCTTCTGACTTGAACTGGACAGAAAGAGAAAGTTGGTTTTGCCTTGTTGCAGACTGATCCTGCATAGAGTTCATTCAGGCAGCATTTGTGATCATTTCCAGAGTCAGTGAATTTCAGAATTGGAAGAGATCTTAGTCTCCACCAATCAGACTCACAACCAAACTCTAGTGTACAAATGAATGGTGTCTTCCAGACTCTCCTTTCTTGATTGTCTCAGAATTCTGCCAGGTCTTTTTCTGCCTTCTCCAAGATATCCCTCAAGTAGTCATCCAATCTTTACTTGAAGACATGCAGTCAAGTGAAGGAACCCACTAATTCCTGAGGGAATTATTTTATTTTTGGAGATTTTGAATGGCTGAAAAGATTTTCCTCTTCAAGGAGGCAGTGTAGAATAAAACAAAGACCATTATCTCTGGAGTCAAAGGACTTGGGTTCAAATCAAACCATTAAATGACTTTGTATAAGGTTACCTGGATGTCAGTTTCCTCATCTATTAAATGAGAGCTTGGATTAGAAAGTATTTGAGGTCTCTTCTAGCTTTGAATCTATGATCCTATGATCCAGATGCTCACAAGCATTTATTGAGTACAAGACATTGTGCTGGACATACATATACAAGCAAAAGAGAAAGATAATCAAAGAGCACACATAAAAGGAAGTTGGAGAGGGGAAGAAGGTACCTTGTATGGGACATGGTGAAAAAGCCTGGAGGAGTCCAGGCTGTAAGAAATGAAGAGATGGTTGAGCTGGGTACCCTCTTTGAATAAAGATTCTGGGGGTAACAGTCCAATAAGAGAGAGGGGCCACCAACACAGAGAAGACTACTTCTAAGGTTCCAGAGCTGAAGCAATCTTCAAAAATAATGAAATTTCTGAGGCATGGTGGAAAAGTATGAGAGGAGTACAGGCTAGTGAGTCTCAAAAGTAATACCAGGTTTTATGGTAATGAATGTTGATATGCATTAAACTTTTGGCTTTATTTGATATGCTTTGGGAGAATGTATTTAATAAGATTTTCATTTGCCTGAAGTTAAATTCCATGCTTCCAGAAGGAAAAAAAAAGGGAAGGAAGGAAGAAATGAAGGATCCAGAGATTTAAAATTCTACCATCTGATCCAAAGATTTTCTTCTACTTCCTCACTCTCTCATGACTTACAATCAATCCCTTTATCCATTCTTATTCTCTCTATTTCTACATTAAACTCCACAGTGTGCTTTATTGCTTTAACATTCCATTAACTTCTACTAACTACTAACTTATAATCTCTTACCCTGCTCCAAGTTACATCCTTGGCTCAGTAAGTAAAGACCTCTCTCAACCAGTCCCCTTAAAGTCCAAGGTTTTTGTATTTGAAAAAGGAAAAAAATTAGGTAAAACCGACCCCAGTTTTTGTTCGTAGGTGTTAATCTATAACCTTCCTGAGGGAGAATCTTTGCTTTATAATGATTTTTTTCTGTTTCCCCCCCCCCCCCAACACCTAGTTCTATGTTATGTATACAACAGATACTCAAAAAATACTTGTTGCAAAAATGAATTAATGAATGAAATTTGAGGATTTTCTCAAGTGGTTTTAATCAATCAACAAACATTCATTTAGTACCTACTATAAGTCAAACACAATATTTAGTGCTGGATACTTTGACTTTTTAATTTGTTTTCAATGCATTTGTTCATAAATTATTTATTGCAACTGGTATTAAATCATAGATGCTGCAAATTCAGTGCAGTTTATGTTAAATATTTGGTAAACAGAATGAAGGCTCTGTCCTCAGGGAGCTTATCCTCTCATGGGTGAGAGGAGTAAAGATGGGAAAATGAATAAGAATCTGGCTTGGATCCCTTCCTCTACTCCTTCTGTGTGTCCTTGGAAAGATGTTTTGTCTTTCTAGATTCTAATTCCTTCAATTATTAAATAAGGGGTTTAAATTAGATGATATCCAAGTCCCTAACACTTCTAAATCTATGGTTTGTGAACCAAATCATAAAACTGTCATGGCAAAAATGTTGGAAACATGCCAATTGGCAAGTTCTCTCTGCCTTGGTTTCCCTATGTGAAAAGCTTAAGGAATGGGAGATAATGGAAAGGACACCAAATTGGGACTTACTCCATAACTAATTAGTTTTTTGACTTGGACAAATTCATCATATCTTAGACTATTTTACCTACAGCTGACATTGCTCAGCCCTAGAAGAGAAAATGCTAGTGAATACAGGACTAGCCATTGGTCTATGTGGCCAGAAAGAAGAGAATCATGGGATTTAGATATGGAAGATCACACAAATAGTAAATAGAAGGACCCAGGTCTTCTGATCTTAAATGCAGTAACCTTTCTTCTAGGTCTTGCCTTCTCTCCAGGAACACTAGGAATTTTAAAAGAACTCTGAGGCTTGATGAAAGAATCCTGGGGCAAGGTAGGCTCATTTCAGTAATCATTTCCCATGTTTACAAACTGCTTACCCTGATATTTCTGGAAGTCCTTCTTCTTCTGTAACTGTTTTGAGGATTCCGCAAATAGAATCCTTTTTTTCATGAAGTCAACTCTAATTTTATACATGATGTATTTTATGATTCACATTAGACTCCATTCTCATCTCCACTTTGCTGTTAACCACCTCCGTAACTTTGGATAAATTACTTAATCTCTCTGAAATTCGGGTTTATAATCTGATAATAATAATTGCTGACACTTAGCACCATGTGTCAGGCACTATGCTAATCACTTTACAATTATTATTTCATTTGATCCTCACAGAAACCCTATATGATAAACACTATCATTGTTTCCATTTTATAAATGAGCAAACTGATCACACAATTAATGTCTGACGCCATATTTGAATTCAGATCTTCCTGATTTCACACCTGGAACTCTTTCCAATGTATCATCTAGTTGACCTCTAGGATCTTTTCTAAGTATAAGATTCTAGGGTTCTAAGAGTCTATATTCTCAAACTCAATCAGTAGCCTTCCTCTCTCTTTTCCTTTCTGTTCACATTTTTGTAACCACTTTTTTCAATCAAGTAGAAATCTGCTATTAAAAATTTCCTTCTTAGTCTTCTGGTTTTCAAACTGAAACAATGATTTGCAAAATGCTGTAAATTGAGACCAGAATACTTATACTACAAAGCTGAAGTTAAAGTTTGACTAAACTTAGTGCCTTATCACCCCAGGAGAGGTACAGTATTTTTCCTAAACCAGCCAAAGGAAGAGAAATATGGTACCTGCTCAGTTGGCTTTGGGGTTGAGCCAAGTTGTAAATGGGAAAAAAATAGCTTAAGGTTAGAATAGCTGGCCCAGAGAGATGTTCAATTCAAGTCAACAAACACTCATTAAGTAGCTGCCTTAGCAGGCACTGCTCTAAAGAGGAAAATTTTGTCCCATCTGCTGCAAGGGACCAAGATATATCCATGTTTAATTACAATTGCTTTGCTAAGGTGGGAGGGGAGAAACTCCTTGGAGAGGATGAGTACTACTCTCTTGGTGAATGATCATTTGAATCTAAATTGGAACCCAAATGAAAACAAGCCAAAAGTTACATCCAGTAAAAGACTTGATTTTCTCAAGAGTATTAAAATCCATGGGTCTGAGACCAATCAGATACAGGATGAGAAGATCAGGATTGGATGCAGAAGCAAAAAAAATGGAATGCTGAGGGGTTAGTTTTGTGTCTCTCAAACTCTCTCCCCAAACCTTTAACTATTAGTGGAAGTTGCGTGTATTCCCTAGCCTGTCATTTCAATGAGTCAAGGAGATTCTATACAATATATTCTTAGTTGAAATCTCACCTCAGACATTTACTAATTGTGTTAAGTCCTCTCTGTCTGTTTCCTCATCTGAAAAGTGGAAATAATATTAACACCTATTTCTCAGCAGTGACACTCAAATAAGTAACACATACAATGCACTTTGCAAACCTAAAAATTCTATGTAAATGCTAGCTATTCTTGCTTAAATACAGCTGAAGCAGATCAGGGTAATTATGATAAGGACAGGTAATAAATATTTGGAAATTATATTTCAGGCTAGAGATGAAAAGCAAAAATTTCTACAACTCAGGAGAGAAATGAGGGGATGGAGGTTAGTTACATTTGGTACATCTCTCATTCTGTGAGGGAAAGTGAGGAGACTGATCCCACTTTCTGCCCAATTTCTTGAAAGGTCTACTGATTCAGAAGTTACAAGAGAATAGTCAGATCTTAGTTCCAATTCCCAAGGGCTCCCCAGGAATACAGTGGCCACTGACCTCCTATTGGTATACCTTTTTGTCTGCTTATTGGTTGGCTTAGCTGTAAATCAGCTTGGGACTGAAAATGTCCCAAGTAATTATTGAGAATGAGAACTATAATGTACAAGTTGAATATGGGAAGGTGGGTGAGAGCAAGTATGTAAGGAAAAGGAACAACCTCATTTTATATAAAAAGTAATGTCCTAGGAGCTGGAGCAAAACAAGATGTCAAAATAAAATATTATAACAGTTCCTGATATTATGGTGATGGTATGATGGAGCTAGCTCCAAAGATATACCAGGATTTTTTTCAAATACTCTAATGGACATTCATAGATCATCAAACTGCAAAAGATGTATCTTTGAAAGATACATCTTTTTATTTCAGAATCTTAAATAGTGCAGTTCAAAACATGAAATAAACTGATTATAATTGACATTTATACCTAAATGAGTTCTGTGATCCCATCAATTTAAAAGTTTCCTCCCACAATATAGATTACAGCCCACCTATATTTATCAAAACATAATGGAATTATGTACAAAAAATCTTTGCACAAATATAAACCTCAGCGATTAGAGAGATATTCATTGTTTATGGTTAGGATGTACCAAAACAATAAGTATCTTAGTCTGTATTTAAATTCAGGTCTTTTCAACCCTAAATTCGCGCACTGTGCCATTAAGCTGCCTTAATACTATACCACAAAAAGTCCAAAATAGTTACACAACTTCTGTTGCTATACCATGGGTTTTCAAAATGGTAGCTCCTTGGACACCTCAATGCATTTTTAAATGCAAGTAGCTACTTCTCCTGTCTATGGCTCACTGAACCAGAGCCAAGCTGGCTACCTGTTCTCTCTGAGTTCTAGGGTACTCTGAGGAATATTAGTATGTTCCTTCTCTACTGCCATTGGCTTGATCTCTCCCAGATATATTCTCTGAATGGCTGAGTACCAGTGACTCACATTCCTGTACTATTTAAGCATTTGGAATTAATTAGCTTTTACAAAGATATAGTAGAACGATTAAACAAAAAATACAAATATTTGTCCTGAAACACTTCGAAGATATACTCTTCTCTAAATCATGTTGGTCTTTGGAGAGAGAAGGCTTCCTCATAGCACTGTTCCTATACAACAATGGTCCCTACAATTTCACGCCCATGCCTGGGCGTTGAATGAGTTCTTTTCTCAGCTACCCTGATTTGGATCCTGAGGATCATTCCTAAAGGTTACTTGTAGGGTATTTATTGATGTCTGTAAAAACCCATCCCAGATTCCAATTCTTAGATTCTGGTGGCATGCATAACTAAATGGTTCTATAAAATGACTCTCTCCTTTTAAACTAATAACAAAATTGTTTTGATGATTGTCACTCTGTAGTATAATTTAAATTTGATGCTGCTAGGTCCTCTTCCTTCTTATTTTATTTTCATTATTTCCCTTGAAATTCTTGGCCTTTTGCTCCTTCAGATGAATGTTATTATTTTTTCTAGTTCTATAAAATAATCTTTTGGTATTTGGGTTTTTATGACAATGAATAAAAACAAGGTAGGGGAAGAATTAAAGCAGAGAAGTCTGGAGCAATAGGGAATGGGAGATATACACATATAAAATAAAGATCAGGAACTCAAAAATTCATATTAATTAATTCATATTTAAATTCACATTTGAAAAGCAGGGGTAGACAAAATTAAAGCTAAAATAGATTTAATCAAAAGAGAAATTATAGCATACATCAATCATATTAATCAATATTGTTTTAGACTATTTTCAGGGGTCCTCAAACTATGGCCTGTGGGCCAGATGCAGCAGCTGAGGACGTTTATCCCCCTCACCCAGGGCTATGAAGTTTCTTTAAAGGCCCACAAAACAAAGTTTTTGTTTTTACTATAGTTCAGCCCTCCAACAGTCTGAGAGACAGTGAACTGGCCCCCCCTATTTAAAAAGTTTGAGGACCCCTGGACTAGATAGTATAACTGGAATATTGCTGTGATATAAGAAATGATGGAATGAATGGAATTACAAAATATGGAAATTTATGAAGGATGAAATTATCTACCTCCAATGAAACAGAGGACAAACAAGCATGGTACAGTCTTATATAGATGTAGATGAATATATGTATATGTATACGTGTATGTGTATATATATATATATATATATATATATATACACATACACATACACATACATACAATCATATCTATATATACATTCTTAATGTAGCCTTCTTGGAGGGGGAGAGGAAGTTGAAAAAAAGAATAAAGTAAAAAGCTCACAGCAGAAAACAAAAGAAAACCTATAAGGATGCAAGAAAAGATGGACAGCTCTGAATACAATGTGTAGTAGTTATTGTTTAGACTTTCTTGAAATGGAAATTTATTGCTTTATATTTTGAATTCTCTCATGTTCAGCTAGGCCATGATTTTTTTTCCTTTTCCTATTTTGTATTTCAATTTAAAATAAAAACATTTTTTAAAGAAAAAATTTTAAAAAGGTCCATTTGTTCCTGTTTTCTAATGGGGTTTGTTGTATTTTGTCAAAGGATTTTTCCTGCATCTATTAATATTATCATTTGATTTTTTTATTTTTCTTTATATTAATATGGCTAATTATGTTGGTGTTTTTTTTCTAATATTAAATTGTCTGCATTCCTAATATAAATTATATAATATATGTGTGTATATATCTTTGCTATATGTTGATGTAGCCTCTTTACTAATACTTTAAAATTTTTGCTTCTAAGTTTATTAGGGATATTGTTCCATGGTTCATTTGACATTGTTTTGACTCTGTCTGGGTTAGAAATAAAGACCATTTTTGCATCAGAAAAAGGAAGTTGGTAAGATCCCTTGTTTTCCTATTTTTGCAGTTTACATAATATTGGAATTAATTGTTTTCTGAATTTTTGATAGAATCTATTTATAAATCCATCTGTTCTAAGTTTTGCTTTTCCTTTGTGAGTACATTTATGGTTCACTCAATTTCTTCTTTTTTGATTTAGTTGTTTAAATTCTCTATTGTTTTGTTAATCTGGATATTTTCTTTTTTCTTTTTTTAATAAACACTCACTTCCTTTTATTTTTAGTACAAAAAAACCCTGTAAACAAATACAGAAAATAACAGTATTAAACACAAGCTTTATGGCTACAATGAAATAAAAATTATACTCAGTAAAGGGTCATTGTCTTAGATACCTTTCATCAGAATTTAGCTTCCATGTTTTCTCTTTTTATCCAATCTATTTCTATTATCACCTTGATTGAAATGATGATTACTATCCTTTTTTTTTAATTCAGTAGAGAAATAATTTTTGCTATATCTCCTTATTTTAACTCTGTGTGAATCTTTCACTGTTTCTCATAAACAATATTTGCTACATTCTACTTCTAATCCAACTGCTGTTTTCTTCTGGTTTATGAATAAGTTCATCCTGTTTACATTTATAATCATTCTTGTTAGTTGTACTATTTTTTTCCCATTTTCTTATACATTTCCATATATATTCCCCTTCCCTCTTTATTACTACTTTTTTATCTTTTCTTTCTTTTTTTTAAAAATAATCCCTTTTTCACATTCCTCTTCCCCCATTCAAAGGATTGTTTTTCTCATAACTAAGTCCTCTTCAAATTTAGCCTCCCTCTCATCTGCCCCCATCCTCTTCCTGTTTGTTTCTTGTGTCCCTGTTGAGTTGAACATCTTTCTACACTACTTTATGTATATGTATATTCTAACCTCCTCTAACCAATTCAGATGAAAGTGAGGTTTAAGTAATACCTATTTCTCCCATCCTTTCCTCATTTCCCTAACTATTTCCTCATGTGGTACATAAGTAAGTACCTACACCAATTATGTGAGACAATGAGAGATGGAAAGAAATGAGAAGGAAAGACAAGGAAAAGGAAGAGAAGAGAAAAGAAGGGAAGGTAAGAAAAAGGAAGGGAAGGAAATAACCATTTATATATTGCCGACTAAGTGCCAGATATATACTACACTCTTTACGAATATTACCTCATTGTCCATCAAGTGGGAAATGGCTGAACAATTTATGGTATATGAATGTAATGGAATATTATTGTTCTGTAAGAATTGATGAGCAGGCTGATTTCAGAAAAGCCTGGGAAGACTTACATGAACTGTTGCTGAATGAAGTAAGCAAAAGCAGAACATTATACACAGTAAACAGCAAGATTATATGATGATCAACTACAATGGATTTAGGTCTTCTCAACAGTGCAGTGTTCTAGGACAATTACAACAGACTTGGGATAGAAAATGCTATCTATATCCAGAAACAGAACTATGGAGATTGAATGTGGATCAAAGCATAGAATTTTCACCTTTATTTTTTTGTTTGCTTTTTCTTCCTCATCCTTTTTTCCCTTTTGGTCTGATTTTTCTTGTACAATATGACAAATACAGAAAAATGTTTGGAAGGATTATACATGTTTAACCTGTATCAGATTGTTTTCTTAGAGAGGAAGGAGGTGGGGGAGGAAAGAAGAAAAAAATGGAACACAAAATCTTATGGAAATGAATGTTAAAAACTATTTTTACATGTATTTGGAAAAATAAGATACTATTGAGAAAAAATAAAATGCTGTCTCATTTTATCCTTACAAGAATTATGCAAGTTATGTGGAATTATCCCCATTTTATAGTTGGGGTAACTGAGGTAAACAAAAATTGTCACTCTTTTTTTCCAGGATCCTTACTTTATTTGTAGACTCATTTAAGAAATTTAACCCTGGCTCCATGTCTTTTAAGAATTTATTTATAGACTCTTAAAAAAAAAAAAAAAGTATGTCTCTGTCTTCCAATAATCCTTATTAACCTTGTGGACAAGTCATGTTTCTTTCAGGTCTTAACTTTCAGGTTTAGGAGTTTATTCTTCTTTCCCGGGTTTATATCTTGAGCATTGCTAGTAGTTCTTAATCTTTTTGCATTTCTCATTCTTCAAGTCTTATTTTCAATATTGGGATTTTGACTTTGGGCTAGGCTTAAATCTTCTGGCAAAATCATCATGGCCTTGCACAATCCTGGCCTATGTTATGTAATGTTCTGCTACTGGAGTCAGAGCCACAGCACTGGAATAGGTTTCTTTTGGGGGGGCTGAAGCCCAGTGTGCCCTTGCAAGCTTACTCAGAAAGCACCATTAGCCCCTATACCCAGGGATGAATCTGAGATCAGAATTCCCATTCTAGGGTTGAAGAAATAGCACTATGGTTCTTTTCAGTTCCCATAGTCTGGACCTTTGATTCTGTTTCAATTTTATTCCCCAATTTCTACCTGGAGATAAAATTTGTGACTAGGAAGACGACCCTCTAGATATCCTTCTTAGATTTCCAGTCACTGTTCAATCCAGCATCCATTCAAAATCCTTGTTGAAATAGCTGTTGGTGGAGTTGGCAATGTTGCTTCCTCCTAATCGACCCTTCGCCATCTTTAATGAAGTCCAGTGGAGACATGATGCAACCAAAGTCTGAAAATACAGACAAATAGTCTCTCAGACTATTTTTCTTCCTCTGAAAAAAGAGGAATAATAATGGTATATGCCTTGTATGGTTATTGTGAGAATCAAATGAGATGACAGACAAAGTATTTTATAAACTTAGTCCTATAGAAATTCAAGTTATAACTGTTGTCCTGTATCACATATGCATGTATATGTATATATATGGATTCATGCATACATACTATATACTTTGCTAGATATGTACAAGCAAGTTAGTTGCTATATCTATCGGTTATTTTATCACAGATTGACATAGCAAAACCCTCTAAAATGATTAGCTAGAAGAGAGGTAATCTGCAACAAATCCTGATAAGATTTTAAAAGAGCTGGTAAATTTCTTTTTCATGATCATTCGCCTCTATTGAAAACAACATATTTATTAATTAACAAGCTCAGATTTAAGGTGAATATCAAAAATCTCCTTAAGCTCTTGAGAGAACAGTATCCAGTAGGGATCTCAACATAAATTGGAAGTAGAGGGGAGAAAAGGAGAAGAGGTCTTAGGCAGGACCCCCCAAGTAGGCCTCGTTGGGCTAGGACAGAGCTTTTTTGTGTCTAGGACTTCTTCCCCAATCTGATAGAACCTATGTACCCTTGCTCAAAATAATGTCTTTAAATTCATAAATAAAATACATAAGATTATAAAAGAAATGTTTTAAAATAAGCTATAAAAATTTTCAAGAAGTTTACAGCCCCTAAGTTAAGAATACTTTCCCTAAAAGATGGAGAATCTCCAGGGATTGAGGTCCATGATCAACTTGCCCAATGCCAAGAATCCTGGGAGGTCCTTTCCCCATCTAATGGAAATATCTGGAGGATTCCAGGTGTTTGGAGTAGGGACACTGACTCCAAATGCTGATTTCAGAAGTTTACTCCCTACAGTGTGGAAAATATGCTTCACCATATAACCAGGTTCTCAAAGAACTAAGCAAAATATCATTTCAGGTCTGTGGCTTTTTTGGAAGGACTAGCCTTGAATACAGAATGCTTTTGGTTCCTGATTTGAGGAATCAGACAATATTAATACACCTGTAATTAGAATAATCACTGGAGCTATGTGAATGTGTGTGTGTGTATGTGCTCTTACATGTGATATTTTATGTTGGTGAAAGAAAGATAATTTAGAAGATTCAAAAGAATGTGTACCAAAAATCTATGTCAGGATCCCAAGTCTATTAAGATTACCTAGTCTCCCCAAAATTAAAACCCCAAGGAATAATCGTGGCTAAATTTCAGAAATATTGGACCAAGGAAAAAATATTACAAGCAGCCAGAAAGAAACAATTCAAATACTGAGGAGCCACAATAAGGATTACTCAGGACCTACCAGCTTCTACTTTAAAGGATCAAAGGGCCTGGAATCTGATATTCTGCAATGTGAAGGAACTTGGAATACAGCCAAGAATAAATTACCCTGCTAAACTGAGCATTTTCTTTGAAGGAAGAAGATGGACATTCAATGAAATGGGTGAATTCCATTTATTTTTAATGAAAAGTCCAGAACTAAACAAAAAAATTGATCTCCAAATATAGAACTCAAGAGAAGCATAAAAAGGTAAAAAGAAAAAAATAACTCTTGAGAACTATTTCTGTTATGGGTATACATAGAGAATACATGTATAACCTGATTTTACTGTTATAATACAAAAAAGAAACTAGAGGTGGAAAGGGTATTGTAACAGGAAAAAAAGGGGGGGGGAAGTGGAGATAAAATGAGGAAAATTACATCTCAAGAAGAGGCAAAGAAAACCTGTTATAATTGAGGGAAAGAAGGGAGGGTGATGAATATTGTGTGAATCTTACTCTTATCAGGTACCATAGATAATGAAGCAACATCAATATTAAACATATGCATCAAGTGCTATAACATCTAAATTCCTAAAGAAGTTAAAAGAGT
The DNA here is from genome assembly GCF_902635505.1 of Sarcophilus harrisii. Classification (NCBI taxonomy): domain Eukaryota; kingdom Metazoa; phylum Chordata; class Mammalia; order Dasyuromorphia; family Dasyuridae; genus Sarcophilus; species Sarcophilus harrisii. Next base: position 205,072,411 of record NC_045431.1, read on the forward strand.
TGCAAAAAGAAATAGATAGCAAAATTATAATAATGGGAGATCTCAACCTTCCTCTCTCAGAACTAGATAAATCAAATCACAAAATAAATAAGAAAGAAGTTAAAGAGGTAAATAGAATATTAGAAAAGCTAGATATGATAGATCTTTGGAGAAAATTGAATGGAGACAGAAAGGAGTACACTTTATTCTCAGCAATTCATGGAACCTATACAAAAATTGACCAAATATTAGGACATAAAGACCTCAAAATCAAGTGCAGAAAGGCAGAAATAGTAAATGCAAATTTTTTCAGATCACAATGCAATAAAAATTACATTCAATAAAGGACCAGAGAAAAATAGACCAAAAATAAAATTGGAAACTAAATAATTTCATCCTAAAGAATGAATGGGTGAAACAGCAAACCATAGACACAATCAATAATTTCATCCAAGAGAATGACAATAGTGAGAAAATGTCCCAAAATTTGTGGGATGCAACCAAAGCAGTAATAAGGGGAAATTTTATATCTCTAGATGCTTACTTGCATAAAATAGAGAAAGAGAAGATCAATGAATTGGGCTTGCAACTAAAAAAGCTAGAAAAAGAAAAAATTAACCCCACTCCCAATCAAATACCAAACTTGAAATTCTAAAAATAAAAGGAAAGATCAATAAAATTGAAAGTAAAAAAAAAAACTATTGAATTAATAAATACAACTAAGAGTTAGTTTTATGAAAAAGCCAACAAAAATAGATAAACCTTTAGTTAATTTGATTAGAAAAAGAAAAGAGGAAAATCAAATTGTTAGTCTCAAAAATGAAAAGAGAGAATTATTCACCAATGAAGAGGAAATTAGATCAATTAGTAGTCGTTACTTTGGCCAACTTTGTGCCAATAAATTTGACAATCTAAGTGAAATAGATGAATACTTACAAAAATAAATATAGATTGCCTAGATTAACAGAAGAGGAAATAAATTACTTAAATAATCCCATTTTAGAAAAAGAAATAGAACAAGCTATTAATCAACTCCCTAAAAAAAAAAATCTCCAGAACTAGATGGATTTACATGTGAATTCTACCAAACATTTAAAGGACAATAAATACTCCAATACTATATAAACTATTTGAAAAAAATAGGGAATGAAGGACTCCTACAAAATTCCTTTTATGACACAGATATGGTATTGATACCTAAACCAGATAGGATGAAAACAGAGAAAGAAAATTATAGACCAATCTCCCTAATGAATAGTGATGCAAAAATCTTAAATAAAATATTAGCAAAGAGATTTCAGAAAATCATTGCTAGGATAATATACCATGACCAAGTAGGATTTATCCCAGGAATGCAGGATTGGTTCAATATTAAGAAAACTATTAGCATAATTGACTATACCAATAACCAAATTATCAAAAACTATATGATTATCTCAATAGATGCAGAAAAAGCATTTGATAAAATCCAATACCTATTCCTAAGAGAGTAGAGGGATAAAGGGACTTTTCCTTAAAACAGTCAGTAGCATCTATTTAAAATCATCAGCAAGCATCATATGTAATGAGGATAAACTAAAACCATTCCCAGTAAGATCAAGGGTGAAACAAGGTTGTCCACTATCACCATTACTATTCAATATTGTATTAGAAATGCTAGTTTGGGCAATAAGAGAAGGAAAAGACATTAAAGGAATTAGAGTAGATAATGAGAATGATATGATGTGATGATATATTTAGAAAACCCTGGAGAATCAACTAAAAAACTATTAGAAATAATCCACAACTTTAGTAAAGTTGCAGGATATAAAATAAATCCATATAAATCATCAACATTTTTATATCACTAACAAAATCCAACAGCAAGAGATACAAAGAGAAATTCCATTTAAAATAACTGTCGATAGTATAAAATATTTGGGGATCTATCTGCCAAGGGAAAGTCAGGAACTATATGAGCAAAACTACAAAACATTTTTCACACAAATAAAGTCAGATCTAAGGTATTGGAAAAATATCTAGTGCTCTTGGATAGGTCAAGTGAATATAATAAAGGTGACAATACTCCCTAAATTAAACTATTTATTTAGTGCTATACCAATCAAACTTCCCAAACACTATTTTACTTACCTAGAAAAAATAACAACAAAATTCATCTGGAAGAACAAAAGGTCAAGAATTTCAAAGAAATTAATGAAGAGAAAAGCAAATGAAGGTGGCTGAGTTGTACCAGGTCTAAAACTATATTATAAAGCAGCAGTCATCAAAACTATTTGGTACTGGCTAAGAAATAGAGAAATTGATCAGTAGAATAAGTTAGGTTCACAGAACAAAAAAGTCAGTAACTATAGCAATCTAATATTTGACAAACCTAAAGGCCCCAGCTTTTGGGATAAAAATTCACTATTTGACAAAAACTGCTGGGGAAATTGGAAACTAGTGTGGCAGAAAGTAGGCATAGGCCCATACCTAACACCATATACCAAGATAAGGTCGAAATGGGTTCATGATCTAGATATAAAGAATGATATTATAAACAAATTAGAAGAACATAGGATAGTTTACCTCTCAGATTTGTAGAGGAGAAAGGAATTTGTGACCAAAGAAGAACTAGAGATCATTATTGATCACAAAATAGATAATTTTAATTATATTAAGTTAAAAAGGTTTTGTACAAACAAAACTAATGAAGACAAGATTAGAAGGGAAGCAGTAAATTGGGAAAACATTTTTACATCCAAAGGTTCTGATAAAGGCCTCATTTCTAAAATATATAGAGAATTGACTCAAATTTATAGTAGTTCAAGCCATTCTCCAATTAATAAATGGTCAAAGAATATGAACAGACAATTTTCAGATGAAGAAATTGAAATTATAGTCACATGAAAAGATGCTCCAAATCACTATGGATCAGAGAAATGTAAATTAAGACAATTCTGAGATACCATTACACACTTGTCAGATTGGCTAAAATGACAGGAAAAGATAATGATGAATGTTGGAGATGTGGGAAAATGGGGCACTGATACATTGTTGGTGGAACTGTGAACAGATCCAACCATTCTTGAGAACAGTTTGGAACTATGCTCAAAAAGCTATCAAACTGTGTGTATGTATCCTTTGAACCAGCAGAGTCTCTTCTGGGCCTATATCCCAAAGAGATCATAAAGAAGGGAAAGGGACCTGTATGTGCACGAATGTTTGTGGCAGCCCTCTTTATAGTGGCAAGAAACTGGAAACTGAATGGATGCCCATCAATTGGAGAATGGCTGAATAAATTATGGTATATGAATGTTAAGGAATATTATTGTTCTGTAAGAAACAACTAGCAAGATGATTTCAGAGAGGCTTGGAGAGACCTACATGAACTGATGCTAAGTGAAATGAACAGAACCAGGAGATCATTATACACAGCAACAAGACTATACAATGGTCAGTTCTGTGGCTCTCTTCAACAATGAGATGATTCAAACCAGTTCCACTTGTTCAGTGATGAAGACAACCATCTACACTCAGAGAGAGGACTGTGGGAACTGAGTGTGAACCACAACATAGCATTCTCACTCTCTTGTTATTTGCTTTTATTTTGTTTTCTTTCTCAGTTTTCCTTTTCCTTCCTTCTTGATATGATTTTTCTTGTGCAACAAGATAATTTTATAAATATGTATACATATATTGAATTTAATATGTAGTTCAACATATTTAAATGTATTGGACTACCTGTCAGCTAGGGGAGAGGGTGGGAGAAAGGAGGGGAAAATTTGGAACAAAAGGTTTTGCAAGGGTCAATGTTGGAAAAATTACCCATGCATAAGCTTTGTGAATAGATAGATAAATAGATAGATAGATAGATAGATTTACCTGATCCCATGGTTGACTTAAGGAAACAGTTTGAGGAGCAGCTAGGGGACAGAGTGGATAAAGCACTGGACCTGAAATCAGGACGTTCCGAGTTCAAATCCAACCTCAGACATTAATTGTGTGACCCTGGGCAAATCACTTAACCCCAATTGCCTGGGAGAAAAAAAAAACTTAAAAAGGGAATATTCAATTAAACTCATTTGCTCTGGCATATTAATGAAAACAATGCAGTGTCCATCAAGAGCCAAATGTTGGGTTTCTAAGGAAACAGAAATCAAAGGCATTAAGAAAAATGGAAAGGCAAGTAAAAGAACAGAATTCCAGTTTTAGAGCAATCCTGGATCAGGACACAGCATATGGGAAATGTCTGAGATCTAACTATTGGTATGACTCAATCTGGCTCCCCAAAGCTTTTATGATGGTTGTGTGCATTCAGTCCACTGATGTGTAAATGTGGTCGTGAACTACATTCACTGTATACTGTCTTTACTCAGACGTACCTTTAAGGACAGGACCTCAACCTTATCTGACTTAAAAGTAATCTCTGATGACCACTTGAGTACCAAAGAGGTTGAGGGGGAAGAGTAAAGATAATTATTACACTTGTTACACTTTACTCCTCTTTAAATATTTTATAATGCAGAGAAATTGGCCTTCTTATTATTTCTTCCATACCATACTACATCACCTAGCCCCATGGTTTTTCCATGGTTGTCCACCTGATTATAACATTCTCCGTCCTCTCCTCAGCTTCCTGGCTTGCTGGACCTCCTTTTAACATTCAGCTTAAATTTCACCCTCTTCAAAAGGCTTTTCATATAAGGTATAAAAGTAACCCTCTGGATAGATACTACTACTGTTGTAGCACACAAATCCCCACCATTATGTTTCTCATCAATAATCAACTAGTAGATGCAATTAATTCTTAGCAAAGGAATTTATAAAGATAGCATAGTAAAAAACAGCCACAAAACATTCTACCCACAAACCTGGGATACACTTTCCCAAAGTGTCTGTGGGAAGAAAATGAACAAACAATATCATTAAGTCAAACATTGAGAAGAAGAAAAACTGTGAAAGCAAAAAAGACGATATTCTATTTTTTCCATTGAAGTTTCACCTAGATAATATATTTTAGGACAAATTAAAACAGCCCTTCAGGATTCATCATTTAATCAAATCATGATAGAAATCCCCTTCATATGTCCTTCCAATATGTCAGAAGGTATGGGGGAGAGAAATATCTTCCCTTGAGCAGTGCTATACCTTTCCTGAAAAATTTCTTAGAAAAAAAAAAAAAACTACATTTCTTTCCTCTTCCTTGAAACTCTCCCTGTTTTCTTTCTATTTATCACATTTTTCCTCTTGGGCTTCTATTATCCCTGCTATTTCTTGAATATAAGACTTCTTCCAATTCATGAACTCTGCTCTCCTTACTTGATAGTATCTCTGTCTGTGATACTGTCATTCACGCAGTCCCAAATACTGAGCCAAATAGTGGCTCATATAATGAGCCAAAACATTACAGAACCTCAGAGTTAGAAGTAATCTAAGAGACTATCCTTGCCCAATGCCTGAGACAGAAATAAGATAACTCCAGCAGATGGAAAGATCCCTAAGAGAGCAGAATGTACTACCTCCCAAGACAATCTAAGCCACTTGGCCAATTTTCATTTCTTAGGAAGATTTTCCTTGTTGATTCAAAATCTGTTTCTTGCAACTTAAACCCATTTCTCCCAATTCTGTCATTCTGAGGCCAAAGAAAACAAGACTTCGTTCTCTTCCACGGAATAATTCTTTAAACAGTTCTTTAAATATTTAAAGATAGCTATCAACACGCCTCCAAATAAATGTTCTCAGATAGGTCCTTCCACAGAACTCCACGTGAGACAGTTATCCTAGGGACCCTTTTCTGGATACATTTCATGTTCTCATTGTCCTTAAAATGTGGTGCCCAGAAATGAGCAAGACTATTGCAGATGTGGTCTGATCAGAGCAGAGAATAGCAGAATAATCACTCTTCTTCTTCTTCTAGACACTGTTTCTGTTGAAACAACCTTGCAATTGTATTCACTTTCTCTAGTACCATGTCACATTGTTGACTCACATTGAGTCTGTGTTCTACTCAAAGCCCCAGGTCCTTTTACTTGATTATCTGTATCTCATCCTGTACCTGCACAGTTGATATTCCCATACACAGCCCATGCCTGGCATAAAAATCACTCAATAAATTCATACAGATGGACTGAAAATTCATCTCGTTAGATTTGGCCCATTATTCCAGCCTATTGGATTGTCTTGGATCTTAATTCGGTCCTTCCATGTGTTAGCCATCTCTCCAAACTCTGTCATTTGAACATCTGATAAGTCATTTATGCCTTTATTAGTCATTGAGGAAAAAAATTAATCAGAATAGAACTAAGGACAGATCTTCAGCATCCTTCCAGGTTAATAGTGTCCTATTTGTCACTATTCTGTTCTATCCCTTGTACATGTCTTATGATTTTTCTTGTTTATTCCTCTTCATCTCTCCTACAACCACCTTCCATCACAGAAGTGATAATATAGAAATATTATAAGAATATATGTTTAAATATTATATAAGTATTATAAGAATATATATATATATACGAATTCATAGTTTTAGAACTGGAAAGGACCCAAGGCAGAATCTAGTCCAACATCTTCATTTTACGGAGGAAGAAACAGTTTAGGAAGGTTAAGTGATTTACCTCAAATCATATAATAGCTAATAAGCATCAGACCCGGTATTTAAAGGCAGCTCCTCTTACTTCAAGCCATTGATCTGCCTCCTAAACTGTCCTGCTTATGCCGCAGAGAGATCTTCTCAAGTCTTGGGTTTTCATATCTGGGCTAGAGCTAGGGGTACAGTGTATTTAGGAGAGAAGGGGCAGAGCTAATTGGTTCATTAAATGCAGCGTACAGGTATCAGTAGCACTCTGCTTGTATCATTTTCCTTATTAAGATGAATAAAAATTTCTGAGATGCTCAGTATAATAGCAAGGAAAACAAAGGGAGCAGGAGACATGAGTAACTGCCTCATTTTGTGATGTAAGGTCATTATGAAATGAATACTCAGAAATCTGATTGACATCATTTTGCATTGAGCACTAAGCCTGGGGTGGGGGTGGGAGGAGGGTGGCAATCTTAATCAATGGCACCCTTTACACAGAACTTAATTAACGTGGGAATGTAAACAACGGATATTTAACTGTTAAAAGACTACACTTGTCTTGCAAGTAAACATGCTTGAAGCCTGATTCATCAGTCTGGAGGGAGAGAGGGAGGAAGAGAAGGCATTTACAAGAAACAACTGAAGAAAGGTAGTGAATGGGAGTTGGATTAGGAAACTGGAGCTCTGGGTCTTCAGCCTGGATCTGCCACTGGCTGGGCAGACTTAGATGAGGTCTTTCTCCTTTCTGAGCTCTGCAGTCTACATCTATAAAACTGGGGACGCTGATAATGTCCTGCAACCCCTACTATGGGACTACAGGGCTGTGGATCGGATGATCAGATGAATTAATTAATGCACACAAGTGTATGAGGGTGTGAGTAAGCTTTGATAAATCAACCAATGAAATGAATAATAGATGAATTCATATATATATATATAATATATACATACACATGTATGTATGTATGCTTCTGTGTATGATGTGTGTGTATATATATACAGGTAGGGGATCTATATGTGTATATACATATGTGTGTTTGTATGTAACACACACACACATATATAAAAACACTCTAAATGCAAGGGTTTTTTTTCCCTTTATTTGATGAATAGCTTGTCATGTAGGTTCTGCCATATATGTATGCACATCTGTGTATGATGTATGTATATATATACATATGTGGACACATATGTATAACATGTATGTTGTGTGCATATGTGTGGTGTATGTATATGTGTATCTGACATATACATGCACATATATGTTCTAAATGCAAGAACTTCTTTTCTTATTTGATAAATTGCTTGTCATATGGTTTCTGCTAATAGGCTCAATGTGGAAGATAAATTGATTTGAATAAATTTTCTTTTCCACTTTCGCATATGTGGGTGTATGTAAAGGGAGATCTGAGGGACACTTCTCACGAAAATTCCCTTGAGTTTCTTGGACAGCCATGCTGATGGCATTTGATCTTTTTATAACTGCCCATAGGGAGGGATGATCACTTTATTTTCTGCTTTCCATAGTTTATTGAGGCTGACAAATATCTCTGCTCAGGGAGCCCTGAAACCAGGGTCTGTCAGCCACCTCCAGTGATCTCCAGGCCAGCCCCTAAAAACATTGGGCTAAATTTTCTTGCTTTCAATTTCCTCAACACAAAAGCCAAGCTGCAAATATCTATTTTTCTTCTCTCTCCATCCCTGGGCTCAAGGTCAAAGAAAAGAACATTTTGGACCCAGCTCTTTCCTTAACTCTCAGAACTACTAGCTGAAACTACTGGGCATACATCCCCGTGAGGGAAGACCTGAGTCTTCCTTCCAGCCTCAGCCAATTTACTTGCCAGCCATGTGACAGCCAGCAAGTCACTTCACTTCTCTGAGTCACTTCCCTCATATGAAAAATAAAAATAATAGCTCTCTTACCTCCTGGGATTATTATAAAGATCAAATGAGATAACATTTGTAAAGTGTTCTGGAAACTAAAAAGTTATACAAATACTGGTTATAATCATCAATGCTGTTGTTATTGGGAAGAGAGAAAGATGGAAGGAAGGGAGGGAGGGAGGGAGGAATTAGATGAGATAATATTTGTAAAGCACTTAACAGAGTGCCTGGCGCATAGTAGGCATTTACAACATATTAAGGCATTCTTTGGCCTAGGGAGAAATCAAAGCTTTTTCTGTGAAATGAAAGAAGGAAGGGAGGAAGGGAGGGAGGGAGGAAAAGAAGGAGGAAGGGAGAGAAGAGAGGAAGGAAAAGAGGGAGGAAGGAAAGGAAGGAAAAGAGGGAAAGAGGAAGGAAGGAAGGAGAGGAAGAAAAAGAGGAAGGAAGAAAAGGAAGGCAAAGAAGGGAGGAAGAAAAGGAAGGAAAAGAGAGAGGAAGGAAATGAGAGGGAAGGAGAGAAGAAAGGAGGGAGGAAGGAAGGAATGGAAAGGAAGGTCCAAAATTATTCATAGCAGCACTTTTTTTTTTATGATAAACAAATACTGGAACCAAAGTGTGCCTACTTACTCAGCACTAGCTAAACAAATTGTGGTACAGGAATATAATAAAATATATTATTCACCATAAGAAACAATGTATATAAAGAATTCAGAAACTTGAGAAGACTCAAATGAACTGATAGGAGAAAAAGAAAAGGAGACTAATACAAACAATTATAATAATGTAAGTAAAAATAATAAAATTTAACCAACAAAAATTACTGTAATAATCAATCATAGATTCTATTACCTGAGAGTAGACAATAAAATATATTTTCTCTAATTAGTAGAAAAGAGGGGGACTATAGGTACAGAAAATGTGATATACTTTCAGACAGAGATTTTTGTTCTTTCAATAAATGACTTTGCTTAACTATTTTTAATCTGTTCCTAGGAAGATTTCAGTATCAGGAGCAGAATATCAGGAAGTTACTGTGGTATTAAAAATAGAGAATCAATGAAAACTTTTTTTTAATCCATTGATAAATGAGGAGAGTTCACAGAGAACTAAGGCTTGCCTCTATGCCCATGATAGGCCCCAGAAATCTACTGATTTAGAGCCTTATTCTATGAGGGACAAACAGCATGACTTTAACTCACAACATATGTTGAACTTTTACCCATTTAAAATGTACTTCAAGGGACAATAGGCTTGGATGTTTATTCACTGAAATATAGTACAAGTGTGTGCTCAGACTGCTCCATATGCTCTGAATATGTTCGCCAGAACTAATGGGAACTTAGTATTCCCAGAAAGAAGCAGCATGCCCTGGGCCGTTTCCATAACCCTGTGACTTACTTACTTTGGGAGTGTTTTTTCCTCTCTCCATGGAGGCAGGGGTCATCCATATCTCTGAACACCTGCATGCTCTCCTGGCCAACTTTATGCACACTCAGGCCAAAGCAGGCCTAGGACCCTGTGCCTCAGATGTGCACAAATCCAAGACACCCTCTGGAAGAAATACTGGGCTGAGAATCCAGAAACTTGTGTTCTGTCCCCAGCTCTCCCTCTAAATTTCAACGCCATGTTTTCCTTTAGGTCTTGGTTTCTTCATTTATAAAATGAATTATCTCGAAAGTCCTTTCAAGGTTGAAAAAGTCCGTGGTTCGGTTGTTTTCATGGCATGATACCTCAAAGGTGGACTGTTTGAGCCATCGAGCTGAAAGGGTCAGAGTTATTCAGACAAAGGGAGAAATGGAGGGCCTACAGTCCCAAACTCTTGAGGATTTGTTATTTTAGCCTCCTGTGCTAACAACTCCTTAAACCTGACCAAATATTAACTCGCCTGTGGAGGCAAGGACACCAAGACAGAGGATGGAAAAAAAGAAAAGTGGTCATTCTGGTCTGCTTCCTGATTCTCCCCCCTTCCCGGCGGTTACTGCCAGCCCTAGGTTTTCTTGTTTTGTCTTCTCTGACTATAATTTTATCCAGCTTCCTGCCTCCAAGAATATAAGCTCATTGAGGACAGGGACTATATTTCATTTTGGGTATTATATCCTCATATCCCTGGTATATCACAGGTGCTCAATCAAAGCTTACAGAATTAAAATTAAACCTGGAAGGAGCACATTTAGCACAATTTCATGGCCCACCCATTTAGAACAGGACTTCTTAACTTCCTTTGTTCTACAAAGCCCTTTGAGTCTAGTAAAACCTCTTTTCTAAATATATAAAATAAAATACCTACTATTACAAAGGAAATCAGTTAGATTGAAATATAATTATTGAAATATTTTTTAAAAGAGTTCACCTGATACTGAGTGAAGTGAGCAGAACCAGGAGAACATTGTACACAGAAACAGCCCAATTATGTAATGATTGGAGTAGTTAGAGGGCATGGTGGATAGAGCACTGGCTCTGGGAGTTCAAATCCAGTCCCAGACACTTAATATTTACTAGCTATGTGATCCTGGCTAAGTCACTTACCCCTAAATGCCTCATCAAAAAAAAAAAAAAAAAGGAAAAAAGATTATGTAATGATTAATGATGGACCTAGCTCTTCTTAGCGATACATTGATCCAAGACATTCTAATAAACTTGGGGATGGAAAATGCCATCCACATCCAGAGAGAGAATGATGAAAACTCAGTGTAGATAGAAGTGTAGAATTGGACCATTTTTGTTTGCCTTTTTTTTTCATTTTTCCCTTTATTCTAATTTTTCTTTCACATGTGACTAATATGGAAATATGTTTAAAATGATTGTACATGTATGCTCTATATCAGATTGCTTGCTGCCTTGGGCAAGGGAGAGGTAAGGAAGGGAAGGAGAAAAAAAATTGGAATTCAAAATCTTACAAAAACGAATGTTGAAAACTATCCTCACATGTAATTGGAAAAATAAAATACTATCAAAATTAAAAAAAAAAAAAAAAAAAAAAAAACTTCACAAGGGCAGCTAGGTGATACAGCGGTGAAAGCACCCTCCCTGGAATCAAGAGTACCTGAGTTCAATCCAGCCTGACACTAGCAATAGGTTAAGTCACTTGACCCCAATTGCCTTGCACTAAAAAAACCAAAACAAAACAGATTTTTAAAAAGTTCACAGGTCCTCAGATTGAGGCTGCCTGATTTAGAACTTTGAAATCTTACTAAGATTGGGAAGGAGGCCAGAAGACTCAAGAGGAGCTCAAATAAGATCTCATTGGATCCTCACAACAACTCTGGAAGGTAGGTGCTATTATTATCCCCATTTTTCAGTTAAAAAACAGAAACAGGCAAGGTCACATAGCTAACAAATGTTTCAGGCTAGATTTGAACTCGGGACTTTCCTACTCTATATCAAAATTCTGCCCATTGGACCAATTAGCAGCCTGAAGGGAGAACAGTGGATATGTGGGATTGTATCTTCCAGGGGCTCATCATTTCAGTGTCAAGGGAGGTAAGATGGAGGAATCATCTTAGAAAAATAAACAGGATGCTAACTTGCACTTAGGAGAGATCTATCCATGAATCCTAGATCTTCCTTAGTCATGTCCTCTCCTCTCCATCATGTTTAGTTTTCTCATCTGTAGAAGGAGATAATTAACTCTCAGGACTGTTTTAAGGACAATGTTTTACAAACCTTTAAGGGCAGTAGAAACAGGCAGTTATTTATGCAACAGAGATTTCTGTCCCACCATGAAGACAATGGGGCTTCCCCATCACCTCTGCTATTTCACACATCTACCCCTCCTGCCAGGAAGGAACGAGACTTTTCCTCTTGGTTCTTTCCCTCCGCTCCTCCTATACATATCTGAAGTGGATGCAGATCAACACCTGCCTCTCCGAGCTTCCTGTGTTTTCATCATTTCAGGTGAGTCCCCCTGATTTAATCAGCCAGCTCTTACTCCCTCAAAGACTCCCTCTCTGTCACTTAGGAGACAGCTGGTATCCACAGAGTGATTTCCTTTGTCACTGGCTCCCTTTGTTAAACCACCTCTCCATATTTTTTCCTCCCTTTTGTTCCCTCTCTTCTCCCCTGATATCTCACCCTATTTCTTCTTCTTCCCCCTTCCTTCCTATCCTTTTTATTTCCCCACCCATTTTCCATTTTTCCGTGTTCCTTCCTTGTATTTTTTATCCTTTATTCTCTCTGCTCAGTGTCCAGGCTTCCATTTAAGATTTGAGGGGGCCCTCAAAAGGCTTTTCGACCCACAAGCTCTCTGAGGGAGTCTGGCACAGGACTGCATCTGCAGTGCCAACAAACCTGGCATGATTCACCCTTCCCATTTTTTCATTGGTCCAGCCAGCTGGTCAGTTGAGATGTAGGTAGGAAGGGAGGACGAGTGGGTATGTCCTTCCATGCCCACAGCAATGCCCAAACCTTGCTTTAGGGATTTTTCCCCTGTAGCTTGATAAAAATTCTTCTAAGAGAAATACTGTGGGATGAAAAAGTGAAAAATGGGACCTCAGAGCTTGATTAGCAAAAGCCAGAGGAAAAACACTGAGTTCAGGTGATAACTCTGACTCTTATTATTTTCAATCTGTGAAATATAGATGTTGGATCACATGGCCTCTGAGGTCCCTCCCAATTCTCAAACTGTATCAACCATTCAACAAGTATTTCTTAAGTGCTCGTTTAGTAATGAAGGACTAACAACCACAATGTCCCTAAAGCAGATGACATCCATGTCTATACTGAGAGCCAAGGACATTGGTCCATGTCTACAGAGAGACTAGCAAAAAGAGTAGCATGAGACTTAAGGACAACTTCAGGATCTCACAGATAGGAAAAAAAATTTCTAGAAACTAGGAGCTAGGAATTACTTCTCAAATTCCCTGAGCTTTAGCCCACTTTCCCTGGGATTCTCTATGTGCTAGTGGGAGAGCACATCACAGATCTTTTGGGAGTGAAAAGGCATATTTTGTTCCAACTATTCTTACAGTATGATCTTAGTAAATTCCCTTTTCTCAAAAGTTACTTATAACTGGCTGACCAAAATGACTTTCAGCTAATAATATTAAGGAAATCATACCAAGTGGGCAGGGTTTGAACCCAGTAGCATTAAAACAAAGGTTCTTAATGTTGGTCCACAAATTTGCTTTTACAAAATATTTGGATAATTATTTCAATATAATCTGTTTCCTATATGATCCTAAACTGGAAAATTATTATTCTTAGAAAGCATATATAGGTTACCAAAGGTGTCCAAGGTATTAAAAAGATCGAGAACACCCACACACACACATACACATTAGAGAATCATCTCTAATTCTTGGAGAGGAAAATACGTAGAATTATGCTAGAACCTATCCAAGACTCATCTGTAATAGAGGACGTTGGGATGTTTTCTCAGAATTTACGTAGGCTACTCATGTGGCCATAAGTCACGGGCTACATTTGTATTATGTTGGCTGCATGATACAATCAGTATTCCGTAATAATTGGGACTGAGGGAGAAAATTAGATAGGGTGGGAAAGCAAACAATTTCCTTAGCTAGAGACACATTTTCTAACCCCATGGCTGTGGGAATCTACATTCTCTGACAATTATTCTTCCACACAGTGAACACAGTTGTCTGTGGCCTTGGAGTTAGGCTGAAAGCCTACTGGATGACATCTTTTCTCCCTTGCAACTGCTGAGAGTCCTGCCCTGGAGCTAGCAGCAGGGAGGAATGAGTGAACCAGGGCCATGAAAGTCTCTCATGGCCTTACCCTTTTTCAGTTGCTTCTCCATATTTCCCCACAAACATTTGCCCTCATGGCCTGAGTCTCCCAGGAGCCAAATGGCTCCAATTGCCAATCCCTAGAGAAACAGGCAATCACATCATAGGTTGGGCATGTTCTGTGAAGTGCCTCCTACAGCATAGACTTAATAAATATTAAACATCAACAGTCATGAATTCTTGACCCCTCTCCTAGACTGATGGTCAAGGCTTCCTGCCCCAGTTGGCTAAATTGCAAAGCAGACTAAAGTTGTTTGTGCACAGAAACCTCAGGGATGCTATTAGTAACTAAACTATATTGAAAGAAATCCCAATAAACTGAAAAATTGCAGAAAAATCTTCACCTTAGTGTGGTTGGATGTCTCAACAGCTACAACGACATCATTTGTGAAGCCATTGGTATTCACAGAAGATCATTTCAGAAAGGACAGCTATCTAGAATTGGGGTTGGGGTCCCCTCCCCTCTGAGGTCTTGTTTAAAATTAGGGAATCAGAATGAGAATTATAGAAACTGATTATGAGGCAGGATCTTAGGAATCATCTGCTCTGAGGAATCAACCAATATGAGAATCTCATGTATTGTGTTCCTGATAGATAAATATTTATCAAGTGTCCACCATGCACTGGGCTAGACGTTAGTAATATGAAGCAATAGTGAAAACAGTCCCTGACCTCGAGAAGCTTCCATTTCACTGGAGAGAGAAGATACACATACATAGGGGTGTGTGTATAGATACATATGTACATACATAGACAAACATATTTATGTGCATGTGTGTAGTAAGGGGTAAAGGGAAGGATTGGAATGGAGAAGACTCTTAGAATTATCAAGAATCAGGAAAGACTTTACTCAGTGTCTTGATGATATTTGATTCTAAGAGGCTGAAATGAGATGTCTCCATTTTGGGCATGAGAAATAGCCAGTGCAAAGGTACTAAGACAGGAGATAGTGTTATGCATGAAAATCAGTATCAATAACTATATGACCTTGAACGAGTTCTTTCATTTCTCTTGGCCTCAGTATACTCATCTATAAAGTAGAGATTTAAAAAAAATAGCAGCTAATCTTTCTGGACTGCTTTAAAGACTTACAAAGAACTTTTTTCACAATTCTGTGAGGTGTTATCTCCTTTTTACAAAGAGGCTCAGAGAAATGAATGGGTTGGCCCAGGTCACAGAGCCTGGACCACCAAATACAGTGTTCAGTTCATATCACCATGTTGCCTTTCCCCATAGTGGTGATACAACTATGGTTAGAAACTGAACCTGGGTTTCATTGATAAAGGGAAATTGAGGAGGAGAAAGCTTCCTCTACTGATGTCAGCCAGTACTTTCTCTGAAGTTTAGTCTCAGACAGTAGCCTGAGACGCTAGGAAGTGAAAGGACTTGCCCAGGATCACATAATTCCTGTCAGAGGTAGGTGTGTCAGATGTGACTGTGTTCATGTCTAAAGAATTGAGTTTCTGCTTTTGGACATTTTAGCTGTATCACTATTTCTTTTGAGAATTTTTACTAAGTGGGTCAGCAGTTCAGTTCCATATAGGTGTGAGTCTTCTGAAAGGTTAAGTGAGTGTCAGGTTTAGAGATTATGGGTGAGAGGGAGAGTAAGTACATGGATGTTGGGATCATGGGACACCACCCCCAATCTGTTACCTCCATATCTCCCCACTGTCCTCTAGGATCCAATCACAAACCATGCCCAGATGTTATTGTACAACTGAGTCAGTCTTCTATTAGTCCTCTATATCTCATTGCCACTAGAAGGTGCCTCCCTGGTTCTGCTCATACCAACAATACTCAATGGCCAACTGCTGCCTGCTGCCTAGGAAAAGGTAAGAGAGAGGATAAGGCAATGCAGCATCTTTGAATCGTGAATAATTAATCATTTCAATGTCAATTGACATTGACCTAGAACCTTAATATTTGCAAAGTATTTTCATTTCATTTATCAACTCATGTAGTCCTCCTGTTTGATATAGGTATTTTTATCTCCATTTTATAGATGAGGAAACTGAGGCTTAGGAAAAGCAGTAAATAGTGTAGTGACATAGAAGTTTTACCTTGGGGTGCCAACATTTTCTCCAGATGGCAAGCATTTCAGATCCCAGTAGCTATAGAAAGAATCTCTGCAGGGAAGAAAATTGCCCCTACACACCACCACTCCCATAATGATTTTTGTGAGAAAGAAGCAGGCTCGGAACTCACACCAGCAAAAGTATTTTTGGTGCTTTTCTTCTCTCCTGGTACCAATTCTCCAATCACCAAGACGGTATGATGTCACCCAGCTATGAGGGCTATCCATTGGCCAACTGGTCTAAGGACCCTCAGAACAGCAGATATGCAGGATCAATAGAGGAGATAACATGTCCTAATTTAGGGGTATATCTTTTCCACCTATCTCCTACCCCTGTCTTATTGAATTCACCCTAGTTATGCTAGTTATGACTGTGGCTCAGAGATGTCAAGTTACATGTTCATGGTCTCACAGCTAGTTATTTATTAAAGGCAGTCTTTGGCTCCATGTCTCTCTTGTCTCTAATATATCACATTATCATAAAAATACTTTAATGGATTCATGCACTGAAATGCTTACTCATTCTACAATCAACAGTCTCCCAATAGTTTCTCATCTTGTATGTTTCTTAGACAAGTAGAGTTTGGATTTACTCTTCCAGTCTATGCTAGCACTTTCAGATTGGGTCCCCAGAGCAAATCTGGCTACATCTCCTTATAGGTTTCTACAGTGGTCTTTGAGGGACTGGAGATTTCTTTCTAATGATATCAATCACAAGCCTGCAATAAATATCTTCCCTCAAATATCAGTTGATCATTTAGTCAATTAGTTTCTTTCTGATAGCAGTTAACCAGTTGCTATCTCCTTAATATCAATTAACCAATTAATTACAAATAACTTTTACAAAGGAATATTTACTAAGTAGATATAGCAAGAATAGAAGTACAAACCCACCCTTCTCAAACTTTTTCCCTCAACACAACCACTCAGTTCAAGGGAGAGTAGGTTCAAACTTTGAAATTGTTCAGCCATTTTCAGTCATATCTAATTCTTTGTAACCCCCATTTGAGGTTTTTTTGGCAAAGAGACTGGAATGGTTTGCCATTTTCTTCTCCAGCTCATTTTACAAATGAGGAAACTGAGGGAAACAGGGCAAAGTGATTTGCCGGGTCACACACCTAGTAAATGTCTGAGGTCAGATTTGAACTCAGAAAAATGAGTCTTCCTGACTTCAGCCTGTCACCATTGTCCAAGTTCAAACTTAAACATACCTAAAAATGTAACCCTGAAGTTCATTTCTAATGAGCCCAAACCAAGGGATAAATCACTCCCTTTTTTGCATGATACTAAATTTCAGTTGCTGGCTTGATTCAATACTAGGCAGGGTCAAGTGGGTCACTCCTCAGAATCGGTTCCTCTTTGTCTTTGGCTGCAGCAGTGACCAGCAGACTCTACCATGCATATTCCAATTGCTGAATCTCTTGTGGCTCTTCCAGCCTTCTAAAGTTAACCAGGTCAAAACCGGATCCATCAATCCCTCATTCTTATACAGTTAAGATTAGAAAAGAATAAACACATCAGAGACAAAAAATTAAAGAAGCAGCACAATGCATTCATGGCCATATGGTGATCTGAATAGAGAAATAAGGCACCCAGAAGCATTGTTGTTATTTTCACTAATGTAACTTCCCTCACTATCTGGAAGCTTGCAGTAGTTACTGCCTTACTCTCCACCAGGAAGAGAGGGTTGTTTCAATTTTTAGAATCTTTTGTATGCACTTTCAGTTATGGTTCAGTGATCAAATAACAGGTTTTTGTTTTCATCACCACACAGTAAGCTGATGATAAAGTGATGGGACACCTGTGAATGTTCTGAGTCAGAGGAGAAAGGGCCCCTCCATCACCCGGCCTCTACATGGATATACATGAGGTAGAGCATACTGTATATGCTCCAGGGATTGGCCCTCATTGGCCATTCCCCCACAACTTTTCTTTCTACAAATGCTCTGTATCTATCCAAAAACCACATAGACCCTCCTGAGATTCCCTTCGTAGTTTGCAAATGCAAATGTCAAACATGGTCGTTTATTCTTATTCATTCTTATCACATGATTGATCCACATCCTTTTTTACTCATATACAACTTCCAAGATGCTCTGTACTATCGCTTATTTTTATAAGTTATTATTGATAATATGCTGCACCCTGCTTATATCCATGATACTACCCTGTGGGCTGGTTGTAATTTTCACATTTTTTGAGATCATGTTCTATAATTTATGTAGCATTAATGGGAGAATATTGTGTTATTAGGGTACTTCTGAGGCAGTTTGCCATCACTGAATGTGTCCTTTTCCTAACATGAAAAATCTGATAGAGTGCCAGGCTGAAGACAGGAAGACTCTTCCTGTTCAATTCTATGAGCATCTTACTTCTCTGCAGTGTTTGCCCAAGCTAAAAGTCCAAGATGCTCCTCCAATTAATTGGCAAAAATTACAAACTCATGTGTTTCCCAAATTTATGGCTTAGCCCACTCTCTTTCACACTACTGTGAACTACATTAAGGAGGTTTTATGAACTGGGACTAGTTGCAATTAATAGGAAGGAAGGAAGTATTTATATCGTGCCTACTATGTGCCAGGTGCTGTGAAAGTACTTTATAAATATTGTCTCATTTAATACAATGTCATCTGCAAACAGGAGCAGCTGGAGAATTTCTCCACAGATAGGCAGTATTCCTTTTAGGAGAACTCTGTAATGCATCATCCATGACATGGCAAACCCCTCAGGTGTTTCCTGATATTACATACAGCTCACTTTACATTAGCTTTATTCAATGATTTCTCTAAAGTGTTATCTCTCTTATCTCATGTCTAAAAGAGTCCTGTATGATTTTAATGTATGCATAGGACTCACCTTGTTTGAGAACAGCCTTCAAGCTACATTTTGTTTTACCTGTTCAAAAGCTCTAAAAAAATTGATAATCAGTATACAGAATAGGATCCTATGTTCCCTACATCTCTCAAGCAGTAGAGTAGACATAAAAATATTGTCAGCTATAGAAAATATGTGAAAGCTATAGGTATTTACTTCTTGTGTTTCCATCAAAAATGTCCTTGATGAGATGGCTAAATTGCACAGTGGATAGAGCACGGGTCTTGGAATCAGGAGGATTCCAATTCAGGAGGACCAGAGTTCAAAGCTGTGTGACCCTGCACAAGTCACTTAACCCTGATTGCCTCTGAGAAAAAAAAATTGTTTTCAAAAAAACTGTCTATTATCTTATTTTGTTGTTGTTGTTTATTTGCTTGCTTGGTTTTTTCTTTTTTTTTTTTTCTTTAATAGCCTTTTATTTACAGGATTTATACATGGGTAACTTTACAGCATTAACAATTGCCAAACCTCTTGTTCCATTTTTTCACCTCTTACCCCCCCCCCAACCCCCTCCCCTAGATGGCAGGATGACCAGTAGATGTTAAATATATTAAAATATAACTTAGATACACAATAAGTATACATGACCAAAACATTATTTTGCTGTACAAAAAGAATCAGACTCTGAATTTGTACAATTAGCTTGTGAAGGAAATCAAAAATGCATGTGTGCATAAATATAGGGATTGGGAATTTAATGTAATGGTTTTTAGTCATCTCCCAGAGTTATTTTTCTGGGCGTAGCTTTGCTTGGTTTTTTAATCATTTTTTTCCTTTCACCTTTTGATCTGCTTTTTCTTGTGCAACATGATGAATATGGAGCTATGTTTAGAAGAAGTATACATGTTTAACCTGTATTGGATTGCTTGCTATCCATAGGAGAGGGTGAGGGGTGGGAAGGAGAAAATTTTGGAACACAAGGTTTTGCAAAGGTGAATGTTGAAAACTACCTTTGTATGTATTTGGCAAAAATAAAAGCTATTAATTTTTTTAATTAAAAAAGAATGTCCTTGATAAATGGAAAGATTATTCTCATAAAGATATTATAGAGATGAGAAAAAAGGTACATGAATCACTAATTACTAATATTGTCCATTCCCTCTATCTTCTCCTTTTTTATGATCTTTTCAGTTCTCTTGAAATATTCCCTTCTTTGAGATGATGTCAGGGAAATCATCCTCTGCTTTTCTACATCTTCTCCCCATCCCAAAATCAGGTCCACTTATGTAGCACCAATAGTATCACATCCACTTTCCTCCATTCACCACTATTATCATTGCCAAGACCTCATTAAACAAGATGAGATTTTCTTATATCCACAAGATTAGGGAGATGAAAGGTAGGGAAGATAGTCAGTAGGACAAAAGATATTATTGGTGATTAACTCATTGGTGGAAATACTTCTGATAGTGGAACTTCACAAATAAATCTTACAAAAAGTACATCAAAAATTGCCTGAAACCAGTTCCAAGGAAGACTGGGAAGGCAGAAATCAAATAGAACAAAAAAACTTTTACATAATAAATCAAACACATTCTTTCTTATCATTTCAAAAACTATCATAGGTTCTTCATAGGTAATAACAGTAATCCAGATATTATGGTGGCTTTGCCAAACTTCTCTGAAGATGGTGTGACCCCATTTATGATTTTCTTTAAGGATGCCTTCACACTGAAGAAACCTTACCAAATTTAGTTGATTACTTTACATCATCTGTCACTATACCAAGACTTGAATAAACTTGGATTGATGTCATCTTGAATTTCATTCATTTATTTTTTTTCCTTTGATTTATGTAGAGTCGAGACATTGTTTTAAGAAAATGCTATTTAAGTCATCTAAAATTAATCACATTTGAGAAATCCCTCTTGGTCTAATTTTTTTTTAATCCTGGAAAGATTTTATTTTACATCCTTGTAAGAATGAGTACCTAGGTTAGTAGACACTGGTCTGACTTTTTTTAAAGCTCAAATTATAATAACTAGTTATACTCATTGTACCTGATCTTAAGTTACTTCATAATGTAAGACTGTTTTCAATCAGACCTTTCTATTGTTGGCTACTTATGAAATGAATCTAAATTCTGCCTGCTGGTTGAATATGGGCTAAAAAAGGGAAGAAATGCCTACAGACATGCCAACAATATGAAGCAGACCTTTCCATATTTCATTTCATCATCTGCAAGCTGAAATAGAGTTAATGCTGGTTGGAATTAGTCAAACTGAATAAAACAAAACAATATTTAAAAAGTCAGTCCCTGAATGGCTTTACAATTGCATCATCTCTAGCATAGTTTTATTCTGTGTATATTTGGCCAAGTGTTAATTATATTTAGAATTTCATCTTCTGAAGGATCATTCCTGTTTCCTCACATGACACATTAAGAACTGAGAAAGTAGTGGTTGCACTATCATTACTAATGAAATAAATTCGTGTAAAGACAGCAGATTTGTGCCTTTTCTATTATATTTGTTTTTTCTCCTTCTGAGAGAGAGCATGACATTATGGATGCTTTGCTATACTTGAATTAAAAGGATCTGGGTTCAAATTCTGCCGCTAACACTTACTGGCTGTGTGGTCATAAGCAAGTTATTTCTCTGGGCCTCAGTTTTCCCATCCATAAAGTGAGGAGGTTGGGTTAGAGAATCTCTGAAGTTCCTTACGGCTATGGAGCTATGCCCTCATAATCTGAATATATAATTATCAAAATTTTAATGTAACTGTTTAAACAAGCTATTAACTCTAGAAAATGACAGGTGGACCAAAGTACATTGGCTCTTGTTATCACCATTTTTTAGAGGTGTTTAACCAATGCAAAACAATTCCTACAATAGGGAGGCCTGAATCTGTTCAGAATCTGTGCTAGACTGTGAAGACAATGTCCTTGCCAAGTAGAGAGATATGGCAGCCAAAAGCAACACTAGTTCTTTTGCCACTTGAAAAACAAACAAACAGCTACCAAGTGACTGAGTTAGAATTCAAACCCCAAATCTCTGATTAAAAACCTAACCTTCTCTGTACTGCATTGAACTGCTTCTTTCATTTCTCTGAGGGAAAATGGGAAACATTTTTGCCATTTAGTGCCAATTTCTTTAGGTCTTCTGATTTCATTTAGAGCAAAAATGTCAGTTGAATTTGGTTCAGCAAACACTAAGTGCCTACTGTGTGTCAGGTACTTTGCTCTGAGCTCTGGTTCTTTAATGTGATACCATAAAGAGACACAGATTCTTATTAAAAAAAAAAAAAAAGCCACACTTTTATAAAGTGACAATTTCCTTTTGCATGAGTCCTTTGAAGCTGCATAAGCCATGGATACTTACTTTCACCCTTTGGCAAAGGTGAAAGAAAGTGGAGAGAAGAGAATCCAAGAAAATGCTCAGAATACAAACCTGGCCAGCAAGTGCTACCACTATATCCAAAAATTAGAATGTAACAAAATGCAAAGTGAACCACAATACTGTAATAAATGGGTGTAAGTCTACCACCATATTAAACAATGAGTTAGCAAACAATACCTTGGTAAAGAACAAAGTATGGAAAAAATAAGAGATTACCTCAAAGATTACAATGGATCAACAATATGTCAAAATTTTTAGGATACAATTGAAGAATTCCCAGGCAGATTTATAGCCCTGGAAGCCAATATTAATGATAAAGAGAAAAATATAAGGAATCGTGCTTGCTTTTAGACAAAATAAACACTAAAAAATAATTAAATTAAAAGCAATTTTAATTAGAAAAGTAAAAGTTAAATTCAGAAAGTTGAGAATTATTTTTGGAAAGACCAATAAATTTGAAAAGGAACCAAATTTTAAAGGAAAAATTAGAACATAATTTCTGTGGAAAATAATGATATCAGAATGAACTCAGAAAGCACTACTAAGGGTTATCAAGTTCTAGGCAAGAAACCAAGAAAACGGTGATTCTGTCATCACTGTTAGCAAGGATAAAACAAAAATGGTTAGCAGCCAGTGGAAAACCAAGATAAATGGAGAAATGGTCAAATAACAAATCTCTCTATTCAATGAATGCTTATGGCCAGAATCCAGATGAACTGGTCAGTGATTGTTGCACTTCTACCAGTCTTCTTTGAAAGTATGTGGAAGAAAGTATGTTCTGAAGAAGGGTGAAACCTTATTTTTTTTTCTATTTAAATAGCATTTTATTTTTCCAAATACATATGAAGATAGTTTCAACATTCACCTTTGCAAAATCTTGTGTTTCAAATTTTTGTCCCTCTTTTCCCCACTCCTCACAGATAGCAACAATCCAATATAAGTTAAACGGGCAATTCTTCTAAACATATTTCTATATTCAGCTTGTTGCACACACACACACACACACACACACACACACACACACATACACATCTGATCAAAGGGGGAAAAACACAAGAAAGGGAGGAAAACAAGCAAAAAAAAAAAACCCAATAATAATAGCATAGGTGAAAAATAACATAACTTTGATCCACATTCAGTCTCCATAGTTCTCTCTCTGTATGTGGATGGCACTTTCCATCACAAGTTTATTAGAATTGCCTTGAGACACCTCATTGTTGAAAAGAGCCAAATCCATCATAGTTGATAATCAAATAATCTTGTTGGTACTGTGTACAATATTCTTTTGGTTCTGCTCATTTCATTTAACATCAGTTCATGTAAGTCTTTCCAGGCTTTTCTGAAGTCAGCCTGCTTATTTCTTACAGAACAATAAAAGTCCATTACATTCATAATAAGGGTCAAAGTTTAAAAAAAATAAATAGGTGACTGGCCAAAGTATAGGTAAGTGAACTCATCTTTGACTTTCAGAAAAATTCTAAAATGTATTATCGAAGAGATGGTTGTGATGTAAAGGTGATGTAAAGTGATGTAAAGGTCACACAACTCTAGGATGTATCAGATGCCAAGCCTGATGGTCTGCTATAGTTTAAAGTTCAATTAGCTATCCATTATTCTAGGCTGCAAAACTAAAAAAAAAAAAAACCCAACCTCAGAGAGGACTGATTACTTTTCAAATATGTAGGACATTAAGTGAAAAAAGAAGCAAAATTCTTTTTTGGATAGCCTAGGAAAATTTTAAGGAATTATATTTGCTTTTAGAAAAATGGGAAAATAAAATAAGTACTAAAAGATAATTAAATTAAAAGCAGAAACAGATTTAGTTAGAAAATTGAAAATTAAATTCATAAAACAGAATTCTTTTTGGAAAGGCCAATAAATTCAAAAAGCAATCAATTACTACTAACGAAAGGTTATTTTAAAGAGGCAGATTTTCATCAAATCAGTGAACTAGAGCTGTACAGAACCTTGAAGATCTTTATTTAGTCCAACTCTAACTCCCCTCCCCCATCCCCAATTACTGATGAAGCAAACTTAATCAAGGGAAGTAAAAAGATTGCCCAATATAATATAAATATAATAGAGAGCAGATAGATGGCATAATTCTGGCAGAACCAGAATTTGAAACAGACTGTCTGACTCAATATATGGAAACTTTCCTAGAGTAATGCATATGGCTCTGGAGCTATTTATTATTTCAACTGGAGGAGGATTCTGGGAAGTAGGTTGGTAAATTTCAAGCTCAGATTTCCCCCACCCCACCCCCTGCAAATAATAGAAATTGCCCCTCAAAGCAAACATAAACTGGTGAAAAATCAAAAAGACTTGGGGCAGAACAGAGGTCCTCCTGATACAACCTGGAAGAAAGACTTGGGACCCAGAATTAACCTGTATGAAGTACAAACACCTCTGGGCTAACTCTGCAGAAATACCAAATGGGAAGCCCTGGAGCTAGCTAGACTTGGTGATCAGCAGGAAGCAAAGGCACTTTCACCTCCCGGACTGTTTATGAAATGGGGGTTTGAGTATGGGAAAACAAGTGAACCTCAGCTGATTGGGAGCACCAGGTCCAGCAGTGCTGCAGAGACATTTCCCTGGGTGAGGAAGAATCAGCGCCTGGTGAGGGCAGAAGCAGTGGGGCAGGGGCACTGCTGGCTGTGAGTACTTGCAGGAGTGTGGAGCTCTTGATTTGTGGTTCCTGGTCAGAGGGGAGTACTGAGGGGAAGCCAGAAGCACCATCTCCCCGATATAATCCATCCCAGGATTAGATATACCTCTTATTAAATACCCCTTATTTAAAAAAAAAAAAAAAACGAACCAGCAAAGAAGAAAGAACCCCACTATAGAAATATACTTTGGGTACTGGAAGACCAGGATTCATCTTCAGAGGAGGACACTAAAGTTAAAAAAAAAGCTTCTACCCAAAAGTGTAACGTGAAATGGCTTTCTATCCAGAGAGAATTTATATAGGAACTCAAAAAAGAATTTGAAAATAAAATGAGAGACCTGGAGGAAAAACTAAAAAATTAAAATTAAAAAGCAAAAATGATCCAAGAAAAACAAGAAGTTTATGGGAAAAAAAAAGTTAACCAACTAGAAAAGGAAATACAGAGTCTCAAAGATAAAGATAACTCTTTGAAAATGAGAATTGGGCAAAGGGAAGCCAGTGAAGCTATGAGAGACCAAGAAATAACAAAACAGATTATAAAGAATGAAAAAACAGAGCAGGAGGTGAAACATAAGAAAAATAACAGTTTTGGAGAACAGATCAAGAAGAGAAAAATATAAGAATAATTGGACTGCCTAAAAGTTGTGACCAAAAAAAGTTGTGAACTTGACACAATAATGCAAGAAATAATCCAAGAAAATTGTCCTGGAATGATAGAACAGAAGAGGAAAATAGAAATATAAAAAAAAATCCACTGACCACTACCTCAAAGAGATCCTTTGTGGAAAAAACACAGAAATATCATTGCCAAATTTCAAAAACCCAGATTAAAGAGAAGATTTTGCAAGAAACAAGAAGAAAAAGAAATAATTCAGATATATTGAACTACAATTAGAATTGCACAGGACTTAGCAGCAGCCACAATAAAAGACTCCAGATCCTGGAATTATGTCTACCTACAATCAAAAGAAGTAGGCCAGTGGCCAAAAATATCATATACAGCAAAATATCTATAATATTTAATGAGAAAAAAATGGACATTCAATGAACTTTCAGAGTTTCAGGACTTTCTATCAATCAAACTCAAACTTAATAGAAAATTTACTATATAAGAGCCAATACCAAAGATCAATTACAAAGAACACAATATGAAAAATTGTTTTTTATAAACGGGAAATAAATATCACATGTTTAAGACTGTCATCAACTATAATGCAGCTCAAAAGAAAGATTGGAGCAGAGTTAAGTCAAAAACAGTAATTCTACAAATGAGGTACAAAGAAAGATCAACACAGAGGCATTAAGGGGAGAGGAGGGCTCATAGTTCTGAAAAGCTACTCACATCAGGAATGGGTTAAGTAGGCAACATTACGATAGTACCCTCCAAAAATCTATAAAGAAATTAAGGGGAGAGAGATGGGGAGACTGGGAAGCAAAGGGTGCTAGAAGAAAAGGGAGGGATCCATAGGTGAGGGGAGGTTAATTAATAGCAAGGCAAGTTAGGAGCAGAACTAAAGCAATGAGTCAAAAGGAATAGGAAAGATGTGTGTCGTGTATATGGGGGGATGAGGTGTGTGTATGTATGTGTATATATACATATACACACACACACATAAATATATCCTTTCTTAACTATAGCCTACTAGGGGGATGAGGGGGAACAGAAGGGGGAATTATTTTGAAAAAGATGTGCAGCAGAGAACAATTTACAGGGAATTAAAGAAAAGATGGACACTCATGAATACAATTTCTTCTACTAATATTTATACTTTCTTGATGTGGTAAATTGTTGTTATATATTTTGAATCCTCCCTGATGTTCTGCTGGGCATATGGCAATCTCTTTTATTTTGTTTCTTTTTGCTTTGTATTCCTTTTCTTTCTTTTTTTCTTATTGTGTGTGTGTATGGATATATGTATATGTATATATGTATATATACATATATATATGTATGTATATATATAAAATTTCAATGCACATTCACACTGATAAGCGGGGTCCATAGAACTTAGACATTACTTGTTCCCTTCAGAGTTAAATTTAAGTTTTCAAAGCTTTAGGATTGTTTTTTTTTTAATGCTATAGCTCAGGAGCGAGCCTTCACTAGTGTGCTTCCTACCATTATTATTAATGTCAATTAGTTATCCAGACTTAAGAAGGGTTATTTACTAAGATGATATAGAAAGAACAGTGGATCTAAAAAAATCCCCCCAGAAGTCTAGGACTCACCTTCTCACTAGTACAAGCAGAGTAAAGTAAACTCTAATTTAGATTGTTGTTGTTGTTCATCTTTTGTTCTTGAAAAAGACCAATAACATCAGGATATCTTGACTTTCGAGTGAATTGAATTTAGATGGGGCAGAACTTTGCAAAGATCATTAGCCTTTCTCTCTCGTCCTGAATCATGGGGTTCCAGTGGCAAGACATAGGTCAGCACAATTGGTGATGATCCTCTCCACCCTAGAATACAACCCCTAGAAATTCTTTTCCTGTAGTCTTCAAACTGTTTGCCTTATCTATGGTTTTCCTCATCTTATCCAATCAACTCTTTACTTCTGATTCATACACTGTTTTAATATATAGGCAACATTGTATTCCATCACAATAATATGCCATAACTTGTTTAATCATTCCCAAACTGATAAGCATTCTCTCCATTTTCAATTCTTTGCCACTACAAAAAGAATATATAAATATATATAAATATTTTTGCACGTGTGTGTATCTTTTTATTTACAAAATATATGCATGGGTAATTTTTCAACATTGACTCTTGCAAAACCTTCTGTTCCAACTTTTCCCCTCCTTCACCCACCCCTTCCCCTAGATGGCAGGTAGCCCAATACATGTTAAATATATTAAAGTATATGTTAAATCCAATATATGCATACATATTTATACAGTTATCTTAGTATACAAGAAAAATCGGATCTAGAAAGGAAGAAAAAAATCTGAGAAGAAAAACAAGAATGTAAGCAAACAATAACAGAAAGAATGGAAATACTACGTTGTGGTTCACACTCATTTCCCATAGTTCTCTCTCTGAGTGTAGCTGATTCTCTTCTTTAC